>NW_027507686.1:119884910-120374910 GCF_037356315.1 Lithobates pipiens
ATGCCAAAATAGCACAACCCCCCCCCCCCCCAAATGACCCCATTTGGAAAGTAGACACCCCAAGCTATTTGCTGCGAGGCATGTTGAGTCCATGGAATATTTAATATTTTGCCACAAGTTGCAGGAATATTAAAAACTCTTTTTTTGCACAAAGTTGTCACTAAATGATATATTGCTCACACATGCTATGGGCATGTGAAATTCTACCCTAAAATACATTCTGCTGCTTCTCCTGAGTACAGGGATACCACATGTGGGGGACTTTTTGGGAGCCTAGCCGCGTACGGGACCCTGAAAACCAAGCACCGCCTTAAGGATTTCTAAGGGCATTCATTTTTTTATTTCACCGAGACTGAATCTGACAGATGAGTGACTTCCTCTTCACTATCTGTCATGCTCAGAAACATGTAGGCCTCTTCACTAGTGTACCTTCGCTTTGCCATTTTAGGCTCTAAAATTTAGTGGTACACTAGTGAGATTCACAGGTAATAAAGCACCTAGGCTGTCAGTGACTGTATAAAAGGATACCAAAAAAAACTGTTAGTGATCACAGGATCAGGCCTGACTCTGAACGCTGCAGTTATGGGTTTAGTGTTTTGTAAGTGACAGTGATCGATCGATACTGCACTTGGGTGGGCTGGGCGGAGGGGCAAAACGCAGATGCTAGCAGGTATCTGGACTGATCCCGCTAACTATGCGTTTTTTGGAACCCTAAACTGTTGGGGACGCTAGTATAGATCTGATCAGATATTGATCTGTTCAGATACTATACCACGACGGGAGGTGTATAATTTGCGTGTGGTTGTTAGCGGTACTGGCACTAACCTAGCGCTGCCTGGGGCGACACAGACCCTATCTGGCCCTAAAACCTAATTGATATCACCCACAAGGCGATCAGGGGGTTAAACCTTTATTGGGTAATAAATGGCGGGTGCCCTGATGCTATAAAAAGCAAACTAACCAGCATCACCCGTAACACTTATACGGTGATCACTGGAGAAAGGGTTAACTAGGGGCAATCAGGGTGTTAAAACCTTTATTAGGTAGTAATGGGGGTCCCTGATGCTATAAACATCTGGTGACACTTTTTACAGTCACAACGGACACTAAAAGCAGTGATCAGTAATAAATGATCACTGCAATCAGTGACACTGACTAGAGGGGGGGGGGGGGTGGCTGGGGTGAAAGTGTGCCTATGTGTACCTATGTGTCAGTGCACTTACTATGTCTTCTTTCCTCGCCGACCAGTCATAAAGACCGCCACGAGGAGAGTGACATCACTTCATCCTGCGAGGAGCTATCGCAAGGGGATGGCCAGAAACCAACGGCCATCCCCTCATCCCGGATCGCTCCTGAAGCGAAATGGACCACCGCAGCCAGCGGGAGGGGGTCCGATCAGACCCCCCCCCCCCCCCATCTGCTGGAAGGCAGGCACTTACGGGCACGTGCTTGTGCCTGTCCGTACCATTGTGCCGACGTATAATTACATGCGGCGGTCCTTAAGTGGTTAAATCACAGAAACCTGACATTTTAACAGGGGTGTGCAGACTTTTATATCCACTGTACCTTTTAGCCGTTTCTAAAGCTGGCCATTCATGATTCAATTTTTTTTTTTTTATAAAGCCAGCAGGCTGGGGGAAAAAAATAAAAAATTCCCCAGTCACATGCGCAGCAGGTGGGAGAATCCTCCCCACTGCGTTATGGCATTCTGACAGCTGGGAGGCTCCCCCAATGTCATAATGCATGGACTCAACAGGGCAAAAAATCACCTCTCCCCCCCCTCCCCCCCCCCGGCAATCTGGGACACGTCATAGGTCCCAGATGAGTGCCCAGCCGGTCATTGCGTTGCTCTCGCATGCGCAGTGGGTGCCCACATTTACAATGCTGGCGCCGCAGAGAGGAGGGGGGGGAGACCAGCGGGGCTTCGTTCCCCCGCATCACTGGACCCGGGACAGCTAAGTGTCCAATTATTAAAAAAGTCAACAGCTGCAGTATTTGTAGCCAACTTAATTTTTTTCTCAGCTTTAAAGAGGAGCTGCACCTTTAAAAAAAAAAAAAAAAAAAAAAAAAAAAATATTTAAAAGCCAGCAGCTACAAATATTGCAGCTGCTGACTTAATAAATTGGCACTTACCTGTCCCAGGGTTCAGCGATGCCATCCTCTGTCAGGGAATTGGGAAGTGAATCATTGCGGCTTCAGTGCCCGACTACCTACTGGGCATGCGCGAGTCACGCTGCGCCTCTCCGCTGTTCCCGCTGTGTCCTGGGAACTGTGCGTTTCCCAGAACACAACGGTAGGGGGTTTAGGGATTGGGGGGGGGGGAGACATCTGAAGCTAGCCTGGCCCAGAAGTGGGTGCAAATACCTGGATTATCCAGGTATCTGCACACCCCTCCCCCTTGAAAGGTGCCAATTGTGGCACCGGAGGGGTAGAGGGATCAGATGAGGCAGACCTTCCACTTTAGGGTGGAGGTCCGTTTAAGTGGTTAAACTTCCCTCATTTTCACACCAAAGTGTATTCCTTTGCTCTAAAGGACAAATTGTTACAATGTTTTTATACTCCACTGCTTAAGAATGTTGTGATTCTCGGCAGGCTGCCCTTTGTCCCCTTTTGACGGCTGTTGGCTTCAGCAGAGCAAAGAAGCAAGGGGGGGGGGGGGGGGGGAAATCGCAACAACCATTCTTAACGATTAATCGTGCAGCTCTAATCTATGGCCGCCTTTAGAAGGTGTCATGGCATATTCTAAGACTTTTGTATATTCTCAAGTGTCCGTTGCCACACTATCCCTCATTAGCAATGCAGGACAGCAGATTCTGAACTTTTAATCCTTTGTTAGGACAGACAATGATCAAATCTAGTTTACAGCTAATAATGCAGTGTTCAGTCAAGGTTAAAAATTAATCCAGAGCAGCATCCTAAACATTACAAAGCAGGGACAGCATGTAAGGTTTCTTTTTAACTTGTGCTGTTAAGTCACAAATATAGCATTAGCCCAATTTCGTTGCTAACGTGCAAATACACTTTCAAAAGGGATAAAACATGGGTAAATGTGCTTGTATTAGGCTCCTTTCAGACCTACGGATCTGTTTTTACTCCTCCACTTGCTTAACGGGGATCACTCCGTTGATCCTCGCTGAGCAGGCAGATGACAAGCCCGCCTCTGCACTCTGTGCAGGGACGAACCCTGTCAGAGTCCCGCTCTCACCTACAGGGAGGGGTGGAGGATTATGGACCGCCTGACCGTTTTCATCCGATCAACGGATAAAAATAGGGTTTGCACCCGTCTGGATTTTGCAGAGTGGATTGGATGTCTGCTCTGACATCCAACGGTCCATAGACTTGCATGGATCGCCCATTCAGATCCGCATAAAAAAAAAAAAAAACCTGAAAGGCGGATCTGAGCAGTCCGCACATGTGAAAGGGGCCTTAGAGATGCACTTATTTGTTTATTTTGCTTTGACACTTTCCTTATGTTTTAGGAGTCCATAAAAACACCTTTAAAATAGGAATGTATGCAGAATGTTTAGAAGTTTTAGTATTCAGGAGTATATAAGCACTCATTTTAAGCAAGAGACATTCCAGAAAACAGGCCATCTAGTGCAGTCTCTCAAACCGGGATGCAAATGCATGGGACCCAATTTGCCATGGATCAGGCAGGCCAGCCACCAGAATAGCGACTATGCACTAGGGCCAGGACTTATGGCGTTATTCATTGCTATGGTTATGGACGGCTCACCTACTGCAGGAAAAGGAGAGAGAACAGCATTGTTATAGCAGTGACATTTCAAGGCAGATCTCATTGCTCCTCTGCATCTGCCTTGAGGCGATTCAGTTCACATTGTGCGCTATACAAGTATTTCATTCATTCATAAACTGAAACACTACGCAGACTGTACTCACCGTAAAATCCTTTTCTCTGTAATTCACCGACCGACAGCTCCTCTCTAACAAAATGGGTTGTCAGCCCTATCACTGGAAATTACTAGGCAAAGTTGTAACACAACACTTCAGAACTTTTAGTTCCGCCCAGGGGGCAGCCCCTAGGCTACAATCCCCACAGTTTGCCCTAGCAGCCTCAGTACGTCAACAAGCAGTATATAACGTAAAGAGAAAGAGGGGCGGGTGCTGTGTCGGTCGGTGAATTACGGAGAAAAGGATTTTACGGTGAGTACAAAAATCCTATTTTCTCTTATATTCACCGACCGAAACAGCTCCTAACAAAATGGGACGTCCCCAAGCAGTGCCAAACAACGGGTAGAAAAAACATAAAAACTTCATCCACCATGGCAGTTGGGAACTAGTGAAACTAAACCCACAAAAAAACAGCAATGCATGGAAAACCCACCACAAAAACAGTATCCTGAACAGGAGTGATCCAAGACCACAGCCAACTGCAGAAATAATGCAACAGTGCATTAACATAACAGTACTGCGTTTTTTTTTAAAAAAACCGGAATATCAGTTGCATATTCAATTGCAACTACACGGCCCCCTGCAAAACACTGCGCCCAAAACAGGCATCAGCCGATACACGTATGGACAGACGACCAGGTCGCTGCCTTACACACCTGAGCGACCGACACTTGGTGTCGGAAGGCCCAAGACGTTCTGATTGCCCTTCTGGAGTGGGCTGTGACTGGACAGGGGGGCACCTGCCCCTTCAAGGTGTAGGCTTGTACTACAATCTGTCTGATCCACTTGGAAAAGGTGGCCGAGACCGCCATGCCTTTCTTGGGACCAGCTACCGAAACAAACTGAGTTTGACTTCCGAAAGGGAGCCGTGGCAGACAAATACACCTTAAGAGCCCTAACTACATCCAAAGCGTGAAGGGCCACCTCTTTAGGGTGCTTCGGCTTGGTAATACAATGTCATTGATATGAAAAGCCGAGACCACCTTCGGTAGAAAGGACAGTTGCAGACGCAACACCACCTTATCCCTGTGGATAACCAGATAGGGCGACTTGCAGGACAAGGCCGCCAATTACGAAACCCTCCTGGCCAAGGTGATGGCCACTAGAAAGACCCCTTTCTGGGAAAGTCAAAAGGGGAATCTCCCTGATATTCTCAAACAGCGGTTTTTGAAGCACCCACAACACCAGGTTCAAATCCCATGGGGGTAACGGACGCACCGGAGGGACGTGTCGTACCCCCTGAACGAAGGTAGTCACTAAGGAGTGCGATGCCAAGGCTGAGATTTGCCCTTTAATGGTGCTCAATGCCAATCTCTGGTCCACTCCCTGCTGGAGAAACAGCAGGATCCTGGATATGGAAAAGGATCGCGGATGCCATCCTTTCTCCTCACATGGAGATGTAGACCTTCCAGGTACGATGGTATATCTTCCGAGAAGATGATTTCCGTGCCCTCAACATAGTTGGAATCACCGAGTCTGACAGACCCCGGTTCTCCAACACCTGGCTCTCAATAGCCATGCCGTTAAATCCAGCGATGGTAAAGCAGGATTGAAAATTGGACCTTGAGATAGGAGGTCCTCTCACAACGGCAGTCGCCAGGGAGCGTCTGCCACCAGACGCACCAGGTCTGCGTACCAAGGACACTGAGGCCAATCTGGGGCAACCAGTATTACTGGGATCCCCTCGGCTTCCACTCTGCAAAGCAGACATGGCAACAGTTTCAGCAGAGGAAAGGCGTAAATCAGCTGGAACTGATCCCATGGAGCCATCAGCGCGTGATCTCGTCCTTGACATGAATCTTGGTACCTTCCAATTGACACGGGAGGCCAGTAGATCCACATCTGGTGTTCCCCACTTCAGGCACAGCAGCCTGAATACCTCCGGATGCAATGCCCATTCTCCTGGGTCACGCATCGGTCCACTCAAATAGTCCGCCTGCCAGTTCTCCACGCTCGGGATGTAAATGGCCGACAGGGGCGGTGCGTGTCGCTCTGCCCACCGAAGTATGTGAGCGACCTACCGAGCAGCGGCTGAGCTTCTTGTTCCCCCTTGGTGATTTACGTACGCCACAGCCGTGGCGTTGTCCAGCGGTATCCTGATTGGACGCCCTTGAAGATTCACCGACCATGTGTGGAGACTGATTGCTGTCAATTCGAGCAGATTGATCGGCAACTCAGACTTTCGTCGACCAGAGGCCCTGAGCAGACTGAACCACCCCATCACTCCACCCCAGCCGGATAGACTGTTGTCTCCATTGTGATCACTGTCCATTTCAGAGGAAGGAACAATTTTCCAGACTGAATCACCGGGGACCTCAACCACCAGATCAGAGTCCTTGACTGGCTGGCTCACCTGGATCTTTCGATCTAGGGACAACTGAGATGTCCCATTTTAACAAGATCTTTCTGCAGCACTCTGCTGTGGAACTGGGCATAGGGTACTACCTCAAAGGAGGCTACCATGAGTCCCAGTACTCGCAAGCAAAACCGGAGCGACAACCACTTGCGGTTCATCAGTAGTTTGACCGCGGATCTGAGTCTGCAATTTGTCTGAAGGGAGAAAAAACTCTCGCTTCCCTGGAGTTTAACAGCAAACCTAGGTACTCCAGATGCTGAGTCTGTACAATCACTGACTTTAGGTTCAACAGCCACCCAAATTCTTGCAGGGTCTGCATGGTGATCGCCACATTCTCCTTTAATTCTGAGGTGGAAGATGCTCTCAGGAGGAGACCGTCTAGGTAGCCCACAATCGCGATCCCACGTTGTTTCAGCAACACCAATACTGGAGCCAGAACTTTGGTAAAGACTCGGGGGGCCGATGCCAGACCAGACCAAAGGAAAGAGCTACAAAATGGTAATGAGCTTCCCCGACTGCGAACCGCAGAAATTTTTGATGCCGAAGGCATATGGGTATGTGCAGGTACGCATCTTGGATGTCCAAGGACACCAGGGAGTCCCCTTGATGGTGCGCAGCGACTACTGAGCAAACTGATTCCATTCAGAACCTCTGCACTTTTACAAAGTGATTGCGGGCTTTCAAGTCCAGGATCGGACGTACCCCTTCCTTCTTGGGAACCACAGATTTGAGTAGAATCCCTGGAAGCGTTCCGATTCTGGGAACTGGTACAATCACCCCGCGATTCAGCAAATCCCTTACCACCCCCAACAGGGCCTCCCGGCAAACCGGGGATACAGGTATGCTGGAGGGGAAGAATCTGTTTGGCGGCCAAGAGAAACTATCTTGTAGCCTGTGGAAATCAGATCGCAGACCCATTGGTCGGATAACCGGGAGGACCACCGGGCTGCAAACTCCCGAAGGCGACCCCCCGCTTGAGATATGGGTGGGGGCAAACCATGCAGTAACATTTTTATTCGCAGGCTTGTTAAGCTTGCGGTTACGGGGGCGTTTTTGACCGTCCGTGAGCGTCCTGTCGGGCTGGGGACTTTTCGTCAAAGCTCCGGGCGGACGAAAAAGCCGCTTAAGGCCTTGCATTAGTTTGTCTGATAGTTCCACGCAGACAGGGGAGGCCTGTTGCTCTCCCAATTTGCGGTGAAAAAGTTTTGCCCACTCAGTCAGTGTCTGCAACGCCAGTGAGGATGCCAGTACAGGTCGCCCAGCTGACCCCACAACCGTAAACAACGAGCCACCACCTCGACCTTCCTGTCCGTGGGATCCTTGAATGCAGGAGTCCCCTCAACCGGGATCCTGGTTACTTTATTTAACCTGGATACTGGGGGGTCCACGACTGGAGGAGCCGACCATTTTTTCAGAAGGCTCTCCTCAAAGGCGTAATGCACCGCCATGTATTTGGGGACCGAAAAGGTCCATTGCAGGCGACCCCATTCCTTGTAAATGAACTTGACAAAATAAGTCAGATACAGGAATACCTTAGGTGAACGTGCTGGCTTGCGGGACCCAAAAGGGACCGGTACATAAGCAGATGGATCCGTAGGCTCCTGAATCTTCAGGGTATCAAGCACAGCTTTTTAGCACCTTTCTTCCTAAGCACCACCTCTATCTTGGCAACAAACTAATTGAGGACCGCAGTAAGGGTGTCCACAGGGACCGCACAGTCCGCAGGTGACCCGGTTGCAATTGCCTGGAATTCGGGGGAAGAAACCAGTTTCTGAAGCCATGCTGACCCTACCCTGCCACCCGAAGGGGACTTAGGACAGTGACAGTCCCACCCTCCTTGATGCCGCTGACTGAGGGGTTCTAACCCACGGGACTCACCGCCCTGAGGAGTTGTGCGCCGTTTTACAGCAATGCCTGTAGATCCCTAGCGCTCCCAGATGCAGAGGGTCAAAGCTGTGTCGGTGGCAGTCCATCAGCGCGATCAGTGAACGATCGCTGAGCGATCTGAAACATGTCCAGATTACACAGAAATCCCAGCGCTCTGCTGACAAAACAGGAATCTGAGGGCACAGGAGCTGCTGCTAGAGCACCAAAAATGTGGTCCGGCTTCAAGAAAATGGCCACCAGTGTTCTGAATAGGGAATCACTGGGAAAATGGCCGCCTGAAGCCCAGAAACATGCTATCCCTTGCCCACACTGAAAATGGCCACCAGCCAGCGCCATGAGAGGCAGAAAGAAAACATGCGGCAGACAGCGCTGCACCAACACGGGCAAACCTCACAGGCACCCTCCGGGATTAAAGCACACGGGACCCAGGCACCAGAGCACAGCCAGAACCCAGGTGAGAGTCCGGGGCACATACACCGCTCAGTACATGTACAGACCCCCCCCGTGAGGGTGGGGGAGGAGGGGAGTTAGGGACAGGGGATAGAAGAGAGGGCCCCCCCCCCGAATCAACCTTCCAGGGAATGCCCAGCTGCTCAACCCTGCCGAGACAGGGAGAGCTGTACTTGCCAGTCCTGAAGAGCTGGGAGACATTCCATTGTAGCCAACTCCTGATCAGTACAGGGAAGTCTACTGGCCTGGCATACTGTGGTGCAGACAACAGTAGCCCGGTCATATGTATGCATAAAGCTCACCGACCACCTCTGGAGCTGAGGTATGTGGTGGCCTGCCGAGCCGTAGCTGCAACGTGCACACGCTCGATGGCCGGACTGGGGAGACTACAAGCATAAGTGAACCAGCCTGTCACCCAGCAGGCTGTTAATAGAAGATCACAGGATCATTCATCTTGCGCAAAAAGCCAAGCTTCTGCATCAAAAAAATAAATAAAAACACACGGACCTATGGGCCCCCAGGGTTCCTAGGTGTATCTCCTTCACTAGGCAAAATAAATCTGAGGCTGCTAGGGCAGACACTGGGGATTGTAGCCTAGGGACAAACCCCTGGGCCGAACTAAAAGTTCTGAAGTGTTGTATTCAAAGTTTGCCTAGTAATCTCCAGTGATAGGGCCAACAACCCATTTTGTTACAGAGAGGAGCTGTTTCGGTCGTTGAATATAAGAGAAAAGGTGCTTTTCAAAGTGGAACTCCTCTACATGTCCTTTCTCCTCACTTCTGATCCAGAGATCTACCTTGCTATTGCGTGGCTAACTAGGTCACCTGGCAGCTCTAAGGCTGCCATCACACCAAGGCTAAGCAGCATCAATTACTGTTGGCTTCAGTGCTGCTGACACTAATCAAACTGATCAAGAGAGGTTCAATCTGAGAACTCCTCACTGATCTAAAGCTGGTCACAGAAGATTTTCAAACATACGTACAAAAATTCTCAGTACAAAATCGACATGAAATTCTAAAGTCTTAAAAAATGGGTTGCCTTTAACATTCAATTTTGGAGTGAATAATTTTCCAAGCCAAAACCACTTGAAAAATGACGTTAAGAAAAATTGTGGACCCGGCTCTATTTTGAAAGAAATTCTACTAGTGTATGACCAGCTTAAAGATTTAGCTTTAAATTAAAAAGGTTGTTACCCTTTTAACCATGTGCAAAAATGTAAAAGCAGAAAATTCCACTAAGTGAAAATATGATAAAAATCTTTACTAGATTTCATACTCTACATATTTAATAAGACAATGAGTCCAAGAGAAGATGAAACTTTTACTGTCATGTGCTACAAGCGAGCAGAGGGTTTTCCCAACCTGTCTTCTGGGTTAGGGGGTATTCCCAGGTCTCCAGTGCGAAGCTTGCGTGTCAGATCCTCAATTTGCAGTTGAACTGGAAGAAAGCAGGTTAGAAAACAAAAAAGGAATGGGAGAAAATGGTTACAAACCCAAAAAGGAGAAAAATTAACCCACAACATAGTTCAAACAGATTATAACCAGGGCAGAACATGTTAACATGTTAAAGCCAGTAATAGGAAATTGCAAATTTTTTTCTCAACTTTGATGCTTTACTGGGCCATGCTAACCAACAGTTCAAAGCCTAGACGTTAACAGTGGTAAGACGCAAATGCTGTCTGGCAGAACTAAAACCAGTTAAGAGGGAAAACACCCACACATTTACAAAGTTGCAAAATCATTAAAAAAGTAATTGCAAATTCAGAAAGCAATTAAGATGGAAGATGAACACTTTCACTCTTGGCTTATTCTATGATTCAAGTTTTAATTGCTACCCCCTCCTAATCCCTTTCACCAACTTTTCTATTCAATGGTTTAGGATAGAGAGATAGATTATAAATCCATCCCCGCCCCCCCCCAAAAATCCCTCCCTCATTCTGCACCACTATGGCATTTGGTACATAAATGACCCGTTGTGGATTTCATAAGCCCAGTGTCAGTTTATGTGCAGTCTTCAGAGGCATTCAATAAATGCTGCATTTTACAGTTTTAGTAATGGTATCTAATATATGCATGGACAAATACAAAGTAGTATCCACTGTAATGGAATTTCCACAGTATTTTGGAGTGAAATTAAATTTCTGAGCTGCCAATACAAAGCAAGACTCCACTAGCTTATGGAGCTGCATTTAGCATGCGTAGCCTGCCAGCACTGAGCTTCTAGGGTGATGGAAGAGCCAGGTGAGGCTAAATCAGAAAGGTACAGGTTAGGGAAGACAAATGGTCTTGGGTCAAGCTGGGAAAATAGGATTTTTTTTTACTTACCGTAAAATCCTTTGAGTACTTTAAGGCAGTGGTTCTCAAGTACTGCTAAACAGGCTTTATTTGCAGGTTTTCCTTTATCTTGCACAGGTGCTTTAAATCAGTGGCTTGCTAATTTGGATGGCTATTTTAACTAAGAGAAAATTCCCAAAATATGACCTGTTGGAGGTACTTGAGGACAGGGTTGAAAACTTCCTGCTTTAAGAGACAGGAAGTGTAACCAGAAATGTTGGGTTATGATGCTGCGTTGCAGCCAGGCACTGGTTAACCACTTAAAGACCAGCTCACAACGATATATGTTGGCAGAATGGCACGGCTGGGCAAAGTAACGTACCTGTACGTCACTTTGCATTTCCCACGGGACCCACGGACTTGATTTTTTTTACTAAAAGTATATTAGAATTTGTATCGGCCTAAAGTGAGGAAAAAAATGTTTATATAATTTTTGGGGATATTATAGCAATATGTAAAAAAATATTGTTTTTCTAAATTGTCGCTCTATTTTTGTTTAACCACTTAAGGACCGCCGTATTGCCATTGTACGTCATCCCAATGGCACAGGCAGGCACAAGCACGTAGATGTACGTGCCTGCATTCCAGCGGGTGGGGGGTCCGATTGGACCCCCTCCCGCTGGATACAGCGGTCGGGTTCGCTCCAGGAGTGATCCGTGATGAGGGGATGGCCGTTGGTTTCTGGCCACCCCCTCTGGATCGCTCCTGGCCAATGACAAGCTTCCTCCCACTGTGTATTGTTTACACAGGAAGGAGGAAGTGATGTCATTCTCCTCGGGGCGGTCTTTTTGACCGGACTACGAGGAGAAGACTAAAAGTAAGTGCACCAAAACACTACACTGACACATAGGTACACATAGGTACACAAACAGCCCCCCCCCCCCAAACCCCCCCCAGTCACAGTGTCACTGATTGCATTGATCATTTCTTTACTGATCACTGCATTCAGTGTCAGTTGTAACAGTTAAAACTGTCAGGGCAGTTAGTGTTAGGTCCAGGGTAGCCCCCTATCACCCCCCAATAAAGATTTAACCCCCACATGTACTGAGCACCACGGATCTTTTTCAGCTCTGCACAGAGGCTTTGCATTCATCTCAGCTATGATTGTCCCAAAGAGCAAAAGTAAAGCAGATTTTTGTGGCGTGGACCAGTATTACTATATTGTCAGGCCAGACCTTAATTGTTACATGAGATCATCAAACTTTAATCATGGAGAAGGGCTGGATGTCTTCAGCTTGCACCCATCCTGCAGGAATGGAGATCATTATGTGGCCTATGAGGATGACCACTTCTACATTATCAAGTCAGACCACTACCGTCGAGTTACAAACATGAACACAGATGACAGTGCAGTTGTTTATTCCCTACACCCTAACTGTCAAGGGGGCAGTCATTATTGTTCGGCTTTTGGATACTTCTATATCATTTTTCAGGACCGAGGGGTCTATCGCCGAACAAGGAACATGAACAAATATGAAGCGGGTGAAGAATTCACGCTACACCCGGAATGCAGAAATGGCCTTTATTATTTTGGTGTGAGAAATTACTACTATTTTGTGAATCCTGAGGACCAATGGGGAGGGATTAAGTACACAAGATGTACCAACTTCAACAAAAACGAGGGCGTTGATACCTACTCCTTCCATCCCAGCATCTACGGCTTTCTGCCTGGAGGCTTGGCTATTGCCAAGGGCCCATCCTATGGTGAGTGGGTGTGCATCAAGACCATTGACAATGACTCCCAGACCCCCCTTCAATGGAAGAATCAGGTTTCCAAGAAGGTTGGATATGAAAAGGAGAAGGTATCCAGTATGGAGCACAACTGGAAAGTAACAGCAACTGTCTCGGCCGAGACAGGAGGATTGGGTGCTTTGATCACTAAGGCCCAGTTTTCCCTTAGCACTGAATACGGTGGCTCTAGTACAAACACAGAGAAAGAGAATTGGAATGAGGTCACTGAAGTTTCAGAGACAATGACACTCACTGTGGAGCCCAAACAAAAAGTCTACATCTTTGTCTACCAGATGGGATTGGGAAAAGAGCCTGTGCTACATTGCCGTGACATGAGAATTCTTGACAAGCCTTCTCCACCTACTGATAACCCCCTTCCACATGCATGAAATTTAGTTCAGGTTTAGATTTCCAAAGTTGATGTGGCTTCAGTCACTCCTATTAGCAGTGGACCTATACTAGTTCTCATACTGGACAATGTAAGACTTTCACAGGAGAGGTTTTGGGCAGATTGTAATTCCTTCCCCTGTGGTCAATGCTCTGCTGTCATACCATTGATAATCCTGTAGGGCTGTAGAACATTCCTGTTTTCACTTTGTGCCCACCTGGGCAAGTGATGTGGCTTTTTTTTTTTTTTTTCCCCCTTCTCCCTCTGTGGGAAGACAGGATGGGAAATGTCCTAGTACCAGGATATCAGGGTTGGCGAGTGCAATCTACTTCAGAGTACTTTCTGTGACATCCAGTTACATTTGCCCTGTATGACTGATGCCAAGGTTCACTTCAAAGGACAACTTTAAAATTGTATACCTTGGCAGGCTGAGAAAGTGGTGACCATTGCATTTGGACCGTAATTTTGTTTAATAAATATGCTTTGAAATTGCAAAAAAAAAAAAAAAAAAAAAAGAAAGAAAGATTTAACCCCCTGATTGCCCCTAGAGTTAACCCTTTCACCCCCTTTTGCCAGTGTCACTAAGCGATCATTTTTCTGATTGCTGCATTATTGTCGTTAGGTAGCTAGTCATTTTTTTAGGTTCACCGCCAGGTTTTTATAGCGTTAGGTACCCCCATATACTACCCAATAATGGTTTTAACCCCCTGATTGCCCCTAGTTAACCCTTTCACCAGCGATCACAGTATAAGTGTCACAGGTGACGCTGGTTAGCCAGTTAGTTATTTAGGTTCCCCGTCAGGTTTTTATATAGCGCCAGGGACCCCCATATACTACCTAATAAAAATTTGAACCCCCTGATTGCCCCTAGTTAACCCTTTCACCACTGATCACCGTATAAGTGTTACGGGTGACTCTGGTTAGTTTTCTTTTTATAGCATCGGAGCACCCACCATTTATTACCCAATAAAGGTTTAACCCCCTGATCACCCGGCGGGTGATATCAATTAGGTTTTAGGGTCAGGGCCTGCGTCGCCCCAGGCAGCGCTAGGTTAGTGCCAGTACCGCTAACACCCACACGCAAAGCATAAACCTCCCGTAGTGGTATAGAATCTGAACAGATCAATATCTGATCAGATCTATACTAGCGTCCCCAGCAGTTCAGGGTTCCAAAAAAACGCATTGTTAGCGGGATAAGCCCAGATACCTGCTAGCACCTGCGTTTTGCCCCTCTGCCCAGCCCACCCAAGTGCAGTATCGATCGATCACTGTCACTTACAAAACACTAAACACAACTGCAGCGATCGCAGAGTCAGGCCTGATCCCTGCGATCGCTAACAGTTTTTTTGGTAGCATTTTATATTTAAATCCGGAAGGCAGTGCTTGGTTTTCGGGGTCCCGTACGTGGCTAGGCTCCCAAAAAGTCCCCCACATGTGGTATCCCCGTACTCGGGAGAAGCAGCAGAATTTATTTTGGGGTGTAATTTGACTTATGCCCATAGCATGTGTGAGCAATATATCATTTAGTGACAACTTTGTGCAAAAAAAAAGTTTGTAATATTCCCGCAACTTGTGGCAAAATATAAAATATTCCATGGACTCAACATGCCTCTTAGTAAATAGCTTGGGGTGTCTACTTTCCAAAATGGGGTCATTTTGGGGGGTTTTGTGCCATTTTGGCATTTTATGGCCTTCGAAACTGTGATAGGTAGTGAGGAGTGAAATCAAAAATTTGCACCCTTAGAAATCCTGAAGGTGGTGATTGGTTTTCGGGGTGCCGTGCGCAACTAGACTCCCAAAAAGTCCCACACATGTGGTATCCCCATACTCGGGAGAAGTAGCGGAATATATTTTGGGGTGCAATTCCAAATATAACCATGGCATGTGTGAGCAATATATCATTTAGTGACAACTTTTTGTAAAATTTTTATTTTTTTTGTTGTCATTATTCAATCCCTTAGGACAAAAAAAATAAATATTCAATGGGCTCAACATACCCATCAGCAATTTCCTTAGGGTGTCTACTTTCCAAAATGGGGTCATTTGGGGGGGGGGGGGGTTTGTACTGCCCTGCCATTTTAGCACCTCAAGAAATGAGATAGGCAGCCATAAATTAAAAGCTGTGTAAATTCCAGAAAATGTACTCTAGTTTGTAGACGCTATAACTTTTGCGCAAACCAAAAAATATACGCTTGACATTATTTTTACTAAAGACATGTGGCTGAATAAATTTTGCCCTCAATGTATGACTAAAATTTAGTTTTTTTAGATTTTTCTTATAACAAAAAGAAGAAAATATATTTTTTTCAAAATTTTCGCTCTTTCCATTTACATCGCAAAAAATAAAAATCGCAGAGGCAATCAAATACCATCAAAAGAAAGCTCTATTTGTGGGAAGAAGAGGACACAAATTTCGTTTGGGTGCAATATTGCATGACAGCGCAATTACCAGTTAAAGCAGCGCAGTGCGAAATTGGAAAAAGACTTGGGGTCCTTAAGGTGTTTATTGGTCCGGGGCTGTAGTGGTTAAAGCGGAGGTCCACCCTAAAGTGGACCTTCCGCTCATCGGAACCCTCCCCCCCTCCGGTGCCACAATCGGCACCTTTCAGGGGGGAGGGGGGTGCAGTTACCTGGATAATCCAGGTAACTGCACCCACTTCCGGGATAGCTCTCTGCGGAAAGGGGCGTAACGTACGCCCCTTTCCGCAAGTGCCCTCTCCTTCCCGCAAGTGCCCCGCTGCCTGCTGGGAAACACACAGTTCCCAGAGGCAGTGGGGAGCGTCCTTATTGCGATTCGCGCATGCGCAGTAGGGAACCGGGAAATGAAGCCGAAAGGCTCCATTTCCTGATTCCCATACCCAAGATGGCGGCGGCAGGACCCGACAGGCGACCTAGAGATCGGCTTCGGGTGCTGACATCGCGGGCGCGCTGGACAGGTAAGTGTCACTATTTTAAAAGTCAGCAGCTGCAGTATTTGTAGCTGCTGGCTTTAAAAAAAAAGAAAAAAAAAAAAAAAACGCGGAGTACCGGCGGACTCCCGCTTTAAAGCACAAAAAATTAACCAGAGGTAATCAAATACCACTAAAATAAAGCTCTATTTGTGGGGGGGAACCCAAAGACATCAATTTTGTTTGGGAGCCACATCGCATGACGGTGGAGGAGCAGTATACACACCACTCCAAAGATGCTGCTAGCAGGACTTTACCGTCCTGCCAGTTCAACGCTCCAGTGTGAAAGCCCTTGACAGCGCCGAGGCTCTTTCAGGGCGTTTTGCAAGCACTATTTTTAAACGACGTAACGCCTGCAAAGCACCCCAGTGTGAAAGGGGTCTAAGACCCCCCCCCCCCAAAAAAAAAAAAAAAAAAAGTGTAAATCGAGGTGGCTCAACAAAGCTGCCCTAAGGACTTTATTACCCAAGATTGCATAAAGAGGCTACACTCTAGAACATCCAGGTAAAAACTTCAACACAAGATCAGATACCCGTATAATCCATGTATTTACTCCCATTTCTGGGCAGAGATCGCTGCAATATCCGCAGTGATCTATGCCATGCCTGACCCCCTCTTCCCCATCCTCCCCACCCCGGGAGCCAAGGGATGGATCAGCTTCGGATTAGGACATCACGGGCGCCCTCGGCAGGTAAGTGTCTTAATATTAAGAGTCAGCGGCTGCAGTATTCGTAGCTGCTGACTTTTACAATTCTTTTTTCGGCGGAACTCCACTTTAAAGTGGTTGTTAAAATGGGGGGGGGGGGGGCGGCAAGCCCAGATAAGTTCCTACGGAGCACAACAACTTTGTAAGGACAGACTAGTCCCTGAGCCGATTGATAAATGTAATTTGTCAGTGGGAGGTTTTACACACACCCTCACAACCTTCCACAACCACCCATTGTGCAGAGGTAAAAATCAGCTACCCCCTTCCCCCAAAATGCTGCTCCTGTTCCTTTAATGTGCAAGCGGCTTTTGCACTTATCCCTCTATATCCTGCCAGGTCCTCACCCCCCAAGAGGTGACCATGATTATCATGGCTGGTGAGCCACAATTATGTGGTCAGAATATAGGTGTGCGTCATCCACAGCTCTCCACTCTCCTCTGTACCCGTCTTCATCTCCCCCCCCCCCCTCCCTTGTTATTTTGATGAAAAGAAAAAAAAAATCCTAATTCTGAAATTAGAAGGGGCTAGTGTCTAAATTAGTCCACGAAAGGATTCAACAGGCAAGTCAAAAAAATATTTTCTGTAGAAGGCAGGATGCAGAGATTAGACCATTAGGATTAACAAAAGCAATCCCCACAAGGGGCAAGAAAAAGCAAATAAAGGCTAACAGGCCTATCACTAAATTCTCAACCTAAGGAACTGAGCAAGAAAAATACAATAAGACTTGGGCATTATGGAAACAATTTATAGTTTCCTCAGAAGGAATTGTGCGCCAAGCCTCCCAACAGGAATACGCCTCACGCAACCAAATCTCTAGACCGTCCGGACTTTTAGGGCCCTCTTATACCCAGTCTCCAGATCTCACATCCATGCCCTCTTACCCCTCCTCATCCTAGGTCTCCCTCTTGCTACAACTTTTCATCCTATATTCCTGTATACTTATTTGTTAAAAATGCAAATGGAGATAAGGGATGGGAGAGGTTGGGCGATAGAAAAAGAGGGGTAGATGTGGGGACAGGGATGCCTTGAATTTCCTTGTCCTACCTATTCCTCTATATGGAAAATTTTATGTATGCAATTGACTTATCATAGAGCAACTCAGGAACTGTCTTAAGTCTACAAAGAGACCACAAGACCAATACACATCTGCAGCCCCACCTCTTCCCCATCTCTTCAGACTGATGTTTTTACTTGTGTAATATATTCAACAATGCCATGTGTCTGTATTGTTATATCTTTGGCCATGTCGGCATTAAAAATCATATTTTGGGGAAGAAAAAAAAAGAAGAAGAAGAACTGACCAGGCCCCTTACAGGGCTGTCAGCAGGATTTTCTGCCCAAGACCAGCTACTGCCGATGTCTGAACATCCATCTGGTAAAACTTGGCTAATGCATGAGTAGAACAGGTGGCCGACTTAGAGACCTGGAAAACCCAAGGCCGGATGTCAAAAAGTCCATGAAGCACAGACACTTCTGGGAGAGTGGGCCATCAAAGGAAAAGGAGGAACCCTATGCTTTAAAAAGGTAGTACGTCTGAGTAAGATTTGCCCAATCCACCTAGCAATGGACATGCAGTATGTTGCTTACAGGATCCTTCCAGCAACACAAACAAGACATCAGATTGACTTAGGAGGTTGTGGTTATGAGATTGTGGTTAGACTTGTACAGCCCTTACCGGCAGTGGCCAGCTATCTCTTTAGGAGGTTTTGGAGCAAAAGGCAAGACCACTCTCTCAAATGAAAAGCAGACACCACCTTAGGCAGGAAGAAATTACAATATAACTTAATCCCTGTGAAGTATAAGAAAAAAGTTCCAAGCTCAGACACCCTCTAAATTTGAGGTAACAGCCAGGAGAAAAACAACCTCAATAGGAGAGGGAGAGAAATATCTGGTAGCCCACCAGGTTCAAAGAGTGGCCTCTGACAAAACACCAGAATAAGGCCTCACAGTCACCAGAGTACTAGAGGAACAATGCAAGCTACCACTTACACAAAGGCTCTTATCAGAATGGGAAGCCAGCAGTTTTTGAAAAAGCACCAAGGCAGAAACTTGACCTTTTACGATCCTCTGGGTTTAAAGACTTGTCTGATCCAGACAAGGATGGCCAACGCCTATGTCAAGGAGTGTTTCCTGGGTGGAGACTTTCAGCACCAAAGTATGCTCCCCATGTTCAGTGGTAAACCATAGAATAGGGCCTTTCTGCCTTCAAAGTGGGAATCACAAAAGTTAAAGTGATTGTAAACAATTTTTTGTAAGCATGCCATAGTTAACTGCTCTGTGCAATGGTTTTATAAATAGCCTGGTTAGGATTTTAGCATATTGGACCTTAGCTTCGCTTAAGGCCATATTGTGGTTCAGACCTGATTGCAGAAAGGCGAGAACATAGTGTGTTCACAGCAGGCAAAGGAGGTTTTCTAGGAACAACCATAGAGCTTTTTAGAAGTACCCTTTCTAGCATTTAGCAAGGTAGGGAGTGACAATTGAAATTCCATTGGTCTCGTGAAACCTGGGTTTCCAT
Organism: Lithobates pipiens; assembly: GCF_037356315.1. Classification (NCBI taxonomy): domain Eukaryota; kingdom Metazoa; phylum Chordata; class Amphibia; order Anura; family Ranidae; genus Lithobates; species Lithobates pipiens. The sequence continues at coordinate 119,904,140 of NW_027507686.1, forward strand.
GGCCATTTCCTTAAAGCTAGTGACTAAGCAGGATGAAAAAAAGGGTCCAGGGACAGCAGGTCTGGCTTGTGGTGAAAGTATCACCCAATATTCCGATTGGGGGGGGGGGGGGGGGGGGTATGGATTAGCCTGAAATGGGACCAGGGGAGTATCAAGGAATAAAATGTCCTGGCTAAAAGGTCCTTGGGTCCTGGCCACCAATAGCATTGAAGCTAGACACTAGGAAATATCTGGGTGAAGGGCCCATTTCCCTTAAACCGGTGGTGGCTGAGGTAATCTGCTTTCTAAATGGTCCACTGCTGGGATGTGGATGCAGGCTGCATGACTATCTGTGCATAACCATAGGCATTGACTGGCCCCCAAGTTTACTTTCAGTGCTATTTTTATTGCTCTGGGCTCCAGGACATTGAAGGGGAGCCTGGCTTCCAGCATTTAGCATGTTTCCTGGGCCATGAGACTGAAAGACTGGCATCTGTTACCACGTTATAGTGACAAGACTTTTCTTTAAGGCTGGGATGGAGATCCAAGTTAGGGAATTACTTGCTTAACTGGGTAAGAGCGTAGGTAGGTCAAGAGGAGCAGCGTGCTTGACAATGTGTTGGAAAAGTCCCAAATGTAATTGGGCGAATGGTACTGCCTTGAAGGAAACCATAACAAGGCCTAGGGTCATTGAGAATCTGATGTCAATGTCCGATCTCCATTGTCAAATGTGAGCTCCAAAAGAGAATCTAATGGTAGAGAAACCTTTGGATCTCTTATGTCGGTCATGGACATAAGCAGTCAAGAGAAAAGGCTGGAGAGCAGACTTGAAAAATTGATCACCCCGCCAAAAGCATCTGAACTGTCCTGTGAATATTTGGGAGCAACTGGAAAAGGTTAGGAGTCCTTCAGGGGGTGGTTATAGAAAAATACCTTGCGACCAGGATGCCGAGTTTTGAGGGAAAAGGTGCTATGACCTTTGCAAACACTCTGGGAGCAGAGGGTAGGCTAAGGGGCAGTGTGATAAACTGGAAATTACTGTCACCCCAGAAAGCACTGATTAGGTGGATAAATAGGAATAGACAGTATACTAATCATGGATGTTTACGGGAACCAGGTATTTCTGTCTCAGAGCCAATAACAGACCTTGTGGATTCAATGCAATATTTTGGCATTTGTTGATTTGAAAAGGAAGAGAGCATAAGCAACTATGGCAGTTATCATTCGCAGCATGCCTTGAATGTCACCAGTCAATGGGTTTGCTTTCACTTTATGTCCGGAATAGAACAAATACCCCTGCTGGGCTTTGGTACCATGAACAGGTTTGAAAAGCAACCTTTGAACCTGTCTTGTAGGGGTTCTGGCACAACGTCTTTCGGACAATATATGGGTCAAAGCATTAAGCAAAAAATGTGCTTCAGCAGTTTTTGGTTAGAGAGGCCGGGGGGCAGGGGATTGTAAATTTGTCCTGCAAATGTGGATGGAGTTTAAAGCCATTCTGGAAATTTGTGTCACCACGTTCGATCATTGGTAGGAGAGATTGCATTCCTGCCTTGTCAACCATCCCCCTGATGTGCCCCCATCTACAGAGCAGGCAAAGTAGTGACTAGCATAAGTGTACTGCGCTCATATACACGTGACCCAGTACACAGCCTCACATACTACTACACTGCCAAGGATTCAAACATGTAAGTTAGGCCAGAACTGAGGGCAGCCAGACAAGTTTTCATACCATCCTTAGAACTGCAATCAAGCTGAAATTGGAGAGAGCTGGCTGCAGAGCCTTCAAGAGCGAGAAGCTTTTAGTGTGTAAAACCTAATCTGCAGGATGTTTAAATGAACATCTTCAATTGTTACAGTGAGATATTTAAGGCAGAATCAGCTACAGAAAGATCACTTTTTTGCTCCTTTTCCATTGGACAGAATTCAGCAAAGCATTTTGGAATAAAATAATTTGAGTGATCCAATCAAGCTGCTACTGGTTCATGAACAGGGAAAATCTTTTAAAAATTTAACTACAAGCCTCTGTACCCAAAGGGGCATGCTGACATGAACAAAAGTTAAAAAATGCCTAGGAGTTTGTGCACAGTAGCAAAGAGTTTAAAGTGTTACTAAACCCACATCAGTAAAATCAGTCTGTATGCAGCAAAGCATGCTGGTTATACTCACTGTGGAATCCAAGTAGTTAATCTTGCACATTGTGTAAAAAAAGGCTGTTTGATCTTTTCTGATATTCAACTTCTGGGGGCACTCTGCACATGCTCAGTTTGTGTATTGCTAGAGTTTTTTTTCCTTGGAAGGGTGCATGCAATCAGCACAGGCCCAACCAGAACTGCCCAGAGGGTCAGGTGTCCTGCAGCCTCAGAATGACAAACCCCTCCTACAAGCTTTAACCACTTCAGCCCGGAAGGATTTACCCCCTTTCTGACCAAGCCCTTTTAGCGATACAGCACTGTCGCTTTGACAATTGCGTGGTCATGCGACATTGTACCCAAACAAAATTTACGTCTTTCACACAAATAGAGATTTCTTTTAGTGGCATTTGCTCACCTCTGCAGTTTTAAATGTTTTGCGCTATAAACAAAAAGCAACAATTTTGAGAAAAAAAAGCATTTTTTACTATAATATCCCCAAAAATATATTTTAAAAAGAAACATTTCTTCCTCAGTTTAGGGCAATATGTATTCTACAGTTTTTTTTTAACCAAAAATAACACGCAATAAACGTATATTGATTTGCGCAAGTTATCATGCTTACAAAATAGGGGATAGATTTCCCCATTCTGCCTCTGTGCCACGTTCACGGGCCACTGGCAGTCCGCGGTGGCATGGGCGTGCCCGCTAGACAAGGACGGAGTGAAGTATAGGTACTTCTATTTGCGCACCCGTGCAAATAGTCGGCAAGTGGTTAACCAGACACTGATACAAGTCATAAGACTGCCATGTACTACTGATGAAAAAGGGCATTTAGCAGTTTATATTTACTAAAATCATTGCAATGTTCTTTGTACTATGGTAGACCCGATAGTGATCGAAGGGTCCTGGGTTTAGTAACACTAACCACTTGCCGGCAGCTGCACGCCGATATACGTTGGCACAATGGCAGCAGTGGGAAAATGGATGTACCCGCACATCCCTTTTAAGGCGATGGGGATAGCAGGACCGGTGGACTATGTCCGCCGGTCTCCCGATCGTGTCACGGAGCCACAGAGTGGGGAAGTGTGTGTAAACAAGGCATTTCCCCATTCTACCTTGTGTCATGACAGATCACTGCTACCTGTCATGTGAATTGAAGCTAACCCCCCCCCCCAGTTAGAATCAAGAATCACTCTAAGACACACTTAACCCCTTCAACGCCCCCTAATGGTCAACCCCTTCAACGCCCCCTAATGGTCAACCCCTTCACTGCCAGTGTCATTTACACAGTAATCAATGCATTTTTATAGCATTGAGTAAATGACAATGGTCCCAAAAAAGTGACAAGTGTCCGATGTGTCCGCCATAATGTCGCAGCCCCGATTAAAAAAAAAAAAAGTGCAGATCGCCGCCATTACCAATTTAAAAAAAAATGCAATAAAAATGTCCCCAAATTTGTAGATTCATTAAACTTATGTGCAAACCAAAATATGCTTATTGCGATTTTCCCAAAAATATGTAGCATATCAGCCTAAACTGAGGAATTATATATTTATATTTTCTTTTTAAAAGTAAAAAATGTGTTTTTTTCAAAATAGTCGCTCTTTTTTGTTTATAGCGCAAAAAATAAAAACCAGAGAGGCGATCAAATACCACCAAAAGAAAGCTATTTGTGGAGAAAAAAAGGACTTCGATTTTGTTTGGGTGCAATGTCGCCCGACCGTGCAATTGTCAGTTAAAGCGGTGCAGTGCCGAATCGCAAAAAGTGCTCTGATCAGGAAGGGGGTAAAATCTTCCAGGGCTGAAGAGATTAAACTTATTAGCTAGCATGCTACATGAAGCTCTTGCTTCAAGTGTAAAAGTGAAGGTGAAAAATATTTGAAGCCTCCAAGACTGCTTCTATATCCCCCTCATTCCATACTGGTTTGCCTTGCTTATGGCTGGCATACTTTGACTCAACTGGGTGTTCCTCTGTGGGGTACCACGGAGCAGGGTATGGAATAAGGCAAGTGTCCTAAAGGAGTACACAGCAACCCTGGTGAAGACCTTTCGGTAAAGTACTAATGGTGAAAGGGCAGTGCGAGTACCTTATATGGGCCCTAGGCAGAAGTGGTGGTAAAGTTGTATACCAACACCTGCATGGGATGAAGCTCTGCACGTTTTACAATGCTGGACTGTAGATAAAGTCCAGGCTCTGTCTCACGTGGCAATACCATGAAGGGGGTCATCTGGGTTTGGGTTCCACAGGAATGGACCAAGATCCTTGACAGCACCCTGCAGCTGACTACATGTTCCACACTAAGTGCCAAAAGAGAACACCCATGCAGGATCTAGTGCCTGAAGCAACATTACAGGCCGTTCCAACAGTGCGGGATCAGGTACAGTACCCAAGGGTTTACCCAAGTTTGCACTAATCTGGAAGCAGAACTTCTATTTGAATTAGAAGGCAGTAAAGGAGGAGGATTGATGAGTTGATTCTGAAGATACAATTTTAAACTAGTTAAGACAAGAGTGATTTCTTTTCAAGGGTAAATTGGCCCGTTACCTTAGTAACCTAGCAAAAAACTGAGGACCCACAAAGTGGATTAGGGTGAAAGGGGAGGCACCCAGGCAGCGTGTCCACAAAAGATTTGGCAGTGTCCAATCAGCTGAAAGCACTTATGACTCGGGGTCTGAATATTTTTCCTCTAGCCTGTACAAAGATAAACTGCTGTCCACACCCTCAGTCTCTCCATCTGTCCAAATGCCAGAAAACCAGCTCAATCATCTTCTGAACAAACATACCAAACAAGGGTATTTAGGGACTGGCTTTTTTCATTTACCCTCCCCTCTTAGGTCTGGTTTGAGATGTTGCAGTTTTTTTTTTTAGGTGTCTTGCTTTTGCCTTATTCCTTTTTATCTTATTTTTCAGGGAAGTGGGAGTACCGAAATGAGGGGCGGCTTCTCCACTCCAGATTTCTATTAATTTCAACAGGGTGTGCAGTACTAATGTCTTGAATCTGGGGGTTTGCATTAAATCCCAGCCATGGCCAGTGACTTAAAGTTATTGTCTTATAATGTCCGAGGTCACTGTGGCCCCCATAAGAGGGGGTCGACTTTGGCAAGAATTGCACCACCTGGCCCCAGACTATTTTTATACAGGAGATGCACTATTTCCAAAGCCACCCCCTTGTATTTAACCTAAGGCTAGAGGGGTCTCAATTGCCATAAGAAAGTCATATCTTTTCTCTTTGGAGTCCATACTGGCTGATCATGAAGGTTGTTCCCTGTTTAGTAAAGGGTTGATAGATGGCCATTTATACACTTTGCTAATCTGTACGTCCCCCATTATTGCACAGTCCCTTTTATTTCTGCAACTCTCAGGAGGGGGGGGGGGGGGGGTGGGGGAGACCTTGGTGAGGTATGGTTAGTGTTGGAGGGGATTTCAATGTTACACTTGACTCTTTGGGCACTTCGTCGGGTAAATCCTTTTTGGGCCATAAAGCATGTTAAACAATTGCTACGTTCCCTCCAACTGGTGTATAACTGGCGGGCACTGCATCACAGGAACAGGGATTATAGTTATTACTCCAAAACTTTTGATTCATATTCCCGATTGGACCTACTTTTGGTAGATCAATTCTGAGCAATGTACGATCTGCTACCATAGAGTAACGATTTCGGATCCCTCTCCTGTGACTGACTTTCTGCCTGACTGCTGCTCATCAGATGGAAAGGAACTGGAGGCCCTCTTAGATGATCCAGGGGTCTTGAAGCGACCTTCCGCTCTTTGAATTCCTATTTTGGGCTCAATTCTTCTGGGGTGTCCAACCTGGTGGTCTAGAAATGTCACAAGGCCATTATAAGAGGGGAGCCGATATCTCATGGCTCTTGCATCAAGAAAAAAATGGTTGAGTTGCTTGATAGGATTCATGACATGGGAGAAATATTTTACTCCCGAGGATGCCAAGCAGTTGGGGGGAAGCTACATTCTGATCTCTTCCGATGCTTGGACCACAGGGCTAGGGACAAGCGCCGTTACTACGCGTACCACTTTTATGAGCACAGGGACAATTGTAGGAAGCTTCTAGCGAGGCAATAAAAAAAAAAAAAAAAAACCTTCCATCACGTCCACAACCTGATGGCTCAAGGTAGATAGATCGATTCCCATGCTAAAGCAAAAGAGGTCAAGTGATATTATGCCTCCCTGTACAATATGACACATGAGGGGGGGGGGGGGTTAACCAATGCCATGAGGACACTGAGGGCATCTCTCAAAGCCTCTGAATTTCCCACCCTACTTCCTCGGGTGTTGGAGGAACTAGAAAGACCATTCCCTGCAGAGGAGATTGGTGCAGCTGTCGCTAGTTTGCCCTTGTACCCGACGGCTTCACCAATGCATATTATAAGATATTCTCTGCCATTCTGGCTTCCCCTCTTTGTAGCTACTTTAACACTATTACTGCCACCAGCCCCTTGCCATCAGAAGCCTTGCTTGCACATGTGACAGTCTTACCCAAGTCGGGTAAAGACCCTTTGCTGAGTGCCAACTATAGACCCATTTCCCTGTTAAATTTGGATACCAAATTGTTCACCAAGCTCCTGGCTCTCCACCTTCAGGACCATGTAACAGCTTTGGTCCACCCTGACCAGACGAGTTTGATGGTGGGCCGAGAAGCGAGAGACAATATGATCGGGGCATTACATATACTTCATTGGGCACAACGTGTACGGGAGCAAGGACCATGTGTGGTTGCCTCGATGGATGCCGAGAAAGCCTTTGACCGGGTCAATTTGGTCTATATGCTGACAGTATTACGCAAGATAGGGTTGGAGACCGTACAATGGGCTGGGCATCCTCTTTGTATGGTGACCCTACAGCCCGGGTAAAAGTTAAAGGGGTACTTTCCAAGCTCCTTATACGCAACGGGGCTAGGCAGGGGTGTCCGCTTTCCTTGCCGTTCGCCCTGGTACTAGAGCCCTTTTTGCTCATCGTGCAAGGCAACATGGATGTTTCCGGGATGAGTATCGGCTTGACCGAATATAAGCGCTCTGTGTACGATTTTCTATTCCAACTCTCGAACCCTCATATTGCCCTACCAATTTTTTATGACTGAGGTACATTTGGGGAAATCAGAACTCCTGCCTATTCATGTCCCCCTTGCGATGGCTTCCTCCTTACAGCAGTCCTTCGCAGCCTTCACAATCACCTTTACAACTTGGAATGGTCTACCGCTTATGTGGTTCAGAAGGGTTATTCCACCTAAGATGACTATACTACCCAGGATAATTTACCTTCTACATACTGCATTTCTCTCCCACATTTTTTTTTTTTTTTTTTTTTTTTTTACTGCATTGGGTGTTTGCTTGGCAGGATAAACATCCCAGAATGGCCCATGATCTTTTATGCAGATCTAAACCGGACAGTGTGGTCGGTCTCCCAGACATGGCCCTCTATTATAAAGCCATGTCACTTGTACGAATCCTGAACTGGCATCATGACTCTAAAGCTCTGGGTTTCACTGGAAAAGATCCAGGCGGATAGGAATCTATCGGGGGCTCCATGGATCCCCACGGCTTCCAGGGACTTATCTGACTGGACTTCACTCTTGAAACAATCTACCCTAGCTATCTGGGATTGACTAAAGATGGGCCAATATGCCCCCAAGACGTCCTCCCCGGTTCCCAGTGGGGTTCTATGGAAATCGGGTCTCCGATAGGAAGCTAGGTGTTGGAGGGGGATGTGGTCAGCGGGGCACGTTTCTTCATCTCTGGTGGTCCTGCCAGAGATTTGGACCTGTTGGGAGGCCATAACCCCATGGATTGCAAAGACAACCCTACGACTTTTCCACAGGGTGCCATCCTCGCTGATCCCCAGGTTTTGGAAACGATCCACCTGCCCCTACCTTCTAGACTGGAAGGTGGTGGATGCTACCATGGAGGCAGAACGCTGGCTATATACAACCAGGGATCAATATGACATGTTCAAGGACATTTGGTCTGGTTGGATGCATTATTCCCTAGAGATTCCCACATATTAGGTACTGTACCCATATGTTCTCCATCATTAGGATGATCTACACTGCACTTTGACCCCACAACACCGGTTGTGGGATTTCCACCCGTCTTCCGTTTTTCTCTTATGTCTTTTTACAGCTCTTTGCTGTTCTACAGAGTTTGAGGTTATTTAATGGAGTACCAATATTGTGCATGGCCTGTTTCCACTCAGAGTATATTCAGATATATGGATATTGATGAAACGTGTTTGGGTCTGCAACCCTGCTCTTCTGCGCCCGTGTTGATGGCGTGTCCTATAGGTTTGTCTACAGAGGGTTTTTGATGTCAGAACAAGGGCAAAGATGTTAGTGAATACATTATGTGCTTTCTGTATTTGCGTGATCTTTTTCTCTTGTATTGTTTGGAAATAAATAAAAATTTCGATAAAAAAAAAAAAAAAAAAAAAAAAAAAAGCTACAAATGAGGTTCAGTAGCAACTGAAGAACATTCCAGAAGAAAATAAAAAAAAATGCCTTGAAAGCAGTAAAAAAGGAGTTGCTTCTCCCAGAATACAGAAAATGCCCATCCCCTAATGTTCCAGTATTCAGGAACGTTAGGTTAGCTGAGATCATGCTTTTGACTATGACCAATCTCAGCTAACCTAAGGTTACTAAATACTGGAAGGCCACGTAGTGTATGATTAAGAAATCAAGCTTATATCCTTTTAAGACCCCTGATATTACTTTTAAAGAAAAATATAAAACTACATAAAGGCAAGAATTTGCACTACACACCTTCTGTGCCAATTGTAAAATTTGGGGGGGGGAAGATTTAAACTTTCAGGCCTCATGCACATTGGGTGTTTTTACAGCAGCTGTTTTTGGCTTTAGATGTTTTTCTACAGTCAAACTCCATCATGTTATCCTATCCGTCCATGCACACATATTCTATTAGCAAATTTTGGCTGGGGTTTTTCTTGGCTTTAAACACCCAAAACTAGTGGATTCTGAGGAGTTTTTCAGCTGTAAAAACATGGCAATGTCAAAAAACCATTAAAACACAGATAAAACGCTCAAAAATGTGGCTCACCATCTTTTGACTTTTTTTAATGAATCAAATTGCTAAAAAAACAAAAAAAACACACTATTACAAAAACATTGAAAAACTCACTGCAAAGCTACTGGCGTTTAGAACGTTAACAGTCCGTTCACACCTGAACGTTTTGTAGCCCTACGCCTGAAGCTACAAAACGCTGGAGGGGAAAAAATCCATTATTCTCAATGGAGATGGTTCACATCTCCACTCCATGTCGCCTGAAGCCCTACGCCTGAAGCTCAAACAAGTTCCGGACCCTTTTTTGTCGCACGAATTGGGCTGATTTGGGCGTTTTCATTCTCATAGAAACTAACGGAAACGCTCGATTCGAGCGTTTAGTGCGACAACGAGCGTTTCTACGGGCGTTTTAACGCTGTATCTGCTCGAGAAAAAATAAGCAGATGAAAAATATTTTTCCTATTGGCTGAAAAAAAACGCCGAAGTTAAAAAACGCTCGTTGTCGCGTGTTGTAGTGTGACAAAACGCTCGTTGTCGCGTGTTGTAGTGTGACAAAACGCTCGTTGTCGCGTGTTGTAGTGTGACAAAACGCTCGTTGTCGCGTGTTGTAGTGTGACAAAACGCTCGTTGTCGCGTGTTGTAGTGTGACAAAACGCTCGTTGTCGCGTGTTGTAGTGTGACAAAACGCTCGTTGTCGCGTGTTGTAGTGTGACAAAACGCTCGTTGTCGCGTGTTGTAGTGTGACAAAACGCTCGTTGTCGCGTGTTGTAGTGTGACAAAACGCTCGTTGTCGCGTGTTGTAGTGTGACAAAACGCTCGTTGTCGCGTGTTGTAGTGTGACAAAACGCTCGTTGTCGCGTGTTGTAGTGTGACAAAACGCTCGTTGTCGCGTGTTGTAGTGTGACAAAACGCTCGTTGTCGCGTGTTGTAGTGTGACAAAACGCTCGTTGTCGCGTGTTGTAGTGTGACACAACGCTCGTTGTCGCGCGTTGTAGTGTGACAAAACGCTCGTTGTCGCGCGTTGTAGTGTGACAAAACGCTCGTTGTCGCGTGTTGTAGTGTGACAAAACGCTCGTTGTCGCGCGTTGTGTGACAAAACGCCGGTAAAAACGTTCAAACACGCTACGCTCAGGTGTGAATGCAGCCTAAACCTCCAGTGTGCATAAGAGCCGGTTCACACAGCGGGCGATGCGAGGCGACACGACTCGCCTCGCTCTCGCAAGTCGCCCCCGTTCTGTACAATGGAACCGTTCTGAGAGGAGCGACTCGAGTCGCTCCGACTCAGAAAAAAGGTTCCTGTACTACTTTTGGGCGACCCCGGGGCGACTTGCATTGACTTCTATACAGAAGTCATTTGCAAGTCGCCGCTGAGGCTGCGGCAGGTCGCGGCGAGGCAAGTCGGAGTCGCCTCGCCTCGCCTGCAGTGTGAACCGGCCCTAAGGCGTAAAAAAAAAAAATGTCCTGGTTGTAGGGAGGGGCCTGGCAGCTTAAGGATTGCTCCACCTAATGGACACCAAATAATGCCTGCTTTTCCCCTCATTCACTGTCCTCTATTAGTCGGAAGTTCAGAAGACCCTTAACTCTGAAAGTAAAATAGTTGTAAACAGCCATGCAGGAAAGACTTACGCCTATTATAGCGGTAGTAAACTCAGTCAATACTTTTTCCCCACGCTAAGCACCGATAACTTTCACATCCCTGTCTTTTATAGAGGCCCAATCTGAACCTTTCAGTAGAAATAACCCAATGATTAGTGCAGCGACATTACTGGCACAAGCACATTTAGTCACCCATTCACGACATACTGTGTGCCAATCAATACATCCTGTTGCCATGTCTATCAGCACTGCATTGCAATAGCACGAGATTGCTGTCCCAAAGGGGATTTCCTCAAACATCCTATGTGACTAGCTACGTCACTGGGGGTGTGAACAATGGCATTCAGGATCAACATAGGGAGCACATTTGCATGTGTACTCTAATTGGTTATATGGGGCAATGTTGCCATGGCAACAATGTACAAAAACAAGGCTTGGTTAACATTTACTGCACATATGCTGGATTCTGGCAATGACAGTAAAAAGGGAAGAAGTTCAGCTGAGGATAAAATCGGGGCTGCAAATGAAAATATGGTGCTTGCTTCAGCTAGAGCAGATAAGAAACTAAGCTGCAGAAGCCGTAAGAAAAATGGAATGAGGCCAATTAGCATTCCAGTGTGATTGTAAATTTTATACATGGTGACCTCACGATTACTGTGGATTGTGGTTTCAGAGTTTACTACCGCTTTAAAAAGACATCTGGCATATTGTGGTGTCCACTAAAGACTTTACATGGCTGACAATTTTCACTTTAAGGCCTCATGCACACAGGACATTTTTACAGCTGCTTTCAGCAGCGTCAGACTTTCTGCAGCTCAAAAACACCTCTCCACGTTATTCTGTGTGTACATGTACACACACAGGCTTTTAGGAGCTGTAAGAGGGATTGTTGGGGTTTTTTTTTTTCCACAGCTTAAAAACAGGGCCACCGGTGTTAGAGCGGTAAACACTGCCAAACAGCTTAACGCTGGATAAAGCACCAACACCCCCCCCACCCCCCCCCCCCCGAGAAACCAGACCCTTACCAAAGCATGCAGCCTGGCAGGCGGGGGGGGAAGCATCCTGTGACGTCACCCCCCAATCATGCCTGTGGCTATATAAGTAATGGCGCACCCAGCATTACAGAGGAAGAAGACAGCAAAGCGGGGGTAGGGGGTTGGGCGGGGCTTGTGATCGGCCGAGGAAGGAGACTGCGCAGAGAGGAGAACCGGCCGAGGAAGGAGACTGCGCAGAGGAGAACCGGCCGAGGAAGGAGACTGCCGGTTCTCCTCTGCGCTGTCTCCTTCCTCGGCCAGTTCTACTCTCTGCACTGAGGAAGGAGACAGCGGAGGGAGAAGAAAAGTCGAAAAGATGTCGGAGCTGCTTTAATAAATTAAATTACTTTATTAAAAAACCTGTGTACTATTTTTGACTTTTTTGGGTGAATGGGTACAATGTATCCCATATACACACATGGGGTGGGGGGGCTGGGATCTGGGGGCCCCCTTGGGGCTTCCAGATTCCCATAAGCCCCCTGCCCACAAACACGACAAGCAGCCAGGGTTGTCAGGAAGAGGCCCTCGTCCCCTGGCCTGCATGCTCGAATAAGGGTCTGGCATGCCCTTGATGGGGAACTCCATGTCAGTAGTTTCCCCACTTTGGCAAGGGTTCCCCTTTATGATCCTTTCGGTGCAGCTTGTGCACTGAGGATCTTAATGATTTAACTTGTGGCATGACTTCAAATCAATGGGTTGTTTTACAGTTTTCCTGGTGTTGGTAGTAGCTTTGCAGCTCGTTTTCTCTAACGCCCTTTGTGCATTAGGCCTAAACATCGGCTTATACGTCAAAGTATATTTGCATACAATGTGCTTTCCCATGTCTGAAGGTACCAGGGAGCTCTGGTATCTTATATACCAAAACCAAAAGGTATGAACAGGATGTGTGTGGTAGCTGCAATTACAAAACAAAGCCATTTTATATATGTTCACATTAAACTACCCTGTATACACAATTATCCTAAACACAAATTAGATTTTTACAGCATTTAGTAGGAGTAGGCTTTGAGAAATTCTCTTGTGTGCAGTTCCCTATGGCTGATGGTCCCAGCAGCAGTGTCAATGTACGGGGAAAAGGCTAGACATGTCACTGATACAAAAATAAAACGTTCAAGTACAGTTAAAAACGTCATGCAAATAGATTTAAACTGATATTACTAGCATTCGGTTTATTAAACAACGTCTTAAGATTACTTTATTAATCTAAACAGGAATTTTACAATCTTCCTAAACTATCACAAAAAAATACTACGAGCACCAACCTTGTATTTTCTGTTAACATGACTAAAACAAAGCATTCAAATACAGGTTTGTATTCTAAAACAAAATCAAACATTCCTTAATCTTTAGGATATAAAAATTTATTGGATGAATTGGTCTACCTCTTGTGCATTGAACAAAATCAACTTAAGATAAGATCTTGGCATAGCTGAAAAAATTCAATTTCTAAAATTGGTAACATATATTACCTATATATGCTCTCTCTTGTTCACGGCTGAGTCCTGGGGGTATAACTGTTGGCATCCCAGGAATTATTGTCTTCTGGTCTGGGGTTTCATCATTCCAGCGACTGCGTTTTCGCTTCCGTGAAAAATCTGCAGATTGTGCACATGTTAGCTACTTTGCAGCGTTACAAAAATATTTATTCCTTACATTTATACATAATACAAGACCGGTATATATGCATTATTGTAGTAGTAGTATTTTGGTATAGCAAGAAGGTCATGTTATTTCTTGTCCTGGCATCCTGTGAAGCACAGAAAAACCTTTGCAATCGGGTCATAGACAAACAAAAACCTAACAAATGTTTAATCTTCACAGGCATTAGGCTCTAAAAACACAATGTCAACTTGACTACTTGGGACAAAAGGAGTCTCTGGAAAAAAGGCACCATGACCACCTGTACTTCTGACACCTTGTCGGGTACCTATGTTGCAGCACACGGCAATGCATGGTAGGCAACGCACAGGTCATCCAGCAGATCGGATTCTTGGTCTACTGTGGGGCATAAATCTTTTCAAACTCCACAATGTACTTAAAGTATTGTCATAAGTCTCCCAGTGTTATAGCTCCCGCAGCCCGCTCTAAAGAGTTGACTGGGGCAGACTGACGCTGGTTGAGAGCCGTTTGGTAGTGGAAAGCTCCTTGGGGATGTAGAGAAGTGTTTGCGGAGTGGGGACATGTCCACCAGCTAAGTGTCCCTGTACGATGCACAGAAAGATCGCATGGTGGGGTGTGCTCACTCTGCAAAGACATTAGAGATCGACCGATATATCGGCCGATTGTGCTGATAAAAAGGCCGATTATATGTTGATCGTTTGCAAGTCGAGCTGAAAGATACAATGTTTCTTCTTCAATGGACTGAACTCCGTGTAGAATTCTCAGTTTAACCATTTAAAGACCAAATCTTTTCTGACACTTGTTGGTTAGAGATATTGGGGAAGTGTGAGCAAGGGGACCATCACGGGGCACATACATTTATTAGATCAATATGAAAAAAGCCAGTAATCCATAAAAATAGTTTATTAAAAATACAAAATATTACAGCTTCGGGTATATCTCACAAATTCCTAGGGGAAGGTGAGTTAATTCGACTAGTTTCGCTTCTCAGCTTCTTCAGGATATTACCTACATCTAAAAATACATCAATATATAAATATACAATAATAATAGCAGTACATTTAGCAAATCAATAAGGGAGAAAATGTTACGGTATATAGTGAGAGCGGGGTCTTGCCTATCTGCCCTTGAACAAACCAGAACCCGGTTTGTTCAGGGGCACCATTTTCACATTCACACTAAGGTTTCTAATTTTGCTCTCACAGGGGTTCTGTGACCCCCGATATGGTGATTGGTCTGATATGCTGACTATATTAACCTTGGGGTTAATTCTTATTAAAGTGGCTTCTATCTTAATATGGCCGTTGTGTAGGAAATGCACGTGATCCTCACCACCTCCTTCACTATGGGAATTGTTCCTTTTTCTTTTTTAAGACTTTTTTTCTCAAACTAAAAATTACCTTTGTTTAGATCTAGATCGGCAGTTTGGGTTAATTCCCCTCCCAGTCCCTGGGGAAGGCTCCTTTCCTTCCCCCGACCGGGTTCTGGTTTGTTCAGGGGCAAGGGCAGATAGGTAAGACCCCGCTCTCACTATATACCGTAACATTGTCTCCCTTGATTTGCTAAATGTACTGCTATTGTATTATGATTATTGTATATTTATATATTTATTAATAAATGTATTTTTAGATGTAGGTAATATCCTGAAGAAGCTGAGAAGCGAAATTAGTCGAATTACCTCACCTTCCCCTATGAAATTGTGATATATACCCGAAGCTGTAATATTTTGTATTTTTAATAAACTATTTTTATGGATTACTGGCTTTTTTCATATTAATCTAATAAATGTACGTGCCCCGCGATAGTCCCCTTGCTCACACTTACCCGATATCTCTGATTGGAGACCAGAGATCTCGATTTAATTTTCAGTCTGATTGGGATGAGGGTGCATATTTATATTTTATATATATGTTTACTTTATGTGAGGCCACCCATTACTTGTTGCTTACAAGTAAAAATACTAGGGATGCACCATAATTTCGGCCGCCGAAACATATCGGCTGAAAATGCCCTTTTCGGCAATTTGCCGAAAGGAAAAAACGGCCGATAATTGAGCTGAAAATGGGGCGGGGCGCGGGTGGGGCGGAGCACCGCCCCCGGTGCCGTCCATCATGGGAGATCTATAACGCAGGAGAGCCACCTCCGCCGTCTGGTCAATAGAGCGCCGGGAACATCACAGCTTTAATTTCAATAGCTGTGTGTTCCCCGTCGCGCACTGTCGCATACAGCCCCTCCCCCTTGTCCGGGGAACTGTGATAGACAGATTACCCATCCAGATGGCGGAGGCGGCTCTTCTCTCTCTTCGCGGCAACTCTGGCTGCACAGGGGACAGCACACTTATGTACCATGTCGCCAGTCTCTGGCCCCCTCCTGTACCATGTCGCCAGTCTCTGGCCCCCTCCTGTACCATGTCGCCAGTCTCTGGCCCCCTCCTGTACCATGTCGCCAGTCTCTGGCCCCCTCCTGTACCATGTCGCCAGTCTCTGGCCCCCTCCTGTACCATGTCGCCAGTCTCTGGCCCCCTCCTGTACCATGTCGCCAGTCTCTGGCCCCCTCCTGTACCATGTCGCCAGTCTCTGGCCCCCTCCTGTACCATGTCGCCAGTCTCTGGCCCCCTCCTGTACCATGTCGCCAGTCTCTGGCCACCTCCTGTACCATGTCGCCAGTCTCTGGCCACCTCCTGTACCATGTCGCCAGTCTCTGGCCACCTCCTGTACCATGTCGCCAGTCTCTGGCCACCTCCTGTACCATGTCGCCAGTCTGACCACCTCCTGTACCATGTCGCCAGTCTGACCACCTCCTGTATAAAAATATTTTTATAAACAGTAATTTTCGGCATCGGTGCTGTTTCGGTATCGGTTTCCAGCCTAGTTTATTTTTCATTCGGTATCAGCACCAAAAAACCCATTCGGTGCATCCCTAAAAAATACTGTATTTTCCGCTAGAAAATCACTTAGAACCCCAAAAATATATATATTTTTAGCAGAGACCCTAGGGAATAAAATAGCGGTTGCAATATTTTATGTGACACGGTATTTGCACAGAGGTCTTTCAAACGCAATTTTTTTGGAAAATATACACTGGAGAAAAAAAAAACGAACACAGTAAAGTTAGCACTTTTTTTCGTCCAAAAGTTTTGAGTACCTGTTTTTGTGTATTTAATATATAGTTTTTTTTTATCGAAATTATACAAGTGAACTGATTGGAGGTTTGTGTTTAATGTTTAAATGCAAGAAATTTGCTGTACCACTTATTACTGAATGCTGCTTTCATACTGGAGTGGGCAGGCGTTGATGGTAAAAGCTGCTAATTTTAGCAGCGCTATTCGGCTGCTAGTGGGGCGCATATAACCCAGCTATTGGCCGAGGAATGAGTTAAATGTGCCTGTAAAGCGCTGCTGCCAAATAGCATTGCAGGCGCTTCAGCAGTGGTGCCCATTCATTTCAATGGGCAGGAGTGGTGGAGGAGCGGTTTACACCACTCCAAAGATGCTGCTCACAGGAATTTTAACGTCCTGCCAGAGCATCTCATTGTGAAAGCACTCAGACTTTCACACAGACTGCAGGGGAGCCATTTTAAAGACAATTTACAGGCACTATTTTTAGCCCAAAAGCGCCTGAAAAACACCCCAGTGTGAAAGGTGTCCAACTTGGATTTTATGAGTTGAAGGGAAAAAAACAAAAACAAAAAAAATAAATAAAAATGGCTTAAACATCGGCCCTAAAAAGAATCGGCATCATATATCGGCCGCTGCGATTTCTAAATATCGGCATCGGCCAGAGAAAACCCCATATCGGTCGACCTCTAAAAGACATTATCAGTTTAACGAGTGTGCGTTCGTGTCACCCGTGTGCCTGATCAACATATTTGTGGTCCTATGAGCATACACCTGCCAATAATCTCTCATCCACAAGGACAGTAGAATAGTCTGGGTATGTGTTCTCTGGAACATAGAATAAGGCTTCATGCACACGAGACGCAGATGCAAACGCTGCTGGACACATGTTGAAACCGGCGTTTAGAAACGCGCGTTTTGCCGCGATTTTTACCGCGTTTGCGTCTAGAAGTGTTTAGTTAAGCTAACATCATAGACCCTCCCCAGCTCAAAAATTAACTATTTCAGCAATTTTGTGAGACCAGAGTGAGTAGCAGCAGCTGTGAGAGCTGCAGTGTACTTGTATTTAGCGTGTCACTTGCCACGTCACCTGCCACAAGTTGTGGATTGTCCAACTGCCACGTCACCTGCCACAAGTTGTGGATTGTCCACTTGCCACGCGACTTGCCACATCACCTGCCACGTCACCTGCCACAAGTTTTGGATTGTCCACTTGCCACGTCACTTGCCACGTCACTTGCCACAAGTTGGGGATTGTCCACTTGCCACATCACCTGCCACGTCACCTGTCACAAGTTGTGGATTGTCCACTTGCCACATCACTTGCCACCTGCCATGTCACTTGCCACAAGCTGTGGATTGTCCACTTGCCACGTCACCTGCCACAAGTTTTGGATTGTCCACTTGCCACGTCACTTGCCACAAGTTGGGGATTGTCCACTTGCCACATCACCTGCCACGTCACCTGTCACAAGTTGTGGATTGTCCACTTGCCACATCACTTGCCACCTGCCATGTCACTTGCCACAAGCTGTGGATTGTCCACTTGCCACGTCACTTGCCACAAGTTTTGGATTGTCCACTTGCCACGTCAGCTGCCACGTCACTTGCCACAAGATGTGGATTGTCCACTTGTCACATCACCTGCCACATCACTTGCCACATCACCTGCCACGTCACCTGCCACAAGTTGTGGATTGTCCACTTGCCACGTCACTTGCCACATCACCTGCCACGTCACTTGCCACGAGATGTGGATTGTCCACTTGCCACGTCACTTGCCACGTCACTTGCCACAAGATGTGGATTGTCCACTTGTCACATCACCTGCCACATCACCTGCCACAAGTTGTGGATTGTCCACTTGCCACGTCACTTGCCACATCACCTGCCACGTCACTTGCCACGAGATGTGGATTGTCCACTTGCCACGTCACCTGCCACAAGATTTGGATTGTCCACTTGCCACGTCACTTGCCACGTCAGCTGCCACATCACTTGCCACAAGATGTGGATTGTCCACTTGTCACATCACTTGCCACATCACCTGCCACGTCACCTGCCACAAGTTGTGGATTGTCCACTTGCCACGTCACTTGCCACATCACCTGCCACGTCACTTGCCACGAGATGTGGATTGTCCACTTGCCACGTCACCTGCCACAAGTTTTGGATTGTCCACTTGCCACGTCACTTGCCACGTCACTTGCCACAAGATGTGGATTGTCCACTTGTCACATCACCTGCCACATCACCTGCCACAAGTTGTGGATTGTCCACTTGCCACGTCACTTGCCACAAGTTGTGGATTGTCCACTTGCCACAAGATGTGGATTGTCCACTTTCCACATCACCTGCCATGCCACCTGCCACAAGTTGTGGATTGTCCACTTGCCACGTCACCAGCCACATCACCTGCCACAAGTTGTGGATTGTCCACTTGCCACACCACTTTCCACGTCACCTGCCACGTCACCTGCCACAAGTTTTGGATT
This sequence comes from Lithobates pipiens, assembly GCF_037356315.1. Lineage (NCBI taxonomy): Eukaryota > Metazoa > Chordata > Amphibia > Anura > Ranidae > Lithobates > Lithobates pipiens. The sequence goes on from NW_027507686.1 coordinate 119,923,143, forward strand.
GTCCACTTGCCACGTCAGCTGCCACGTCACTTGCCACAAGATGTGGATTGTCCACTTGTCACATCACCTGCCACAAGTTGTGGATTGTCCACTTGCCACGTCACTTGCCACATCACCTGCCACGTCACTTGCCACGAGATGTGGATTGTCCACTTGACACGTCACCTGCCACGTCACTTGCCACGCCACCTGCCACAAGTTTTGGATTGTCCACTTGCCACGTCAGCTGCCACGTCACTTGCCACAAGATGTGGATTGTCCACTTGTCACATCACCTGCCACATCACTTGCCACATCACCTGCCACAAGTTGTGGATTGCAAAGACAAAGGGGGGTAATAGATATGGCGCTTATACCTATATGTGGGGACTAGTAGTGTGTTGCAAGTGGACAATCCACAACTTGTGGCAGGTGGCATGGCAGGTGACGTGGAAAGTGGACAATCCACAACTTGTATAACTGGGGGGTGGGTTGCGCTATGGATCCTTAAGAGTGAATGTAGAAAGGAAAAGAAAAGAGAAGTTAAAAGGTAAGAGCAGCCTCTATTGATTTCCACCCACGGGTGGAACGATGCAAAGACAAAGGGGGGTAATAGATATGGCGCTTATACCTATATGTGGGGACTAGTAGTGTGTTGGTGTATAAAAATGTATTGTATTGTATAGGTCAATTTTCACATGTGTGGCAATATATAATTCTTAAAGTGCTGACTAATTTTGGGCCAAAGTGTATATAATATATATTTTCCAGCGTGCTGGTTCAAAACCCAAAATTTTAAAATTAAATGAAAATTAAATAAAAATACAATAAACTCAAAGTGCACGCCAATGGCAACAGGTTACAATGTAGCAAACCATATAACTTATTAATCTAAATAGCAATATGCAGTTATTAAAGTATTAATCTAAATGGCAATATGCAGTTATTAAAGTATTAATCTAAATGGCAATATGCAGTTATTAAAGTGCGCGTGCAAATAAATTCTTACAGACCTATAGGTGAAGACTAATTGTGATAGCTGGTGGATTAGTCGTGAAAAAGAATATTAAAGTATATTACGTATACTGTGGTGCCAAACTATAATAAATAAACATATATGAAATATCACGGTGGTAGCATAAACTGGTCTGATAGTGATGCTTTACATAAATTAGTATAAAATTAATGAAAATTAAAAATTAAAATACCATCTACATGAAGCATAAATGTGCTAAAATGATAAAACACAGAAAAATTAAATAAAATTAAAAAATCCAAAAAAACGTGCAAAATTAGTGCAAGAAAATGTGCAAACAATGCAGGCAAATTTTAAACATTGGACGTGATGGAGCAAGTCTCTATTGGGTGGCGGAAAAAACCGCAGGTGCAGAAAAGGAGCCCTACGCGTTTCGTCACACGGACGTCATCTGGAGCGGATGACGTCCGTGTGACGAAACGCGTAGGGCGTGGCCAGGCAGCGTACACCTCGAGCTCAGACGGAGATTGCAACAGCGGGAATTTTAAAAGCTGTACACACCGCACTTTTAAACCAGTTGTTTGTGAGTAATTTTTTAACTATTTTCTGCAATAAAATTCTTTAAAAACGGTATCACACTATGGTTGTGCCTCTTCTCTACTCCATATAAACGGGGCTTATTGCTACTCACGGAGGAACGAGGGATCCCTAATCTTTAAAGTGGAAGGAAGCCAGAGAGCCGCACAATAGCTAATATTGTGAATGTTGATCCACCCCGGATGGGGTCCTCCTTCTGGTGAGAGCATAATAATTTTAACACCCTTTTAAGCCACCGAATGTGAAGAACATAGTTGGAAAACATCACCCCTCTCCTTTTCTGCACCTGCGGTTTTTTCCGCCACCCAATAGAGACTTGCTCCATCACGTCCAATGTTTAAAATTTGCCTGCATTGTTTGCACATTTTCTTGCACTAATTTTGCACGTTTTTTTGGATTTTTTAATTTTATTTAATTTTTCTGTGTTTTATAATTTTAGCACATTTATGCTTCATGTAGATGGTATTTTAATTTTTAATTTTCATTAATTTTATACTAATTTATGTAAAGCATCACTATCAGACCAGTTTATGCTACCACCGTGATATTTCATATATGTTTATTTATTATAGTTTGGCACCACAGTATACGTAATATACTTTAATATTCTTTTTCACGACTAATCCACCAGCTATCACAATTAGTCTTCACCTATAGGTCTGTAAGAATTTATTTGCACGCGCACTTTAATAACTGCATATTGCCATTTAGATTAATACTTTAATAACTGCATATTGCCATTTAGATTAATACTTTAATAACTGCATATTGCTATTTAGATTAATAAGTTATATGGTTTGCTACATTGTAACCTGTTGCCATTGGCGTGCACTTTGAGTTTATTGTATTTTTATTTAATTTTCATTTAATTTTAAAATTTTGGGTTTTGAACCAGCACGCTGGAAAATATATATTATATACACTTTGGCCCAAAATTAGTCAGCACTTTAAGAATTATATATTGCCACACATGTGAAAATTGACCTATACAATACAATACATTTTTATACACCAACACACTACTAGTCCCCACATATAGGTATAAGCGCCATATCTATTACCCCCCTTTGTCTTTGCATCGTTCCACCCGTGGGTGGAAATCAATAGAGGCTGCTCTTACCTTTTAACTTCTCTTTTCTTTTCCTTTCTACATTCACTCTTAAGGATCCATAGCGCAACCCACCCCCCAGTTATACAAGTTGTGGATTGTCCACTTTCCACGTCACCTGCCATGCCACCTGCCACAAGTTGTGGATTGTCCACTTGCCACATCACTTTCCACGTCACCTGCCACAAGTTGTGGATTGTCCACTTGCCACACCACTTTCCACGTCACCTGCCACAATATGTGGATTGTCCACTTGCCACGTCACCAGCCACATCACCTGCCACAAGTTGTGGATTGTCCACTTGCCACATCACTTTCCACGTCACCTGCCACAATATGTGGATTGTCCACTTGCCACGTCACCAGCCACATCACCTGCCACAAGTTGTGGATTGTCCACTTGCCACATCACTTTCCACGTCACCTGCCACAAGTTGTGGATTGTCCACTTGCCACGTCCCCTGCCACAAGTGGATTGTCCACTTGCCACATCACCTGCCACAAGTTGTGGATTGTCCACTTGCCACATCACTTTCCACGTCACCTGCCACGTCACCTGCCACAAGTTGTGGATTGTCCACTTGCCACATCACCTGCCACAAGTTGTGGATTGTCCACTTGCCACGTCACCTGACACAAGTTGTCGATTGTCCACTCGCCACGTCACTTGCCACATCCCCTGCCACAAGTGGATTGTCCACTTGCCACGTCAGCTGCCACGTCACTTGCCACAAGATGTGGATTGTCCACTTGTCACATCACCTGCCACATCACTTGCCACATCACCTGCCACAAGTTGTGGATTGTCCACTTGCCACGTCACTTGCCACGAGATGTGGATTGTCCACTTGCCACGTCACCTGCCACGTCACTTGCCACGCCACCTGCCACAAGTTTTGGATTGTCCACTTGCCACGTCAGCTGCCACGTCACTTGCCACAAGATGTGGATTGTCCACTTGCCACGTCACTTGCCACATCACCTGCCACGTCACTTGCCACAAGATGTGGATTGTCCACTTGCCACGTCACCAGCCACATCACCTGCCACAAGTTGTGGATTGTCCACTTGCCACACCACTTTCCACGTCACCTGCCACAATATGTGGATTGTCCACTTGCCACGTCACCAGCCACATCACCTGCCACAAGTTGTGGATTGTCCACTTGCCACATCACTTTCCACGTCACCTGCCACGTCACCTGCCACAAGTTGTGGATTGTCCACTTGCCACGTCCCTTGCCACGTCCCCTGCCACAAGTGGATTGTCCACTTGCCACATCACCTGCCACAAGTTGTAGATTGTCCACTTGCCACGTCCCCTGACACAAGTTGTCGATTGTCCACTCGCCACGTCACTTGCCACATCCCCTGCCACAAGTGGATTGTCCACTTGCCACGTCACTTGCCACGTCCCCTGCCACAAGTTATGGATTGTCCACTTGCCACGTCACCTGCCACAAGTTATGGATTGTCCACTTGCCACGTCACATGCCAGTCACCTGCCAAAAGTTGTTGATTTTCCACTTGCCACGTCACCTGCCAGGTCACTTGCCGCGTCACCTGCCAGGTCACTTGCCACGTCACCTGCCACAAGTTGTGGATTGTCCACTTTCCACGTCACTTGCCACTTCACCTGCCACGTCACTTGCCACAAGTTGTGGATTGTCCACTTGCCACATCACTTGCCACCTGCCATGTCACTTGCCACAAGTTGTGGATTGTCCACTTGCCACGTCACTTGCCACCTGCCATGTCACTTGCCACAAGTTGTGGATTGTCCAATTGCAATTGTTTAAAATATTTTTCTAATGGTTTTTCATCATTTGCAATCATTTTTGAGATTTTTCATGTAAAAAAAAAGGTCACCTTTAAAAACGCATATAAACGCAAACGCGGCTAAACGCGGTAGCGGCGTTTTGCGTCTGAAACGTGGAAATTTTTGCTTCTGAACGCATTTTTTTGCTTCTGGAAAAACGAGATTAAACGCAACTGCATAAAAACGGAAAAAAACGAGACTGTGTGCATGGACACATAGGATAACATTGAATGAGTTCAGGGGCAGTTGAAAAAACTGTCCAACTGCATCTGAACGCGCGTTTAACTGCGTCTCATGTGCATGAGGCCTAAGGATTCCTATCAGCGGAAATACAGTATTCCTTTGGGTTGTTAAGGTCGGAGACGGAGTCCATATTTGAAAGCCATGTGGCTTCTAAAAACATGCATCCTGCCTCTGCTCAAACACACCTGTAAGACTCCTGTAGTCATCGTTGAGTGGTTGTTGTATTTCCTGCGTTGAAAGTCATATCCTGTGTTACATCCTTGGTCATGGCTTATCTTGTGATGTCATTTTGTATTGAGGAAGAAATTGGCTGTCGTAACCATCGCTTCCTTTTTGTCATAGCTTTTGTGATGTTGGAAATAAAAGCAAGGGGGACTGCTCAGAAAGGCAGTCCTGCTGATGGAGCAGAGGATGCAAGAATGTGGTAATTATGTCTACTGGGGAACCAGGGGAGACGAGCACCAAATAGCTGCATTATACCATTATGGTGGAAGGGAGCTTATTAGCGCAAGAGTTTAGTGGAATATCCACTACAGTACCACCCTTAAAGTGATAAAGTCTTTATTAACATGTTACAACTAGGGATGCACCGAATGTTTTTTTTGGTGCCGAAACAGATACCAAAAATGGAAAATACACTAGGCCAAAAACCGAAACAGCACCGATACCGAAAATGACTGTTTTTAAAAAATTGTTTTATACAGGAGGTGGTCAGAGACTGGCGGCACGGTACAGGAGGTGGTCAGAGACTGCCGGCACGGTACAGGAGATGAGAGTGCTGTCCCCTGTGCAGCCAGTGCTGTCCCCTGTGCAGCCAGTGCTGTCCCCTGTGCAGCCAGTGCTGCAGCGAAGAGAGAGAGGAGAGCCGCCTCCGCCATCTGGTTCAACAGAGCGCCAGGAACATCACAGCTTTAATTTCAATAGCTGTGTGTGTCCCCCTCGCGCGCCGGCGCATACAGACCCTCCCCCTTGTCCGGGGAACTGTGATAGACAGATCACCCGTCCAATCTGGACGGGTAATCTGTCTATCACAGTTCCCTGGACAAGGGCGAGGGGCTGTATGTGACGGTGCGCGACGGGGGAACACACAGCTATTGAAATTAAAGCTGTGATATTCCCGGCGCTCTACTGAACCAGACGGCGGAGGCGGCTCTCCTGCGTTATAGATCTCCCATGATGGGTGGCACCAGGGGTGGTGCTCCACCCCCACCCAGGCCCCACCCCATTATGGGCCGTTTTTTTTCTTTCGCCAAAAAGGGCATTTTCGGCCGATTTGTTTCGGCGGCCGAAATTACGGTGCATCCCTAGTTACAACAAACATGTTATGTGGTTTGCACAAAGCCACCTGTATCCTCCTCAGGTCCCTTGCTGATGCATCCAGACATGGATCTGCGCTTCAGCCCTGCTCCCTCTCCTCATTGGCAGACTGACAGCAGCAGGAACCAATGGCACAGCTGCTGTGTCTTAGCCAATCAGGAGGTAGAGTACCGTATGGCCAAGCCACTTGTACACATTGCTGGATCGAGGTGGGGTCAGAAGTATTGGGGGGAGGCCTGCTGCACACAGGTTTTTTATCTTAATGCATAGTGCATTAAAGAGGGATTCCACTGGAAAATTATTAAAAGCCAGCAGCTATAAATACTACAGCTGCTGACCTTTAAATAAATGGACACTCACGTGTCCCAGGGTCCAGCAATGACGGCAGCCGAGGCCGATCGATCAGCTCTCGGCTGCTGTCGCCATTCTCTGTGAAGGAATTAGGAAGTGAAGCATTGTGGCTTCACTTCCCGTTCCCTACTGCACATGCGCGAGTCATGCAGCGCAATGGGAATGTTCCGCGCGGTCTCTGAGACCCGTGTCCCAGCAGACAGCGCGCCAGGACAGGAAACAGCATAGACTCCCGTCAGAGTCTATGCCCGGAAGTGGGTGCAAATACCTGTCTTAGACAGGTATCTGCACCCACCTTCCCCCTGAAAGGTGCCAACCGTGACACCGGAGGGGGGAGGAGGGTTTCCGCTTTAGGGTGGAACTTCGCTTTAAGATAAAAAGCCTTCTACCTTTACAACCACTTATTTTTTTGGTTTAGAATATGACAGCAGTTTATATACAGCCTGTCAGGAAGTGCTTTTTATCAACTGGCTGTCTAGTAAAAGTGAATCAAATGCCCAATCACTTTTGCAGGTACCAAGAAAGGCTTGTAATAGTAATAGAGTTAAATTAAAAACATTAAAATTAGGAAAATTTTGAAAACTCCCACACCCCATGAATACATGCAAACATGAGCACAGGTCCCACATGCATATGTAAACCACAATTGTAGCACACATGAGATATTGCCACGAGTAAGAGCAATCATTGAAGAACTATCATGCATACTTCACTCTAAACCCGAAAAAGCATTGCCTACGAAAACTTTTAGGCATCATAGTTGTCGCCATTTCTCGGTTGCATGCAATTGAGTCGGCATGTTTAGCATCTCTTTACTCAACTTCTTATATTGTACCAAAAATTTGTTAATGTGTACACTAAACTTTAGTATACTTTTCCTGAAAAATTGTAATGCAAGGCCGTGCTAATTGGTTGACAAAAAATTGCAGTAATTTAGTAGGGCTGAAACTATTTTCATAATAGATTTAGTTGGCCGATCGTTTTGCTTAACCAATTCACGCCTGTGCTATAGATGAAAGAAGTCTACAGCGCGGACGCCAATTGCCAGGAGGGAATCCCTGGACGTCGTCCTGTTTACTTCCCCTCTACGCGCCGCCACAGGTACACATCGGGGACGTTCTGCGTTGGCTGTCCCTCTTGGACACAGCCAATCACAGATGCTAAAATACCAAGCACAGCAGCCATTTAGCACTAGATCGGCGTGATGGTGTTCCCTGCATGTTGGGCCTTTATGTTGACTAGGCTTTGGGAAAAGGGGAAAAAAAAAAAAAAAAAAAAAACACGCACACATGTGGTATCGTAATACTCGGAGGAGCAGCAGAATGTATTTTGGGGCATTTGTGGTATACACATGCCATGCGAGAAATAACCGATTAAAATTACAATTTTGTGGGGGGGGGGGGATCATTTTGCGAAGAATTGTGGGGGGGGAAAAAAAAATCAAAACCCTCACCATGCCTCTTACTAAATACTTTGGAATTTCTACTTTCCAAAAAGGGGTCATTTGGGGGGTATTTATGCTTTCCTGGCTTGATTGGGTCGCAATGATAGGCCACCAGTACATCAAGTGTGATAATTTTTTCCTGACGCCTTCATGGCAGCACACACTGGGGACCCTATTTACAGATGAATAAGCCTCTTATCGCAATCACCCCAGCAGGTTCAGGCCTCTCCTGTTTGGAAGTCCCTCCTGTACGGTCTCTAAAGGAGCTTCTCAGGGGGCTACTGGATTCTGGCATTAAGCTTTAAAGAAACTTCATTTTTTTTGCAGTGGACTTCCCCTATTTTCTGCTACTTTTTCCCCCCATATATTCCTCTTTAAATATTTTCTTACTTTCCTTGGGTCTGCTGGTCCTTGCTGTCCTCCGCTGTGACGGTCATGGCTGCCGTTCATTGTTCTCACCGCTCTGCGCATGTGCAGAGCCAAGTTAATGCTATCTGACATTGTGCCCTCATCCAAGATGGCGCCGGAACGCTCGGGATGCGTCTGCGCGAGAGCGTCATTTGGCCGCTGCAATGGCACCATTTTCAAATAGTTTTTTTCTCTGTATAGCTGTTTTGCTGCAAGAAGCTGGAGAATAAGGATTGCTGTTCCTTGCATTGCCCAAATCCCCCAGACTCCCAGGCAAGTTCCTGGGTTACTACTTGTTTGTTCTAGATAATATGTGCATACATACACATAATATATAAAAAAAAAAAAAAAAAAAAAAAAAAAAGAAGCTTTTTATTTTCTCTTATATTCCTCAGACTGCCCGTCCCTTTTTTCCTTATGGAGTCCACTGCCCACGCAGACCACCATCAAGCCAGGTAAGAGGGGGTACTAGGTACAAGTATTGAAGGGGAGGGAAAAAAAAAAAAAGCACCAGACCGCAGCATTTTTTTGGTAGCCCTACCAGATCAAGAGCCGCATGTTCCAGGCATGGGAGAAGATCAAGCCATACTTCAAGCAGGAGGTCCCACAGGAGCCGCTCAAGATTTCCATCTCGCCAAAAGGAATAGCCACTCACGGCACAGCTATTCACGTCACAGTCGCTCCCGTCATAGTCGGTCAGATAGTTGGCGGCCTCCTTCCTCGCACCATCAGAGCCGCCACACCCGACCTGCAGCCAATGCTTGCTGGGTATACGGCGCTCCGGCACTGCCAGATAAACTTGCCTGCCACTCTTGCTGCAATGAAGCTACCAAGGAGAAGGAAGCAGACGCAAGGATGGCTACAGAGCTCATAAGAGAATCAGTGTGGGAGTCCATACTGGAAAACACCAACAATGGATCAAGCTACTCCCAGTACATCCTCAGCAGAACCCCATCACACCCAGGCATCAGTATCTTCCTCTAAAAATGAAGGTCAGGGGCGATTTTGTATGACACTGAAAATTCAATAAAAAAAAAGATTTAAAAAAAAAATGAAGGTCAGGAAATGTCAGGAGGGTTCAATTTCTCTCTAGTGGAGCCTTTTGCGGAGTCAGTCAAGGCAGCGATCGACTCAAGACGATAAGGCAGACCCTCAAAAAATTCGGAAATATTTCAAATTTAAAAAGGAATCCGGAATCTTTTCCGTTTATTGAACTCGAGGAGCTCATTAAAGATGTGTGAAAGATCTGATAAGCGATCTAATCTTGACTAGCTAAGATGTACCCTTTGAACGAATCAAAAGTAGTCCTTGATTAATGCTCCTGTCGTTGATTCTTCCTTGATGCGTCTCGCCCGCCATGTTACACTACCAATCGAGGATGTCGTCTCCTTTCGGGACGTACTGGATCGGAAAATTGACCTGGAATTGAAGAAGGCATATTCCACCCAACATCTGGCGGTTCCTGAAGACTTTTAGAGCTCATTCGACTAGGGCAGTGGCTACCTCCTGGTCAGCGTATTGCAAGGTCTCAACAGAGACAATATGCAGGGCAGCAACATGGTCTTCCAGGCATACATTTCCCACTACAGAGTGGATTCCACTCACTTGCCCACGGCAGACTTCGGTAGATCCGTTGTTAGAGTCAATTCTTCTGCATTATAAGGAATAAAAAATTTCTTGCGCCCGACTGGCGAGTTATTTCCCAGTGTGTTGCCATGAAGGCGCCAGGAAAATGGTACTGTATACTCAACTTTCCGTAATTTTCCTTTCCTGACACATCTTCATGGCAGCACACAGTTGCCCACCCCGTTTTATTGATATTTGTAGAGAATGCAGCGGGGTATCTCCGCTTTAAATTTAGTTAAACCAACCCCGTCAGGTTGTGGGGGCGGAGTCCCAACCCCAGTGTGCTCTGCCATGAAGATGCGTTAGGAAAGGAAAATTACGGAAAGGTGAGTAAACAATTTTCTATTTTATGATTTGCACCACAGCTTGTAGACTCTTTCACAAAGACCAAATTTTCACTTATTTGGGTTATTTTTACCAATGATGTATAGCAGTATAAATTGTGGCCAAAATTCATAAGTTTTTAAATTTTATCACAGAAAAAGAAAAATGCTTTTTTCAAAATTTTTGGTCTTTTTTTCCCATTTATAGCGCAAAAAATAAAAAACCCAGGAAGTGATCAAATGCAACCAAAAGAAAGCTATCTGTATGGGGGAAAAAAAAAAAGACAAAATTTGGGTACAATGTTACATGACTGAGTAATTGTCAAAGTGTGAGTACCGAAAGCTGAAAATCTGGGCAGGAGGGGGGGGGTTTAAGTGCCCAGTGGTTAATCGAATAACTTTAAAAAGTGTGGTGTATAATTTCGTTGATATGTAGTTTTTAAAAATAAAATTAAAAAAAAAGCAATTTTCAATACAGTTGTGCTCATAAGTTTACATACCCTGGCAGAATTTATTATTTCTTGCCCATTTTTCAGAGAAGAATAACAAACATTTTTCACCCATGGTTAGTGCCTGGCTGAAGCCATTTATCAATCAACTGCATTTACTCTTTATATCATTACAACAGAAACTACCCAAATGATCCCGATCAAAAAAGTTTACATACCCTGGTTATTTTTGCCTGATAACATGCACACAACTTGCCACAAAGGGGTTTGAATGGTTATTTCAAAGGTAACCATCCTCACCTGTGATCTGTTAGCTTGCAATTCATGCGTGTGCATAAAAGGTCAATGAGTTTCTGGACTCCTAACAGACCCTTGCATCTTTCATCCAGTGCTGCACTGAAGTTTCTGGATTTTGAGAAATGGGGAAAGCAAAAATAGGATTTTTAAAACAGCTTACCTGTAAAATCCTTTTATTTGAAGTACATCAGGGGACACAGAGCCATAGTTACTATGTGGGTTATAGGCCACCTTCAGGTGATGGACACTGGCATGCCCTAAGACAAAAAGTGCATCTCTGTATAACCCCCCCCCCTACTACTGGGAGTACCTTAGTCTTGTAGCAATGCAATACACGTGTATATCAAGAAGGGAGGAACCTCTGTCTCCTGATGTACTTCAAAGAAAAGGATTTTACAGGCAAGCTGTTAAAAATCCCATTTTCTTTTCATACACCAGGGGACACAGAGCCATAGTAGTTACTATGTGGAATGTCCCATAGCAATGCCAACTGAAGGGAGGAAGACAACAAAAGTAGGGCACCAAGAGACTAGAGGACTTATACTGCAGACTGCAGTACACTGCGCACAAAGGAGATATCCTCATGACCTTTAACCTCTACCTTGATAGAATCTGGTAAATGTATGGATTGAAGACAAAGTTGCAGCCTTGCAGATCTGAGCCATGGAGGCTTGGTGACACACTGCCCAAGAAGCACTAACAGCCCTGGTGGAGTACACTTTAATATGAAAACTAGGATTTTTAAAACCGCTTACCTGTAAAATCCTTTTCTTTGATGTACATCAGGGGACACAGTGCCGTAGTACTTACTATGTGGGTTATATCGTCGTATCAGGTGCTGGACAATGGCACACCCCTTAAGGCGTGAACTTCCACCATATAACCCCTCCCACTACTGGGAGTCCTCAGTTTTGTAGCCAAAGTGTATAAGAAGAAGGGAGGGACCTCTGTGTCCCGGGTCAGGAAGTCAGAGGACTTAAACTGCAGCCCCCAGTACACTGCACCCAAAGGCAGAATCCTCCTGACCCTCGATTTGATTAAATCTGGTAAATGTATGAACTGAAGACCATGTCGCGGCTTTACAGATCTGAGCCGCAGAGGCCTGATGATGCACCGCCCAGGAGGTACTAATCGCCCTGGTAGAGTGTGCCTTAATATGAAAAGGGGAATCTTCTCCTGCCTGAATAATGACCTGACAAATGTGGATCTAGTTGCTGCCTGTCCTCTTTGGACCATCCGGCAGAACAAAATATCTGTCTTACAAACCTGAGCGGTCACCGTTAAATACACTCTGGCCGCCCTTACTACATCAAGGGAATGTAGCAACCTCTCTTCCCTAGATTGAGGCTCTGGGAGGAATCAAGGAAGAACAACATCTTGGTTTAACCACTTTCCACCCAAGGTACGTCCTTGACTTTCCGGGGGTATATCTGAATGATGCCTGAGGCCACAGACATTCAGATATCGGCATTTTCAGCACCATAAGAACGATCATAGCGGGGCTTCTACCGACTCACCGCTTCCATCAGTGAGTCGGTCACAGGATCCACCGTCCCCCGGATAATACCATAGAGATTTCCGGCGGACCAGATCGTCCCCGGAGGCCGGGCGATGTTATGACATGCCCTGCCTCTGCATTCAAAATAACAGCGCCAATTTGGCTAGAAAGCTATGATCGTTTTTTTTTTGTTTTGTTTTTTAGGCTTCCCAGCCTAGAGGTGAGATTTGGGGTCTTATTGACCCCATATCTCACTGTAAATAGGTCAGATCGTGCCATATTTCTATTACATGGGATGTTTACGTTCCTTGTAATAGGAATAAAAGTAATCAATTTTTTTTTTTTTTAAGTGTCAAAACTAAAAAAATAAAAATAAAGTAAAATGAATAAAAAATAAAATGAAAGCGCCCCTGTCCCCGTGAGCTCGTACGCAGAAGCGAACGCATACGCAAGTCCCGCCCACATATGAAAACGGTGTGCAAACCACACGTGAGGTATCGCCGCGAACGTTAGAGCAAGAGTAATAATTCTAGCCCTAGACCTCCTCTAACGCAAAACCAGTAAAAAAAATGTAAAGCGTCGCCTATGGGGATTTTTAAATACCAAAGTTTGGCGCCATTCCACGAGCGCGTGCAATTTTGAAGCGTGACATGTTGGGTATTTATTTACTCGGCGTATCTTCATCTATCACATTATGCAAAAAAATTGGGCTAACTTTACTGTTTTTTTAGCATGAAACTTTCTGAAAAACGCGTTTGAAAAATTGCTGCGCAAATACCATGCGAGATAAAAAGTTGCAACTGCCATTGAATTCTCTAGGGTCTTTGCTAAAAAAATCATTTATAATGTTTGGGAGTTCTATGCAATTTTCTAGCAAAAAAAAAAAAAAGATGAATTTTACATGTAGGAGAGAAATGTCAGAATTGGTCTGGATGCGAAGTGGTTAAGTGAAACCTGTCTCTACCTTTGGCAGGAATTCAGGATGAGAGCATAAAATCACCTTATACTTATGCATATCAGATATGGCTCCTTACAAGATAAGAGCCGCTAGTTCAGAAACTCTTCTGGCAGAAGAAATGGCAACCAGAAATACTATCTTTCTGATCAACAGAACCAAGGAAATCTCCTGTAAAGGTTCAAAAAGCTGCTTTTGTAAAGCTGAAAGGACCAAGTTCAAATCCCAAGGATTTAGTGGTGTCTTGATCAGAGGACTGATCCCTGTTACCCCCCGCACAAAGCTATGTATTAAAGAGTGAGAAGCTAAAGGCCGCTGAAAGAACACTGACAAGGCCGAGATCTGGCCCTTGATCGTATTCAAAGCCAGATTCATCTCTATTACCATGTGTAGGAATTCAAGAATTCCTACACATTTCCTGGGGTGCCAACCCCTGGATCCGCACCAGGCAACATATGCCTTCCAGACTCTCTAGTAAACTATCCTGAAAGCTGGCTTCCTGGCATTAATCAAGGTAGATATGACTGAGGGAGATAACCAACAACCTCTTAGGATGGGTCATCCTTACTGTCATCCTTATGATCTCGGCGAACCAAGGCTTCTGGGCCACGAGAATCACCTCCCTTTATTACTGCGAAGAAGACGCGGAAGTAGCAGAACTAGAGGAAATGCATAGATCAAAAAAAAACTGATTCCATGGGAAGACTAACGCGCCTGTTCCGCAAGCTAGCGGATCCCTTGTCCTTGACACGTTGTCGACTTGGTTGTTGAATCTGGACACTAACAGGTCCACGTCCGGAGTGCCCCCATCTCTGACATATTGCAAGAAAGATGCCGGAGTGAAGAGACCACTCTCCTGGAAACAGTTGGTGGCGGCACAAGTAGTCCCCCTGCCAATTCTCTATCCCGGGAATGAACATTGCCAAGGAACGTTGTGTTCTGCCCAAGAAAATGTGATTCTCCTTTCTGGGCTGCACGGCTCCTCGTGCACCCTTGGTGATTGATGTAAGCCACAGCTGTGGCATTGTCGGACTGAATTCTGACAGGACAGCCCTTCAGTCTGGCTTTCCAGGCTCGTAAGGACAGATGGACTGCCTGAATTTCCAAAATATTGATAGGCAAGGTCCTTTCCAACCTGGACCACCTTCTCTGGACAGAATCCTCTTCCAGGACCTCTCCCCAGCCTGAAAGACTGGCATCTGTGGTTACTACCTTCCAGGTGGAAGGCAGAAATGTCCTTCCCTTTTGAAGGTTGCTGGATATCGGCCACCAATTCAGGCTCTGACATACTTCGAGAGCAAGCTGATCAGAAAATCTAAGGCCTGAAACTTTTTGTTCAAGGCTGACAGGATTACGCTTTGTAGCAATCTTGAATGAAACTATGCGTAAGGGACGGCCTCAAAGGAGGCTACCATCTCCCCCAATAATCTCATGCACAACCGACTGGAAGGCTTTTTCTTTGACTTGATGAAGATAGGCATCCTTGATATCGATTGAAGCCAAAAAGGATAGCTACTACAGACCGAATAGATTCCATGTGGAAGGATCGGATGTACAACTGCTGATTTAGATCTCAGATCTAAAATGGGTCTTACTTCCCTGTTTGGTTTCGGGACTGTGAAGAGGTTTGAATAAAAATCCTGTGTCCTGTCCCTCTAAGGGAAACTCTTATATATGACTGCCTTGGCTAGCAGATGGCTCAGTGCTAAAAGGAGAGCTTTCTTTTCTGGGTCCTTGGGAACCCCTGACCCTAGAAACCGGGGAGACGGCAAAATTCGGCCACCCATTTGTCCTGACATTGCTCCTGCCAGACCTTTGAAAATTGCAGGAGCCTTCCCCCCACCCGAGCGAGTGGGGGAGCTCCTTCATGAGGCTTTAGTACTCTGCTTGGTGGGCTTCTTTCCCCAAGATCTTTTCTGACCTTGGTGCTGTCCCTGGGATTTCCCTCTTGAACCTGACGACTGAAGCAGTCAAGACTGCCTAGAGGCCGATGTCTAATACAGGAAAAGAGGCCCGCTTAAATGAGAAATGTCTACATTTCTTCTTTACTGGCAACAGAGAGCTTTTGCCATTGGAAATCTTTTGTAAGTATTTATCCAAATATTCTCTGAATAGCCGTTCACCACGAAAACTAGCTAGGAGCTTCTTACACGGTGCTTTGGCTGACCAACTCAAGCCAAAGAACTCTGCGAAAACACACTAGTCCCAACATCAGATGTGAAATCTGAATGGAAGCATCTCTCCTCATAGCCTTTCCGCACATCTGTGTCCCCCATCAGCATCTCACCCACATCTGTGCCCCCCTTCAGAGTCTTCCCCATCCAGATTAAATCCCCAAATACCCCCAGTCTTATCACAACCACCCCCGCCCCCTCATACCTAACACAACCCCGCCATCACACATACCTTTGTGTTTTCCAGTCCTGCGGCTCCTCCTCTAGATGTCAGTGGAGGAATCTGCAGCACATCAGGGTGTGTTAGCTGTCACTGAAGCAGGCATGACAAGACCTCCATCCAAATCTCTGGTGGCAGTTGCAGAGTGCCTCCTCCTCTGCCAGCACCCCCCTCCAGCCTGACTCCAGCACGCACAGCCAGCCCTCACATTCCTGCTGCCTGACAGCGGGGCCTTGGCTCCTCCTTGCACACACATATATGAAACACCCTACAACCAACAAATTTCTGCAAAACTTACGGCTCTAACCCACAGACCTGTGTTTCAGCTCATCAAACAAGCTTAACCTAGCTACTATAGTAGAATCGTTTCCCAAGTAGATATCGATCACTCCCCAATGGTGGCGCATTTAACTACATGTCCTGCTATCTGCCAAAAGCCCCATGGAAACTAAACGCCTTTTGGCTAAAACTTTTTTCCTCCCACAAGAGGGTGGTGAAACAGGGATTTTTCCATGACAATCAAACATATCAGGATGCTTCATTGAAGTGGGATTCCTTTAAGGCATGCCTTAGTGGCACTTTTATAGCAGAAATTGTAGCCATAAAACATAACTCCTCTGCCCTCCTGGTAGAGGATAAAGTATGGCAGTTGGAGCTCAGTTATGTTACGGACCCATCCCACTCTGCAATGGAAGCATGGATATCAGGCCAGGACTCCATGGACCGGTTGAGAATCTCCACCGCAGAGCGGAAATGTTTACCAAGCAGTTCTATGAGGAGGGAGAGAAAACGGGTCGGTTGTTAGCTAGAATTGCTGGGTGTCAGTCCTTCCCCAGCTATAGGGGCCATTAGATGCTCCAATGGGCGGCTGGTAAATGACCCCAAACATTACTAAATTAGCATTTTTCTACAAAAACTTGTACAGTCCATGCGATGGTTACTCTGATTATTTGGGAAATATCTCCCTACCGGTTCTGACACATCAGGCTCGCCAGGAGCTGGAAGCACTACTTGCGTTAGAAGAGTTGAAAGAGGCGGCTGCATCTTTCCCTACCTGTAAGGCACCAGGGGATGATGGTATACCCATGGAAGGCTATACCCAGTATGAGAAAGTAATCCTACCCAAAATTACTGGCAGTATTTAACTACTCACTGAAAATGGGACAGCTACCCATAACCATGTCCAGGTCAAATATACTACTGCTTAACCACTTAAGAACCGCGGCCTGTACATATACGTCGGCACAATGGCACGGACAGGCACATCAACATACCTGCACGTGCCTGCCTTCCTGCGAGTGGGGGAGTCCGATCACTGGTGGCCCCCCCCCCCCCCGTGGCGGCCCATTTCGCTTCAGGAGCGATTTGCGCTGAGCGGCGGGCATTGATTTCTGCCCACCCCAGCGCAATCGCTCCTGGCGAATGAGAAGCTTCCCCTGCCTGAACTGTAAACACAGGCAGGAGGAAGTGATGTCACTCTCCTCGTGGCAGTCTTTTTGACCGGAACGCTGAGGAGAGAAGACATCCAAGTGCACAAACACTACACTGACACCAGTTTCACATAGGCACACTTTCCACCCCCCAGTCACCCCCCGCACCCCGTGTCACCGATTGCAGTGGTCATTGATTTACTGATCACTGCATTTAGTGTCATTTGTGACTAAAAAGTGTCAGGGCAGTTAGCTTTAGGCTCCTTTAGGTCCAGGGTAGCCCCTTACCCCCCCCCCATAAAGGTTTAACCCCTTGATTGCCCCCCCAGGTAACCCTTTCGCCAGTGTCACTAAGCAATCGTTTTGCTGATCGCTGCATCAGTGTCGCTGGTGCCGCAAGGTAGCCAGTTATTTTTTTTTAGGTTCACCGCCAGGTTTTTATAGCGTCAGGTACCCCCATATACAACCTAATAAATGTTTTATCCCCCTGATTGCCCCCTAGTTAACCCTTTCACCAGTGATCACCATATAAGTGTTACGGGTGATGCTGGTTAGTTTACTTTTTATAGTGTCAGGGTACCCGCCATTATCCAATAAAGGTTTAACCTCCTGATCGCCCGGCGGGTGATATCAATTAGGTTTTAGGGTCAGATAGGGTCTGCGTCGCCCCAGGCGTCAGGTTAGTGCCAATACCGCTAACACCCATGCACAAAGCATACACCTCTCTTAATGGTATAGTATCTGAACAGATCAATATCTGATCTATACTAGCGTCCCCAGCAGTTTAGGGTTCCAAAAAACGCATTAACGGGATCAGCCCAGATACCTGCTAGCACCTGCGTTTTGCCCCTCCGCCCAGCCCACCTAAGTGCAGTATCGATCGATCACTGTCACTTAAAAAACACAACACACATAACTGCAGCATTCGCAGAGTCAGACCTGATCCCTGCGATAGCCAAGTTTTTTAGGTAGCGTTTTATACAGTTGCCGACAGACTAGGTGCTTTTTTTTTTATCTGTGAATCTCACTAGTTGTCCCATAAGTGCAGTTCAAGCTGGCAAGCAAAAGTCATGCCCATAGTGTCCTTCCTGCAGAATTCACCAATCCTGATTGGGTGCCCACCACTTCTGCAGAACCCATACTTCCCCCCATTCACTGGCCAACCCGGTATTCAGATGGAAACAGCCGATTTTACGCCATTTGATTTTTATTCGCCGTTTTTCACGGGAGATCTCTATAGAGCTATAGTGAACCAAACTAATTTATATGCTCGTCACCACATTTCCACTAATCCCCAGTTGCCTTTCCTTGCCAGAGATTGGAAACCAATTATGGTTCCGAATTTAAGACCTTTCTGGGCCTTTCCCTCAACATGGGCATACATAAATACACAATGTTGCGGTCGTATTGGTCCACATGCCCAATTGACCATATGCCCGTGTTCTCTGCCTCCATGTCCAGGAAATTATATGAGCAGATCTTGTGGTTCATGCACTTCGACAATAAACTTTGTTGTCCTCGTGGAGACCCTGAATACGATCTGCTCTACAAAATTCGGTCCCTCAAACCACTTCAACGTTTTGCAGTCTTATTTACTCCCGATCAAGTTGTCTGCATTGATGAGTCCCTAATAAAATTTTCTGGCCGCTTGTCTTTCAAACAGTACCTTCCCAGCAAGTGTGCCAGATATGGGGTCAAGCTCTATAAGTTCTGTGACAGGGCAACAGGCTATGTATGGAGCTTTACTGTTTATGATGGAAAAGATAGTTACGTAGAGCCAGAGAACTGCCCAGATTACATAGGGAGCGCTGGCAAGATAGTGTGGAACTTAGTGTCACCATTATTCGGAAAGAGGTACCACTTGTACGTGGACTATTACACGAGCGTGCCACTGTTTAGTAATTTGTTTGATCAACAGATTAGAGCATGTGGCACCGTACGACCTAATTGCCAGGGCTTTCCCCAGTGGCTTGCAGATTCCCATCTTAGGCAGGGGGAGAGAGCCTGCTTGCAAGTGGAGGTATAATAAGAATGTTTTCGTTCTAACCTCCCCTTCATGCAGACGACAGTACAAATTACTGAGGCGACTGCTGTTGGAGAAATCCCTCTGTGTCCACGAATATAACCAAAATATGGGAGGGGTGGACCTCAACAACCAGTTGTTGGCACCGTATCTAGTTGCCTGTAAGGCCAGGCGCTGGTACAAAAAATAGTGTCCGTTTACTTCTTTGAATTGGCTTTGCTGAACACTCATGCACGCTACAGAGCTTCAGGTGGGACTTAATCCCTTCCTGGAATGCAAGGAAGGATAGTCACAGACCTCCTGTAGCCAGAGGGTTCTGCACCTCACCATTTCCAACCGAATGCATTAAGCACGCTGCATGAGAGGCATTTTTCGTATGTCCTAGAGTACCCCTACCCAACGAGCCCCCCAAAGATGTCGTGTCTGTACCAAGCACGGATATAGGCGTGACACCAGTTATTGTCCATGCTTTCCTTACAATCCTGGTCTTTGCACTGGTGAATGTTTTGAACGCTACCACACACTAGTGAAGTTTTAACGTAGGGTACAGCATTTCACAGACTAGGACACATACGGTCTCCCAAGATGCCATCGCATTTTGAGAGACCTGAACCGTTGTTACAATTACATTTTTTTTAATTTTTTTTTTTTAAAGAGTTGTCGTTATATTGTTCTCTCTCTATTGTTGCTCTTTTTAACGTATTCTATTCTGCAATGTTTTTATCATGCTTGCTTTTCAGGTATGTAATTTTTTTACACTTTACCGTTTACTGCGTTTTGTTAACCTTTTTTGTTTTCAGGTGCGCCATTCAGCTGCGCGGATTTATTTATCTTGACAGCAACAGCGTTTGCTCCCACGATACATAAAGCTGTAACTCCAGTGCTCTAGGAGGCGATTTCACTACCAGTTTAAAAAAAAAAAAAAAGAGCATATATGCCAAAGCATGGGGGCAGCAGGGGTGGAGAAGCGATTTGCTCCTAATGCCGCGTACATACGGTCAAAATTCAGACTGAGGCTTGCCCGCGGAAAAATTCGACCCTGTGTACACGGCATAACTTTTGCGGGAGGATGCACCCATGCTGTGGTATAAATGGTGCATGTATGCCCATCATTAGAAGTGGGTAGATGAAGGGAGGTATTCTAATGGTGGGCATACCCAGCGATCAATCTATTTTTCATTCAGCCAACAGGCTGCATGAAAAAAACAAGGACCAGCAACGTAATGGTATGTTGCTGGACTTTGAATGGTTATACCAGAATGCCGCCTGTGGGTTTAGGTATCTTGGTATCACTTTTTAGAAAGTGATCGGCTTTCATGTAAAAGCAATCCTAGCTGCTAATTAGCCTCTAGACTGCTTTTACAAGCAGTGGGAGGGAATGTCCCCCCTCCCAGATATAAACGGTGCCATCGGGAAAGCATTTTATCACAACGAACTTGGTGTGTTCAGATGCTTTGAGGGCAGAGGAAAGATCTAGGGTCTAAGACCCCAATTCTTTAAAAAAAAAAGTACCTGTCACTACCTATTGCTATCATAGGGGATATTTACATTCCCTAAGATAATAAAAAAAAGCACCCCAGTCCCCACCTGCTCTTGCGCAAAGTTGAACGCAAGCGTCGGTCTGGCGTCATATGTAAACAGCAATTGCAGCATGCATGTGAGGTATCACCGCGAAGGTCAGATCGAGGGCAGTGATTTTAGCAGTCCTCTAAATCTAATGTGGTGACCTTTAAAGGCTTTTAAAAATCTAAGTTTGTCACCACTGCACGTTTGTGTGCAATTTTAAAGCATGTCGTGTTTGGTATCCATGTACTCGGCCTAAGAATCTGTTTATTTCATCAAAAATGTGGGCAATAGTGTTTTAGTGCATTAAAATTTTAAAAGAAAAGTGTTTATTTTTTTCCCAAAAAAATGCGTTTGAAAAACCGCTGCGCAAATACTGTGAAAAAAAAAATGCAACACCCACCATTTTAATCTGTAGGGCCTTTGCTTTAAAATATATGTTTGGGGGTTCAACTTTTTTTTTTTGGCAAGAAAATTAAGGGGGCTTTGTTTTCAAGTGGTTAGAAGAGTGGGTAATGTGTGAAATAAGCTTCTAAATGTTGTGCATAAAATGCCAGGACAGTTCAAACCCCCCCACCCCAAATGACCCCATGCCATTTGCTGAGAGGCATGTCAAGTCCATGGAATGTTTTATATTTTGGCACAAGTTGCGGGAAAAAAAAAAAATTGCACAAAGTTATCACTAAATGATATATTGCTCAAACATGCCATGGGCATATGTTGCTTCTCTTGAGTATGGGGATACCACGTGTGAAACTTTTTGGGAGCCTAGCCGCGTACGGAACCCCAAAAACCAAGGACCGCCTTCAGGCTTTCTAAGGGTGTTCATTTTTTGATTTCAACCCTAGAACTAGCATTGGGACTTTATATGAGGCGGTATAAAATATATACATACACTTCCATCCCCGATATATTGAGAAAGAAGAGAGATAGTGGGACTTTATATGAAGCATATCACTATATTAGATGAGCCAATCAATTTACACATTATTCCATTTATTAATACAAGCCATACAATTTTTTATTTCACTCTTCACTGCCAATCACAGTTTGAGGCCATGGAATGTCCAAATAGCACAAAACCTCCCAAATGACCTTATTTTGGAAAGTAGACACCCCAAGATATTTGCTGAGAGGCAAGGTGAGTATTTTGCAGATCTCACTTTGTGTCACAGTTTTGAAAATTTGAGGATAAAGTTTTCTTCTTTACCTTCATTTTCAAAAACAAATGAGAGCTGTAAAATACTCACCATGACTCAGCAAATATCTTGGGGTGTCTACTTTCCAAAATGGGGTCATTTGGGGGAGTTTTGTGCTATCTTGGCATTTTATGGCCTTCGAAACCGATAGGTAGTGAGTGAAATCAAAAATTAGCTCCCTTAGAAATCCTGAAGTCTGATTGGTTTTCGGGTCCAAATAAGTCGCACACATGCGGTATCCACGTGATCAGGAGAAGCAGCAAAATGTATTTTGGGGTGCAATTCCCCATATAACCATGGCATGTGTGAGCAATATATCATTTAGTGACAACCTTTTTGTAATAAAAAAATAAATATTATATATATTTTTGTCATTTAATCACTTGGGACAAAAAAAAAAAATATTCAATGGGCTCAACATGCCTCAGCAAATAGCTTGGGGTGTCAGCTTGGCATTTTATGGCCTTAAACTGATAGGTAGCGATAGGTAGTGAGGAGTGAAAAAAAATGTATGCCCTTAGAAATCTTGAAGGCGGTGCTTGGTTTTCGGCTAGGCTCCCAGAAAGTGCCACACATGTGGTATCCCCGTACTCAGAAGTAGGGATGAGCTTCGTGTTCGAGTCGAACGTACGTTCGACTCGAACATTGGCCGCTCGGCGAATTCCGAACGTTTGGGCCGTTCGCGGCAAAATTCGTGTGGCCCACAATGCACTGCGATGGTGCAGTGCATTGCTGGCTCATGATTGGCCAAGCATGCACTGTGACCACGCATGCTTGGCCAATCGCAGCGCCAGCAGCGAGGAGAGCCATGATTGGCCACGGGCGTCCTGCCTGTGGCCAATCATAGCTCAGGCTGTGTAGTGCACGCCCCACACTATATAAGGCCGCCTTTGAGGCGGCCTCGTGTAGTGTGTTGGCATCTGAAGCAGTGGGTGTTCTGTGTACCTTCAACACAGTTACACACCAATCGTTTTTGGCTGATTTCCTATCTTGCTCTTGTGTAGTGGTTACTGTCTGTGCCCTGACCGCAGTATACACCACTATATTCACCTCACCTATATAGCTAGTGATCTAGCTTTAATAATAGAGCTTGCAGTCAGTAGTGTTAGGAGATAGTGCGTGCTGTCTGCGTGCTCTGTACCCAGTACATACCACTATAATCCACCTACATAGCTGTTCTCTATTTGAGCCCAATTGCCATCTGCAGGAGTTATTGGAAGTTGTGTGTGCTTCCAGCACAGCATACATCTGTATATACCCCTTTATCTCTGCTGTTTTCTGGTTATTGTCTGCGTGCCCTGAACGCAGTATACACCGTGATATTCACCTCACCTATATAGCTAGTGGTCCATCTTTAATAATAGAGCTTGCAGTCAGTAGTGTCAGGAGATAGTGCGTGCTGTCTGCATGCTCTGTACCCAGTACATACCGCTATAATCCACCTACATAGTTGTTCTCTATTTGGGCCCAATTGTCATCTGCAGGAGTTATTGGAAGTTGTGTGTGCTTCCAGCACAGCACAGTATACATCTGTATATAACCCTTTATCTCTGCTGTTCTATAAAAAAGGCATCTGCAGGAGTTAGTGGGTGTTGTGTGCCTGCAGCACAATATAAACTACCCAACTACTGTTTTACCCAACTCCCTTCAGGCCATTACCATGTCTGGAAGGCCAGCAAGGAGAGGCAGACAGGCGCGAGACGATAAAAAAGAGGGCAAGCAGGCTCTGTGTCTAGAGACAACAGTGCTGGTCGTGGACGCGGTGCATTGTCATCAGCACGTGGCCATGGGACATGCTTGTCCTTTTCTGCAGCTGGACATGTTGAACCGCAACATGCCAACGACTTGGTAGAGTGGATGACCAAGCCCTCTTCATCCTCCTCATCCTCTCTCACCCAGTCTCAGGGTAGTAGCAAAGCAGCTGCCAACACATCGTCTTCCCTCCTCTCAATGTCATCATCAGTGACTCCTTCCCTAGACCCACCACGTCCTCCTAAAGAGTCTCCTGAACTCTTTGAGCACAGTGTTGGGTACATGCTCCAGGAGGATGCCCAGTGTTTGGTGGGCTCTGATGATGACACTCAGCTAGAGGAAGGCAGTAGCGTGAGCGCAGAGAGGGGATGCTCAAGAAGGACAGCAATCTGGCAGTCATGTTCCAAAAGCTGCAGCATACTGCCAGGTTTGCTACAGCGATGAAGAGGGAGGGGATGATGAGGGCACTGACTCCACGTGGGTGCCTGGAAGGAGGGAGGAGGAGGAGGAGGAGGAGGAGGAGGAGGAGGAGGAGGAGGAGGCACATGTCCAACGAGGCACTGTGCTAACAACCCTCCCTGCTGCCCCAGCAGACTCAGTACGTCAACAAGCAGTATAACAGAGAAAAGGAGGGGTGGGTGCTGTGTCGGTCGGTGAATTACAGAGAAAAATATTTTACGGCGAGTACAGAAATCCTATTTTCTCTTATATTCACCGAGCGACAAAGCTCCTCTCTAACTAAATGGGACATCCCCAAGCAGTGCCAAACGAGGGGTGGGAAAAAAACAGCATAAAACCTTCATTCACCATGGCAAGTGGGAACTAGTGAAACTAAACCCACAAAATAAATAAAACAGCAGTGTACAGAACACACCGCCATATAATCAGGTATTCTCAACAGGAGAGATCCCCAACACCACAACCTTTTAGCGGAAGTAATGCAACAGTGCATTAACAGTACAGCATTTTTATCTTAAAACCTGGAAAAAAAAAATCTCAATTGCAACTATATGGCCGCCTGCAAAACTTTCCGGCCAAAACAGGCATCAGCCGATGCACTGACGTCTACCTTGTAGAACTTGGTAAACGTATGGGCAGACGACCAGGTCGCCACCTTGCACACCTGAACGACAGGCACTTGGTGTCAGAAAGGCCCAAAACTTTCCAATTGCTCTTGTAGAGTGGGCCGTGACTGGAAAGGGTGGCACCTGCCCCTTCAAGGCATAGGCTTGGACTACAATCTGTCTAATCCACCTGGAAATGGTGGCCGACGAGACCGCCATACCCTTCTTTGGACCAGCCACCGAAACATGGTGAGTCTGACTTCCGAAAAGGAGCCGTGGCAGACAAGTACACCTTCAGAGCCCTAACCACATTGAGAGTGTGAAGGGCCACCTCCTTGGGGTGCTTCGGCTTAGGACACAACAATGGTAACACAATGTCCTCATTGATATGAAAAGCCGAAGCCAACTTCGGCAGAAAGGACGGTTGTGGACACAACACCACCTTATCCCTATGGATGACAAGACAAGGAGACTTGCATAACAAGGCCGCCAATTCTGAAACCCTCCTGGCCGATGTGTTGGCCACTAGAGAGACCACTTTCTGTGAAAGGGTGAACAAAGGAATCTCCCTGATAAACGGCGGCTTTTGAAGCACCAACACCAGGTTCAAATACCACGGAGGTAACTGGACGCACTGGAGGGACTACATGTCGCACCCCCTGAACAAAGGTACTCACTAATGAATGAGACGCCAGGGGTCGCTGGAAAAAAAAAAAAAAAAAAAAAAAAAAAAAAAAAAAAAAAGACAGCCAGAGCTGAAATTTGCCCTTAAAGTGGAAGTAAACCCACTTTTTTAACTTTTACCTACAGGAAAGCCTATAATAAGGCTTACCTGTAGGTAAAAAAAATATCTCCTAAACCTGTACGGTTTAGGAGATATTCCCCTCGGTATGCGCCGCTGACTGCAGCGGCGCATGCGCACAAGGGGGTTCTCTCCGCGAAAATCCGGCAGTGCTCGTCCGGCCGGATTTAAATCTCCCGCGCGCATGCGCGGGAGTGACGATATCGCGGCTCCGGCCACTCACAGCGCCGGAGCCGCGATACCCGGAAGAGACGCCGAGGGAGCATGTCGGCTTCCTCGGCGTGGATCGGGCGAGATGTCGGGGCCTCGTTCTAAGGTAAGTATTTCATAATGAGCTAGTATGCGGTGCATACTAGCTCATTATGCCTTTTGCTTTGCAGGTTTAAAAAAAAAAAAAAAAAAAAAATGCGGGTTTACTACCGCTTTAATGGTGCTGAACTCCAACTTCTGGTCTACACCTTGCTGAAGAAACAGCAGGATCCTGGATATAGATAAGGAGCGCGGATGCCACCCTTTCTCCTCACATGGAGATATAGGCCTTCCAGCTACGATGGTATATCTTCCTTGAAGATTTCCATGCCCTCAACATAGTTGGAATCACCAAGTTCGATAGGCCCCGGTTCCTCTGCACCTGGCTTTCAACAGCCATGCCGTTAAAGCCAGTGATAGTAAAGCAGGGTGAAAGATTGGACCTTGAGATAAGAGGTCCTCTTGTAGCGGCAGTCACCAGGGAGAGTGCCACCAGACCTGCGTACCAGGGCCACTGAGGACAATCTGGGGCCACCAGGATCACCGGGATTCCCTCGGCTTCCACTCTGCGCAGCAGGCGTGGCAACAGCTTTAGCGGAGGAAAGGCGTAGATCAGCTGGTACTGATCCCATGGAGCCACCAGCACGTCTGACGCATCTGCCCACGGATCTCTTGTCCTGAACACGAATCTCGGCATCTTCGGTTGAGGCGGGAGGCCAATAGATCCACATGTGGTGTGCCCCATCTCAGGCACAACCGCCTGAATATCTCCAGATGCAACACCCATTTCTCCTGGGTCCAGCATCCGTCGACTCAGGTAGTCCGCCTGCCAGTTTTCCACCCCCGGGATGTAAATGGCTGACAGGGCCGGAACGTGTCGCTCTGCCCACCGATTCGAGCAACCTGAGCAGCGGCTGAGCTTCTTGTTCCCCCTTGGTGATTTATGTACGTCACAGCCGTGGCGTTGTCTGACTATATCCTGGTCGGACAGCCTTGAAGACTCGTTGACCATGTGTGGAGGCACAGCCTGATCGCTCTCAATTCGAGCAGATTGTTCATCAACTTGGATTCGTCCGTCGACCAGAGGCCCTGAGCAGACTGATCACTCCACCCCAGCCTGATGGACGGTGATCACTACTGATGCCAGTCTATTTCAGAGGAAGGAATGATTTTCCGGGTTGAATCACCGGGGACCTCAACCACCAGATCAGAGTCCCCGACTGGATGGTTCACCTGGACCTGTCGATCCAGGGACAACGGAGATTTGTCCCATATTGTCAAAATCTCCTTCTGCAGGACTCTGGTGTGGAACTGGGCGTAGGGTACTGCCTCCAAGGAGGCCATCATGAGCCCCAGAACTCGCATGCAAAAGCGGAGCGACGACCACTTGCGGTTCATCAGTAGTTTGACCGCAGATCTGAGAGTCTGCAATTTGTCTGAGGGGAGAAAGACCCTTGCTTCCCTGGAGTCCAATAGTAAACCCAGGTACTCCAGATGCTGAGTCAGTACAACCAC
The DNA here is from genome assembly GCF_037356315.1 of Lithobates pipiens. Lineage (NCBI taxonomy): Eukaryota > Metazoa > Chordata > Amphibia > Anura > Ranidae > Lithobates > Lithobates pipiens. The sequence continues at coordinate 119,950,524 of NW_027507686.1, forward strand.
CGACTTCTTTAGGTTCAGCCACCCAAATTCTCGCAGAGACTGCATGATGATCGCCACATCCTCCTCCAATTCTGAGGTGGAAGATGCTCTCGGGAGGAGATAGATAGTCTAGGTAACCCACGATCTCGCATTGCCTCAGCAACGCCAATACTGGAGCCAGTACTTTGGTAAAGACTCAGGGGGGCTGATGCCAGGCCAAAGGGAAGAGCCAAAAACTGGTAGTGGGCTTACCCGACAGCCAAACGCAGAAATTTGATGCCAAAGGCATATGGGTATGTGCAGGTACGCATCTTAGATGTCCAAGGACGCCAGGGAGTCCCCTTGATGGAGTGCAGAGATTACCAGTCAGTGACAGTTTTTTTTTACCTTAATGCATAGGATGCATTAAGGTGAAAAAACAAACCTTTACAACCCGTTTAATAGGTTTGTACTGACAATTGCTCACTCAGATAAGGCGGGCCTTATGCCATGCAAATCCATGGCGACCAACCTCAGAAGACTATTTGTGAACATGCAAACCCCAGACAATGCCGGCCACAGGGGACTTGTCTCTTGACGCCAATAAGGTATTCAACAGTGTCAGCTGGCACCATCTATGGGCTGTAATGTCCAAATTTGGCTTTAAGTTTATTGCCAAGGCACGGCTGCTGTATAGTTCTCCACAAGTCACCATACGTATGTCCGACAGGATGTCCTTGGCCTCTGCACTGGGTAGGGGGGACCAGGCAGGAATGCTCTCCTGTCCCCCCTGCTCTTTGCACTTGCTATTGAGCCTCTCATGGCCCAGGTGCATGACTGCCTACAAATCAAGGGATTTCAATTTGGTTAAATGCATGAGAAAATCATGCTATATGCAGATGACATGCTCCTTTTTTGGAGGACGTGGAAGACCCACTAACTAAAACAATGACTATTGTCGCAGAATTTGGCCAATATTCGGGCCTAACCTTAATCTAGGCTTACCTGTAGGTCTGGTTTGCAAGGGTTTACAACCACTTTAATGTCTTTGGCAGGAAAAACAAACCTTATCAAGATTCTTATGTGCCAATTTTTGTACCTACTCCACAATACTCCTGTGGTTATTCCACTTAAGATATTCCATGTGGTAAACTATTCAAACTACTACTCTGACATACCAGTCCCCCCAGGATCAAATTGGAGCAGCTGCAATATCCAAAAGGAAGGGGGTGGTTTAGCACTCCCCAACCTTTGGTTATACTACTTATCTGTACAGTTACAGCACTTGACAGAAGCTATGTCTCCCAACCCAGATGGTTCACCTGCTAAACTCATGCTATTAGGCAGCAAGCAATCTATACCAGAGGGCCTGGAAGCACAGCTGTTTCAACAGCCCAAAATAAAAATACACATTTCTCCATAATATCTGGAAGAAGGTCAAGCAATTGCAGGAAGTTACACAATGTACTGCCCGTTGTGGGAGAATAAGTCTTACGGGGAACTGGCCAAACTCTAACAGGGACCCAGGTGGCGTACCCTAGGCATAACGCACCTCATTCATGTTTTTCACGGAAGACTGCTCTTTTTCAGATCTGCAAACTAAATTTGCAGTACCATCTAACATCCTTTTCTACTGCCTTCAGTTACAGCATGCAGTTAAAGCACAAGGTACTGCATTAGAATGGGTACAATCGCCCACCCCTATTTTCCGCATACTCCAAAATGCCACTGAAACAAAGGGCATAATCTCTCAATGCTATCATATGCTCCTTCATTTCTACAGGGATGCCCCATGAAAATGGCAACTCAGTGGGAGGAGGACTTAGGCCCTATTAAAGGTGATCAGTGGGAGGAGGCCCTTTAATCTATTAAAGCGGGAGTCCGCCGGTTTTTTGTTTTTTTTTTAAAAAGCCAGCAGCTACAAATACTGCAGCTGCTGACTTTTAAAATAATGACACTTACCCACCCAGCGCGCACGCGATGTCGGCACCCGAAGCCGATCTCTCGATTGTCTCTCGGGTGCTGCTGCCGCCATCTTAGGTATGGGAATCAGGGAGTGGAGCCTTTCTGCTTCATTTCCCGGTTCCCTACTGCGCATGCACGAGTCACGCTGCGCAATAATGATGGTCCCCGCTGTCTCTGGGATCCATGTGTTTCCCAGCAGGCAGCTGGGGACCTTCGGAAAGGGGCGTAGAATCTGCGGAAAGGGGCGTACCTTCTGCAGAATCTACGCCGGAAGTGGGTGCAGATACCTGTACTGTACAGGTACCTGCACCCCCCTGAAAGGTGCCAATTGTGGCGCCGGAGGGGGGGTTCCAATGAGCGGAAGGTCCACTTTAGGGTGGACCTCCGCTTTAACATATGCTCACTGAATGTATCACAGAAGGTGTCCCAAATAAACACTTCTGAGAGCACACTACACCCCAGTAAAACTATATAAAATGGGTGACCCTCCCTTCTAGATTGTAAGCTCTAACGAGCAGGGCCCTCTGATCGCTCCTGTACTGATTTGTATTGTAAGTGTACTGTCTACCCTCATATTGTAAAGCACTGCGCAAACTGTTGGCGCTATATAAATCCTGAATAATAATAATAAGCTACCAGACAGATTGTGGCAAAGGCAGAACAGTACCAGGTGATTTGATACATCTCCTCTGGCGTTGCTCCATAGATATTGGAGGGAGGTCCTGGCTACACTTAACCAGGTATTCCAAACCAATGTTCCTCCTGAACCTGTTGCCTTCTAGGTATACTAGAGGGAAGCATTTCAATAAAAAAAAAAAAAAAAAAAAAAAAATGAATTTAGTTTATTCACCATGAAATGGAGCTTAGTTATGTAGCATGAAGCTGTATATTCTGCAATATTTACATTTTTGGTAAACTCATTCAACGAATCCAAGCTCTGCAAGCAAAGATAACATGCACTGCATTGGTGCATTCACACAATTTCACAGTAACCATGAGATAAAACAAGTGTTAGGAATATTCCTTTATGTTTTGCAAATCTATGTACACTTCAAACTATGATTGAACCGTTCTGATAGCGCCGTTTAACCTGACAGCTTATTCTAAATATAATCTTTAATATTTGCAAACAAAATGAAGGTTACCCAAATACCAGCAGGAAGAAAGTCCTTACATTTAAAGCGCACCTGTCATTTCAGATCCATCATGGCAGTGCCTGTTAGCGGGCATCCACTCACCTGCTGCCGCCACATCGCTCACCTTGTTGTGTCACTGACATATCACCAGCTGTCCCATTAAACTGAATGGGACTGTCGGTGAGACAACAGCAGGTCAAAGGAGGAGCCGCTGCGGGACAGAGATGACAGTTTATCTTTAACCACTTAAGGACCGAGCCGCTGAGATTTGGTGTTTACAAGTTTGTTTTTTTGTTAGAAATATACTTATAACCCCCAAACTTTTTTTTCTAAAACCCTAGAGAATAAAACGGCAGTCATTGCAATAATTTGTCACACAATATTTTTGCGCAGCGGTCTTGCAAGCGTGCCTTTTATAACAGTAAAGTTAGCCCAATTTTTTTTTCATATCATGAAAAATATTTTACGCCAAATAAATTGATATCCAACATGTCATGCTTCAAAGTTGCGCCTGCTCGTGGAATGGCGACCAACTTTTACCCTGATAAAGCTCCATATGCATGTTACAGAGGAGGTCTAGGGCTAGAATTATTGCTCTCGTGCTAACAAACGCGTCAATACCTCACATGCGTAGTTTGAACACTGTTTTCATATGCGAGCGCTGCCCATGTATGTGTTAACTTCCACACGCAAGCTCGGCAGGACAGGCCACATTTAAAAATGTCCCTTTTCTTAATTTTACACTTTAACCATTTCAATACCAGGCCTATTCTGGCACTTCTCTCCTACATTTTTAGCAGACACCCTAGGGAATAAAATAGCCGTTATTGCAACTTTTTATCTTCAACGGTATTTGTGCAATAATTTTTCAAACAGTTTTTTGGAAAACAATGGTTTCAACAATTAAAAAAACAAAACCATCAAGTTAACCCATTTTTTCCTGTAACATGAAAGATGATGTTTCGCCGAGTAACTAGATACCCAGCATGTCACACTTTCAAATTGCGCACTCATGGAATGGCACCAAACTTCGGTACTTAAAAATCTCCATAAGCGACACTTCGAAAGTTTTTACAGATTAGAGCTAGTGGCGGTCTAATGCTAGAATTGTTTCACCCGCTCTAACGCACGCGGCAATACCTCACGTGTGGTTTGAATGGCGTTTACATATGTGGGCAGGATTTGCATGTGTGCTTGCTTTTGAACGCAAGCTACCAGGGTACAGTGACTATATTTTTTTTACTCTATTTTTTTTTTTAGTAAAAAAATAAAAATTTGGATGCATTTTAGAGCACAGTTAAAAGTAAAAAAAAAAAATTCCCAAAATGTTTACACTTTTTTTGATTGCCTATTCCTATTACAAGGAACGTAAACCTTCCTTGTAATAGGAATCTATTGTGAAAGGTCTTCTTTATGGAGAGATGCGGGGTCAAGAAGACATCACATCTCTCCGCCAGACAGAAAGCATGAGCGAGGAAAAAAAAAAAAAAAAACACAATCTCATGCTGACAGCCGCGATTGCAGATTTGTTTACTTCTGGGAACCTGGGCGTGACATCCTAAGGGCCGGTTCACACTGTAGGCGAGGCGAGGCGAGGCGACTCCAACTTGCCTCGCCGCGACCTGCAGCGGCCTCGGCGGCGACTTGCAAATGACTTCTGTATAGAAGTCAATGCAAGTCGCCCCGAGGTCGCCCAAAAGTAGTACAGGAACCTTTTTTCTGAGTCGGAGCGACTCGAGTCGCTCCTCTCAGAACGGTTCCATTGTACAGAACGGGGGCGACTTGCGAGAGCGAGGCGTGTCGCCTCGCATCGCCCGCTGTGTGAACCGGCTCTAACGTCGCGCCCGGGTCTCCGACAGTCAGAGAAGAATAGTGACCATCTGGTCACCGGAAATCTCTATCGTCGTCATCCTGCACCGGCCGATTCTTTCCCTGTGCCCCCCAATGGCACAGGAGAGCACGAAGAAGCACCGGACGGTGGCGCGGGGGGGGGGTGTCCCCTCCCGTCGCCTATAAGAACGATCAAGTGGCGTAATCTAAATGCCTGTAGCTGCAGGCATCATTCTGATATCCCCGCACAAAGTCAAGGACGTCATATGACGCCCTGAGGTATTAAAGTGGTTTAAAGAAATGGGTCACTTTTATTCCTATTACAAGGCCTGTAAACATCCCTTGTAATAGAAAAAAAGTAGAGGTCGACCAATGTGTTTTTTGTGATGCCGATTTTTTTCTCTATTACAGAAGTCATTTACAAGTCGCGCTGAAGTTATAATTGGCCTTTTTTATCAGCACAATCGGCCGATGAAAAAGCACTAAATATCGGCCGGCTGATATATATTGGTCGACTTCTAGGAAAGCACGACAGGAACTCTTAACCATTTCCCGCCCACGGCCGTCATATGACGTCCTGGACTTTCAGTGAGAATATCTGAATGATGCTAGCAGCCACAAGCATCAGACAGGGGTTGACAAATTTGCTTGGAATCTAGGAGCCAGCTTAAAAAGTTAGGAGCCAGGTCCGTGACGACGATCCGGACCTGTCCCTGGCCTGACATGGAGACGAGTGAGGGGAAGATAACAGCGCCGTCGCCGCCCCCCCCCCCCCCCCCCGTCTCCAAGTCATTGCCCATAGCTCTTAGAGGGACATTTTATTTATTTTTTTCAAATGACAATTTTTTTTTCAATTGCATTTTAGTGTAAATATGAGATCCGAGGTCTCTCTGACCCCAGATCTGATATTTAAGAGGACCTGTCATGCTTTTTCTATTACAAGGGATTTTTACATTCCTTGTAATAAGAATAAAAGTGACACAACATTTTTTTTAAAAGAACAGTGGAAAAAAAAAAAGTTAAAATAAAGCAGAAAAAATAATAATTTTTAAACGCGCCCTGTCCTGCCCGCATATAAAATCGGTGTTCGAACCACACATAGGAGGTAGCGCCGTGATCGGTAGAGCGAGAGCAATAATTCTACCCCAGACCTCCTCTGTAACTCAAAACGTGCAACCTGTAGAATTTTTTTAAACGTCGCCTATGCAGATTTTAAAGGGTAAAAGTTTGTCGCCATTCCATGAGCGGGTGCAATTTTGAAGCGTGACATGTTGGGTATCAATTTACTCGGCGTAACATTATCTTTCACAATATAAAAAATAATTGGGCTAACTTTACTGTTGTCTTATTTTTTTATTAACGAAATTATTTTTCCCAACAAAAGTACGCTTGTAAGTCCGCTGCACAAATACGGTGTGACAGACAGTATTGCAACAACCACCATTTTATTCTCTAGGGTGTTAGAATAAAAAATATATATAATGTTTAGGGGGTTCTAAATAAAGGGAAGAAGAGGCAGGTAATATAATACAGGCAGAGGAATCTTCATTAACATTGCTGGTTTGTCATATCAACGGCGACCACAAGAGGGCGCCAGATTCCATAAGGAATCATAGGACCGCAGAAGGCCTCAAAGCCGCGGCCTAAATTTTCGGCCGCCGGCGGAACGGCCCGACGCGATCACGCTGGGGGGGTCCACAGACACAGGATACCCCCAGCTGTGCTGCCCCAGGCGCGAGGTCGCTATTTCTAGTCGCCAATGCGACCTGGCGACCGGGTTTTGTCGAGCCCTGGCATCAGATATCCTTTTTTCAGCCGGCGATTCTGTGCACCATGAGACCGATCATAGTGGCAGTTCCGCTGCTTGATCGTTCTTACAGGTGACGGAAGGGGACATCCTCCCCTCCCGCCGACATCCAGTGCTTCTCCAGGCTCTCCCATGCCATCGGAGACCCGGAGAAAAAACACGTCCGGCGAAGGATGATGACGATAGAGATTTCCGGTGACCAAATGGTCACCAGTCATCTCTAGGACCGTCAGAGGCCCGGGCGCGATGTTATGACGTCATGCCCAGGTTCCCGGAAGTAAACAAAGCCGCGATCGCGGCTGTCAGCATGGTATCTGACATTTTTTTCACAATATCATGCTTTCCAGCCTGGAGGAGAGATGTGGTGTCTTACTGACCCAGCATCTCTCCATAAAGAGTACCTGTCACATAGAGTCCTATTACAAAGGATGTTTACATTCCTTGTAATAGGAATAAAAGTGACCAAAAAAAAGTTGTAAAAATAATGTAAAAGTAAAGTAAAGAAAAAAATTAAAACGCCTGTGTCCCCAGTGGCTCTTGCTCAGAAGCGAACCCACGCTTTAGTCCCCCACCACATATGAGGTATCGCCACGTGCGTTAGAGCACAACAATTATAGCTCTAGACCTCCTCTGTAGCTCTCAATATGTAACCTGTAAAAAAAAATGTAAAGCATTGCCTATGGAGATTTTTAAGTACTGAAGTTTGACGTCATTCCATGAGTGTGCGCAATTTTAAAGCGTGACATGTTAGGTATCCATTTACTCTGCGTGACATTATCTTTCACATTATACAAAAAAATTGGGCTAACTTTACTGTTTTATTTTTTAAATCATGAAACTTTTTCCAAAAAAAAAATGCATTTGAAAAATTATTGCGCATGCGAGATAAAAAGTTGCAATTACTGCCATTTTATTCCCTAGGGTGTCTGCTAAAATTTTTTTATATATATATATATATATATATATATATATATATATATATATATATATATATAATGTTTGGGGTTCTGAGTAATTTTCTAGCAAACAAATTATGATTTTTACGTGTAGGAGAGGCGTGCCAAAATAGGCCCGGTATTGATGTGGTTAAATATGAGATCTGGGGTAAAAAAATAAAAAAAAATAAACAGATCGCATATTTACACTAAAATGCATTAAATAAAAAAATGTTTTTCTTTCATTGGGCGGAAGTGACATTTTGACGTTGCTTCTGCCCTGTAATGATATGGAGACAGGTGGGGTCCATCTTCCCCCTCACTCGTCTCCTTGTCGGGCTAGGGTGAGGATCCATGGTTGTTAAAAATGATGATTTAAATCAAGTTTTTTTTAAACCAAGCCTTTTTACTAGTGATTTAAATCAAAGCCACCCTGGCCTAAATTTATGAATAAATATTTTTTTTTTTACTTTTTATTGGATGCGTTTTAAAGCAGAAAGTAATTTTTTTCTCCCAAATTTTTCTTCATTCTTAGTTTATGGCACAGAAAAAAAACGCAGGTGACAAAAGCTAGCTTGTGCAAAAAAATAAAAATAAAATAAAAAGCACATTTTATTTGGTTACAGTGTTGCACGACTGTTGGAAGGAGGTAAATCTTCCAGAGGTCAAGTGGTTAATGGATTATATCCATTAACCACTAAAGCCCTGGAAGGATTTACCCCCTTAATTGACCAGGGAATTTTTTGGGATAAGACACTGCGTCGTTTTGACAATTGTACAACGGTGTACCCAAACCAAATTGATTTGTCCTTTTTACCCCACAAATGGAGCTTTCTTTTGGTGGTATTTGATCTATGCAGTTATTTTTGGCGCTACAAAACAAAAAAGACAGTTGTGGAATGTTTTTACTTTCTGCTATAACACATATCCACAAAAAAAAAAAAAAATGTATTCATCAGTTTAGGCCAATATGTACGCTGCTACTTTTTTTTTTCGACCAAAAATATCGTAATGAGTGTATATTGATTGGTTTTCACAAAAGTTAAAGCGTCTACAAAATAGAGGATGGACACATTTCTTTTTAATGTTTTTACTGGCAATGGCAGCGATCTGCAATTTTTAGCAGGACCGCAACATTACAGGGGACAACTCTGACCCCAAGTGACATTATTACAGTGATCAGTGGTATAAATTGCACTAATCACTGTATAAATTACACTGGTAGGGAAAGGGTTAAAGCAGAGCTCCACCCTAAAGTGGAACTTCCTCTCATCAGAATCCTCCCCCCCTCCGGTGCCACAATTCGCACCTTTCGGGGGGGGGGGGTGCAGATACCTGTATAATACAGGCATTTTCACCCACTTCAGGGAATAAATAGCCACAGAATCTGCAGGCATTTACACCACTTCCTGTCCCTTTCCCTCTGTCTGCTGGGAAACACAGGTCCCAGAGACAACAGGGACGTCCGTATTGCGCAGCATCACTCGCGCATTTGTGTAGTAGAGAACCGGGACGTGAAGCCGCAAGGCATAACGTCTTGATTCCCATACCGTAGATGGTGGTGGTAGCACCCGAGAGCTGAGCATCAGATCGGCATTCGGGTGTCGACATCGCGGGCGCGCTGGACCGGTAAGTGTCTATATTTTAAAATTTGTAGCTGCGAACTTAAAAACAAACAAAAAAAAAAAACGGAACTCCCGCTTTAAGACTAAGGGGCGATCAAGGGGGTAACTGTATAAGGCCTGATCACTAGGAACAGAAGATCATGTTGTCCCGGCAGCATGGGGATCTGCCTTGTTTACATGTCCGCCAAACTCGCACGCCCAGTATCTTTTGCATTAAACGACATACAGGGAACGCTGTTTTGCACAATAAAGCTGTCCTGCCACCGTATGTGTGTGGCGAGTGGTCTTAAACTGGTTAAGGTGAAAAGCCTGTGCTGCAAAACTTCCCCGGACACTTTTATACTCGAGCCTGATCTGATCCAGCTATGTGCACAAGAGAACTGTGTGCCTCCTTAATGGGCAGATAGCAGCAGCCATTGGCTCCCAATGCTGTGCTGAGCCCCCACTCTGGCAATAGATGCAGCTTGGGAGCATGCATGGGTGCCCCCATAAAAAAAAAGTGGCTTTCCATGGTGGACCCTTGAAGAGGAGCCTAGAGCTCCAGTGGGGGACCCCAGAAGAAGAGGATCGGGGCCGCTCTGTGCAAAACAACTGCACAGAGAAGGCATGTTTATTTAAATAATAAAATAAAAAAAAGTTAATAAGGCTTACTACATAATCTCTAGTAGACAAGCAAATGTCTTTTCAGTCCACTAAAATCAGGTATATGAAGGAGGTAAACAGAAAGATGCAAACCCATTTGGATACAATGTGCGTCCTTCCAAAGTCTCCGTTTAAATGTTACTTCCAAAGGGTGCATGTTCACACTGCTTCCTCCCCACCATCATAAACGATGCAGCTGCTTTCTAGCGTACTAGGCCTAAGCAAATCGGCAGGTAGTAAAACAGGGACTCACAAAGAACTATTTATACATCTGCACTATTGTCGGAAACAATATAACAAACACGAGGATATACCACAGCTTGGGGGGGGTTGTGTCTTTGCAGACAAGTGCATTTCAAAATCGGTACAACGTGCACGCATTCGAAATACGATACAGATAGTACAAGACGCTGGCCTCCTTATGGGACGTTACATAAAATTAGTTGTGTATATTCTGTAGAAGGTTAACAGTCCAACACTACATAAAGTGTTCGAAGCCTAACAAATATGGACATCTGGACCTCACTGGCTTTTACCGCCTTACGGAAACACATTTGCACCTAAACAAAGGCACTGATAGTGCTCGAGCATTTAAAACAAAAAAAAACAAAAAAAAAAAAACAATATCGCCACTAGTGAACTGTCATAAAATAGCTTATTACCCATTACGCGTCTTGCTCCCCCTCTGACTCACACCACCAAATATATGAAATAAACACCAGCAGCTACGCGATGACTGAGATGGTATGCGCCGCGGATACGTTATATAAACTTCGTTGTACCGCCCATTAAAGAAAAATCCAGCTCTCATTGGATTAGAAGAAATGCTGCAGATTGGGCCACATATTGCCATGTGATGCCAAAGGATAAAAAAAGGAGAGAAGGCTGGCTTTGAGAATGGATGCACCAATGAAAATAAGTTCCGTCCATTGTCAGCTTAGCGTGCTGTAGGTAGGGCAATTATTTACCGTGTAGAAATTCTGATTGGTTCCGTTCAGCGTACGCACGTGCACCGCAGCTTGCGGTCGCCATCTTGTATGTTGCACTTAATACGTCTTATAAAATGGCGGATATATGCATCTAGCAATTGTGTAAAACGCGAGCTCTGCTGTCATATCACACAAGGGTTACCTGTCCTGAGCTGCCAGGACCACAGATTACAAAACATGTAAATGAAAACATTACTGGTTTTTATTGTCACCGTTTTTTATACAGAAGTGAAATCTAGTTCAGCGGTGGTTAAAGTGGCGGTACTCATTGCAAAGAAACCTCTCCCTTCAAAGTAAAGGCACAATTCATACTAGCACATTCTGAAAGACTTGCCTTAAAGCAAAGCCTTGTACCGTTGCAGAGGCTCCCATCTTCACCTTCCTTCCCGGTCAGTGGGCTGCAGCCCCTTGAATGGCCGAGCCAAGATGATGTCCTTGGCAGAAAGCTGTGTATGCCGTTCTTTCAGAGAGCATGCACCGGTGACATCAGTGGCTGCTGCTAACTAGAATATCTCCTAAACGATCCATGTTAAGATGATATTCGTTTTAACGTACAGGCAAGCTTACGTATAGGTAAACAGAAAGTTTGCTAACAGTTTAACTTTGAAACAAGCAATAGTTTTGCACTGAGCAGCCCTGATCTTCTACTTCTGGGCTCCCTTGCCAGTGCTCCTTGCCCCCCCCCCCCCATAGCAAGCCACTCACTATTGGGACACTCATACAGGCTCGATACCAAGCCACAATCTCTGTGTCTATTGATGCACACAGCGCAGCTCAGTCCGCCCCCAGCTCCCTTCACACAAGGCTGTGATTGACATCAGCGGGAAACAATGGCTCCCACTAGGGTGGCCACGTGTCCCGGATTGCCCAGGACAGTCCCAAATTTTGCAGGTCTGTCCCAGGTACCTTCATTCCAGGACAATACAGTGTCCCGGAATGAAACTGACACAGCCACCTCCCCCTGGGCCAATCTGATGCCCTAAAAAAAGGCAGCCACATGACCGCTGTACTCACTGACAGTTCTTGTTCTGGCCGGGAATGTCTGGAGGAGCACAATCTCCAATCCTGATAGTGATTGGAGAAATTATAAATCTGGCCTCATGTGTCTAATCACTGTGCTGTGATTTGCTACAGCACAAGCTGATTTTTTGGAGGTCCCTGAATGGCAGTTTGGAGATGTGGTCACCCTAGCTCCCACTGCTGTGCATCTGTCCAGTTAAAAGAAAGACGCTGCTCTCAGGCACAGCGCTGGATCTAGATAAGACTCAGGCAATTGAAGTGGGTATCTGAACACAGAAGGTTTTGTACCTTTAAAAAAACAAAAAACTGCCTTTACCACCACTTTTTTGTAACCACTTCCCACATATAGTAATATGACGGCAGCAAGGTGGCTCTCTCATCCTGGCCGTTATATGACATCCTCAATTTCCTGGCTGTCTAGGGGGCAACCGTGCCCGCCGCGTCACTCGGGAGCTGATGTGCGTGCCCAGCAGCCACGATGACCAACGGGCACCCGCAATTACTTGTCACAGAGCAGGGATGTGGATCTGTGTGTGTGAAAAAACAAAACAAAAAAAACACACAGATCCACATCCTGTCAGGAGAGAGGTGACAGATTGTGTGTTCCTTGTATATAGGGACATCGATCGGTCACCTCCCCCAGTCAGTCTCCCCCCCCCCCACAATTAGAATCACTCCCTAGGTAACACATTTAACCCCTTGATCGCCCCCTAGTGTTAACCCCTTCCCTGTCAGTGACATTTATACAGTAATCAGTGCATATTTATAGCACTGATCGCTGTATAATTGTCAGTGGTCCCAAAATAGTGTCAAAAGTGTCCAATTTGTACACTGCAATATCACAGTCCTGACGAAGATTGCAGCTTGCCGCCATTACTAGAAAAATAAAAATGCCATAAATCTATCCCCTATTTTGTAGGCACTATAACTTTTGTGCAAACCAATCAATATACGCTTATTGCGATTTTTTTTTCTTACCAAAAATATGTAGAAGATTACATATCGGTCTAAACTGAGGAAGAAATTTGTTCCTTTTTTTTTTTTTATTGGGATATTTATTATAGCAAAAAGTAAAAAATATTGTGTTGTTTTTTTTCTCAAAATTGACACTCTTTTTTTGTTTATAACACAGCAAATAAAGACCACAGAGGTGATCAAATATCACCAAATGAAAGCTCTATTTGTTGGGAAAAAATTATCAAAATTTCATATGGGTACAGTGTTGCATAACCATGCAATTGTCATTCAAAATGTTACTGCACTCAAAGATGAAAATTGGTCTGGGCAGGAAGGGGGTGAAAATGCCCGGTATTGAAGTGGTTAATCAAAATGTTATTAAGTTTTATATAGAAGACAAAGTAAATACAGAGTACAAAAATTCAGTTATACAAAGTGCACCTATCAGGCTCGTACAACAGGAGCAAGTCTAACATAATCAATCTATGGACAAAATATACAGGTCGGGCGCATAGCACTCCAAGGAAAACACAAAAGGTCTTCCACCCGCCCCACACCATTGTCAACACGGCGTGAGAGGACTAGGGATGGGCGAACGGTTCGGCCCGAGCATAAGTTCGGGCCGAACTGTCGTTGTTCGGTGAACAGCCAAACAATTGGTTGTTTGACCGTTTGTTCGCCCCTCGAACCGACCACAATGCATTGTGGCACTGAACAGTGCATTGCAAGCCCTGATTGGCTGAAGCAGTGGAAGGTTCAGCCAATCAGGACACAAAGGGCACTGTCATCATGACTTTATCCAGTCATGGCTCATTCCTGCCCATCAGTATAAAAGTCAATTGTCAGTGCAGAATATTAGTTTAGTGTCAGTCTAGGGATAGTGTCAGTGTAGTGAGGAGGACCATCATTCAGCTTTGCATAGTGTTCAGCTAGAGTAGGGACAGCTCAGATAGTTTCAGTGTAGTGTCGTGAGACCGTGTCATTCATACATACATTAGTGGAGAGTAGGGACAGCACATATAGTTTCAGTGTAGTGTAGTGAGACCGTGTCCGTAATCTTGACATTTGTGTATAGCTAGAGTAGGGACAGTTCAGATAGTGTCAGCGTAGTGACGGTTGAACACAGTCTATTGTATTGCATTACTGCCAGTTTAATGCCATTTACTTCTGTGTGCGTTACTGCCAGTTTAACACCATATCGTTTTGTGTGCGTTACTGCCAGTTTAACGCCATAAAGTTTTGCATGCGTTACTGCCAGTTTAACGCCATAAAGTTTTGCGTGCGTTACTGGCAGTTTAACGATATATTGTTTTGCGTGCGTTACTGGCAGTTTAATGCCATATCGTTTTGTGTGTTACTGGCAGTTTAATAATATATTGTTTTGCGTGCGTTACTGTCAGTTTAACGCCATATAGTTCTGTGCGTCACTGTACATTTAGCGCATTATATTATAGTGTATCCGTAGAGTGTGTCTGTGTAGTGTGAGTACTCAAATTAAAGTGCACCAAACACCTTTTTACATTCATTAAAGTGCATCTACGTACAGATTTCAACTTCTTCTTTACATTTGCTTATAAGCACTGCCCCCTCCCTCCCAATAATGTATGGAAGGACAACAAATAGAGGCAGATGTTCCCTTGGCACTGTAAGGGGGCCAGCAACAAATGTGTCCACAGGGAAAGCTGGACGTGGTGGTCAGTCCTGAGGCAGGGCTTCATTTGCTCTGTTTAGTGAGTTTGCCCATACCATCCAGCCACAGCATGCAGAGGAGGTGGTGGACTGGCTTGCTAAACCTTCCTTGTCCTCCTCATCCTCTGTCACGCAAGCAGAGACAAGTGTGAAGATTGTCCACATTTTTTTTCCTGCCATAGCCCCAAAATCAGCTATTGAGGAGTCAGCTGAGTTATTTGACCACAGCATCAGCCACTTGCTCCTTGATGATGCCCAGCTATTACTGGATTCAGATGTTCTCAGGTTTTTCAATGACAGGAACATGAGCCTAGAGAGAGGGAGGAATACTGGTAGACAAATTGGCATTCATGTTCCCCAAGCCGCAGCGTATTGCCAAGTTGTCTCCAGTGGTAATGATGATGATGGAGGAGATGATGAGATCACTGATGTGACTTGGGTGTCAGATAGAGCCGAGGAGGAAACTGAAGGTGAGGCGGCACAACCCCAAGAAAGAGTAGAGCAGCCACCCTATTCCATTACATTCTGCAGCTGTTATCTCCCGGCCCACTCCCCAAAGCTTAGCTGTCCTAAAGGCCACACAAAAGGGGCACATATCTGTCCCTCCTCCTCCTCCTCCTCCTTACCATCTTCAGTCTGCCCCTACGATAGCAAATCATTATCTCTCAGCAGCCTCCACTGACAGGAATGATGGTATAGCGCACGGTGCCCCAGGTCCTAGCAGCACATCTGCCAGCAGCACCACCAGCTATAGACTGTAGCCAGCAAATTTCTCTGCCCCATCTGCTGCAACGGAAAAAAAAAATACAGTCCCTGCCACCCACATGCCCAGCGTCTGAATGCAAGCTGGTCAAAGCTCTTGGCTCTCCAACTTCTGGCTTTCAGCCTGGTGGATTTTTCCCCCTTCCTGTTCCATCTCTCTACCATCAGTAGGGAATGTTCTGGCATTGTTGGGCAAGGTATTCAGTCGTAAAATCCCCCTTACTGCTGACACGTGGCCCATCAAGCATGGGCAGGGACGAGATATTTAGTTCACAGCACACTTGGTAACGTTGCTTGCAACTCGAAAGGATGCAGGACAGGGCTCAGTGCTGCAGCTTGTTGTGCCCCCATGTCTCCACACAGCTGGTGGTGATGATGCCAGACCTGTGAGCTCTACACCCTCCTCCTCCCCTGCCAGCTCCATGCCCTCTTCTGCAGAATTGTCATATGAACATCAGGTGCCCCCTAAGCATTCAAATGGCTATTCCCAGAGTCAGGGTAAAAGGTGCCATGCAGTGCTTCAGCTTGTGTGTTTAGGGGATAGGAACCACACCGGAGCAGAGATTTTTGAAGCTCTTCAGGGACAAGCCCAGAGGTGGTTCACACCACGCCAGCTGGAGCCAGGAATGGTGGTGTCCATTAATGGCTCAAACCTACTCTCCGCCCTTAGACAGGGAAAGTTGACACATGTGCCATGCCTGGCACATGTCCTCAATTTGGTGGTGCAGCATTTCCTAAGTACGTACCCAGGGTTGCAAGATGTACTAAAGTAGGCCAGAAGAGTCTGTAGCCATTTCAGACGGTCATACACAGTCAGTGCTCGGTTGGGTGAAATTCAGCAGGAATTCCACCTGCCCATAAACCACCTGATTTATGACATGCCCACCAGGTGGAACTCAACTTTGGGAATGCTGCAACGGCTATACATGCAGCAGAGGGCCGTCAACGAATACCTGTGCCAGTACGGCACAACGACAGGCTCAGGCCGCCTCAGCTTTTTTTCCCCACGCCAATGGCTGATCATTAAAGCGGGAATCCGCCTTTTTTTTTTTTTTTTTAAAAGCCAGCAGCTACAAATACTGCAGCTGCTGACTTTTAAAATAAGGACACTTACCCGCCCAGCACGCCCGCGATGTCGGCACCCGAAGCCGATCTCTCGATCGTCTCTCGGGTGCTGCCGCCGCCATCTTGGGTATGGGAATCAGGAAGTGGAGCCTTTCGGGTTCATTTCCCAGTTCCCTACTGCGCATGCGCGAGTCACGCTGCGCAATAAGGATGGACCCGCTGCCTCTGGGATCTGTGTGTTTCCCAGCAGGTAGCGGGGGACTTTCGGAAAGGGGCGTAGATTCTGCAGAATCTACGCCCCTTTCCGCAGAGAGCTATCCCGGAAGTGGGTGCAGATACCTGTACTGTACAGGTACCTGCACCCCCTTCCCCCCTGAAAGGTGCCAATTGTGGCGCCGGAGGGGGGGGGGGGATTCCAATGAGCGGAAGGTCCACTTTAGGGTGGACCTCCGCTTTAAGGATGCATGCACTATTTTGTCATCATTTGAGGAGGCCACAAGGATGGTGAGCAGTGACAGTGCATGCATCAGTGACACAATCCCTGTTGTGTTCCTGCCGGAGCAGACTCTGTGGGGCATTATGGACAGGGCACTGGAAGCAGAGCAGCAGGCTCACTTTATACAGACACCATCATTCCTATGTCACAGAACACACAAGAGGAGAGAAGGGAGGAGGATTCTGCTGGCACTTTCATAGGGTTGTAAGAAGAGGAAGACATGCTATCATTCTGAGGGGCCCCCGAGGAGTCTGCTTCTCAAGCCTCTGCAGGGCCCCCCTTCCCCAAAGCACCCCCCCCCCCATGTTGAGGGCACGTGGCCTGGTACAGCTCGTCCCCACCCCCTTTCCTGACCAGCCAGGCTGCATGCTCGGATAAGGGTCTGCTATGGACTTTGGGGGGACCCCCACTCTGTTTTTTTGGCGTAGGGGTTCCCCTCTAAATCCATACCAGGTGACGGGGCTAGCGAGGTGTCAATCTCGGCGATGGAGGCAGGCAACATTCACTTCCTTCGCTAGTTCCATCTACCTGGAGCCACGTTCAAAATGAACAGACTTTACTCCGTGTGTGGGCAAGTCCGGTCGTGTGCAGGTCCGCTCGTTCGGAAAGTCCGGCGGACCTTCGCTGCAAAGTCCGGCGGGTTGTCCGCCGGATAGTCCGATCGTGTGTACGCGGCATAAGGGGGCCCCCCAGGCAATATATTGGAATTTAATTTTTCATTTTTTTATGCTTTCACTTTAAAAATCAAAAAAAAAAAAAAAAAAACACTGCTCATTTAAAAATTACGTTTTTCACAAACTTTTTTTAATTTATTCATGTCCCCCAGGGCAAGACCTCGACCCCTATAACCAGTGTATACCAAATTACCTGCATATAAGCCTTCAAAATGGGCACTTTTGATTTTTGATGTTCGGGTCCCATTGACTTTATTGAGGTTTGTTATTCGGGTCTGAACTTTCAAGATGTTCGAAATTTCTGGTGCGAACCAAACAGGGGTCTGTTCGGCCCATCCCTAAAGCGGCCAGGGGGAGATCATGGGACCCCCCGCTGTGTCCCTGCCACACCTTCCACATTACATAAGTTCGTCCCTACCCCCTTTAGCTTCAGAGGATGTACACTTGCCTTGGCAGGAATTATACCCCCTGTTGCTTTTGGTGGCTAATCACGACCCATTAAAGTGAATAGGGCCACTCTGCAAACAATCTGCAACCATGTGCAATGCACGCAGTTGCAACATGCTAGTGTGGGATCCAATTGGTTAAAGTAGGTGATGAGGAGGCAATACAACGCCTCCTTATTGCTTACTTTAATCACTTCAACTTTGCCGTACTGCACAAGGTTGCACAGCATTTGCAGAGCAGCCCCATTCAATGGGTCACGCTTGACAGGCACTACACCTGCCAAGCGTGACGGTGTAAAATTCCTGCTGCAGCTGCAACATGTGTGCACCACTGGCCCCTGCAGTTAAAAGGGTTGTGGTTGGGGTGGGGGTAAAAACAGGGCTAAACTATTAAGTTTTACCATGTAAAAAGAAAAGGGGAACAAGTGGGACTTTAAACGAAGCATGTCAATTGAAAATAACAATGTATGAACACATGTGAATAAAATGATTTAGATTTAATTTATAATCAATAGCCACTAGGGGTTGTCCAAGATCGGAATGCATACAATAGTAGTACAGTAATATAAATATGGATATACACTCAATGTATTTTCATAATAGTAATCAGAGAATCTAGAAGTATAGACAAATCAATGGACATACATGGATGCAGTTCATAACAGAAATGCATAAATCAAAAATCATAAAATCACATGAACGAGTGCAAACTCAATAAGACAAAAGTTGATATTATCAAGGATTAAAATAAGCTTAGGTAGGCATCCTTAGTTTGAGAACCCGACGCGTTTCTTGGCTTCTTGCCAGTCATCAGGGGTGGGATGCATGTTTTTACTAAAAAAGCAAATAAATATGACAAATGTTAATATAGGCGGAACCTCAGTTAAATAGAGAAAGTATCAAATTGGTCCACTTGATTGATAAAGTGACTTACACAATAGCCCAAAGATTGGGCAGAACTTCCAGCAATGGAAACTGTTAGAGCTGGGATAAAACCGTCTCATCCGGGGTTGAGGCAGGGTTCAGACCATCCCCCAATAATGTCAGGGGGCAGGCCAGGGGGAACCGAAACAGACATCCTCAACACAGGTCCACTAGGTACTAAATGTATATGTGTGTTACCCAAATCTGCGAAAGAGAAAAAAGAAAAGAAAAGAAGAAAAGTGTGATGGGTCACAAAAAAAAAAAAAAAAAAAAAAAACCCAAAAAGCAGGACACTGAGTGTTGGATTGAACGTGTTGAATGAATATAGCTGATTGCTGAAAAGTGTGTGTGAATGAGATATACATGAATGATTGGGAAATAGGAGAAGACTAAATGTGTGTTAAATAGGTGGGAATGGATGATGGGGAAATACAAAATCATCCAATTCAAATGTGTAAAAAAGTCTGTGCAGTGCTCTGAATGAAACAATGTATGTGCAAAAAGGAGAGAGGAAAAACGAAACAAAAACAAAAAAAAAAAAAAAACATGCATAAAACTATTACCCATATGTAGAGTTAAGGAGTGATCTCTTCCTAGTGGAGCACAGTGGAGGAGTGAACTGTCTGTCTGTCCCAGCTCATATACCCCAGGCCCTGGGCGGATCCCTGCCAGCGTCATGCATGATGTCTTTTGCAGCTGTGAAAAGATGAGGGAACACTCACAGCTGAGGATAATCCATACCTCAGTGGGTGCCCCTCCATCTTAGCTGCAGCATCAGGTGGAAAGACAGAAAGAAAAAAACAAAAACAAAAAAAAAACACAAAAACAAACAATAGACTCCCACCTTGCAGTGTCTATTGACACCACTCGAGGGGCCCCTTTATGCATGGCGCCGATGCGCTGAGATCGAACCCCACCACCCCCTGTGATCCACAAAGGGAGGTAGGGAGGGAGCTGAGCGCATCGCAACCCCGAAAAAATGACTACAACATACCCAGCAAAAACAGCCCATCTGTTCAATTGATTGATAAATAAATTCCAGGAAAAACAAAACTGGAAAAAATAATATTAAAAAAGTTCTCAATAACTGATGGAAACACATATATAAATAATTTCAAACCGCAGGTTTATAAACCCGAAACTGGGATTATAAATGAATAGGGATATACATACAGACGAATATTAACTAAGGATAAGGATAATGAGTAATTGTGCAGCATGGTCACCAAAGGAGCAGGTGTCTTCCACCCAAATTATATAGTTTAAAGATAAGTGACCTGCTGCAGTACCAAGTAGCAATGGCATGCTTCCATCCCGGGTACATTATGTAAAAAGAAAAGGGGAACAAGTGGGACTTTAAACGAAGCATGTCAATTGAAAATAACAATGTATGAACACATGTGAATAAAATGATTTAGATTTAATTTATAATCAATAGCCACTAGGGGTTGTCCAAGATCGGAATGCATACAATAGTAGTACAGTAATATAAATATGGATATACACTCAATGTATTTTCATAATAGTAATCAGAGAATCTAGAAGTATAGACAAATCAATGGACATACATGGATGCAGTTCATAACAGAAATGCATAAATCAAAAATCATAAAATCACATGAACGAGTGCAAACTCAATAAGACAAAAGTTGATATTATCAAGGATTAAAATAAGCTTAGGTAGGCATCCTTAGTTTGAGAACCCGACGCGTTTCTTGGCTTCTTGCCAGTCATCATGTAAACAAGCCCCAGTTGGTTTTTAGGGGGCCCCTGGGATGAGGACAAAGAGGGGACCCTGGGATGAGGACAGAGTGGTACCCCTGGGATGAGAGCAGAGAGGGGACCCTGGGATGAGGACAGAGAGGGACCCTGGGATGAGAGCAGAGAGGGGGTCATGGGATGAGAGCAGAGAGGGGGCCCTGGGATGAGGACAGAGAGGGTCCCCTGGGATGAGGACAGAGAGGGACGCATGGGATGAGGACAGAGAGGGACCCTGGGAGGAGGACAGAGAGGGGACCCAGGGATGAGAGCAGAGAGGGGTCCCTGGAATGAAGACAGAGAGGGACCCCTGGGATGAGAGCAAAGAGGGGGGCCTAGGATGAGGACAGAGAGGGACCCCTGGGATAGGGATGGCCGAACTGTTCGCCCGGCAGTCGGTTCGCGGCGAATTTTGGCTGTTCGCCATCCGCCCGATCGGCGGACTATTGCCGCCGTTCGCCCGGCGGACTTCCGTGTTTACTGTGTAAAAGAACTTTGACCTATGATGACACCTCCATCATGGGGTACAGGACAGCCAATTGAGACATTACAGCACATGGACACTTGGACATTCCCCCTAACTTATAAATAGACCCGATCCGTCGGCCATTTTACATTCTTTCGTATGTCACTATAGGGAGAGGTTGCTGTGTGGAGCAGGGAGAGACTGCAGTGATCCAAATCGCTAGCTATTAGGTCCACAAAAGTTCTTTTAAGGACTGGTATGGTATAGGTGTAGTTCAGGATATAGGTTTGAGGCACTGCTATTCAAGTCATTGTTGCAGCAGCCTGTCTTTTGTCAGTGCTGAGAGAGGGACAGGACGCTGTGTGCAGCAGGGACAGTCAGTTTAATCATTAGCTGTTACTATTAGGTCCACAAAAGTCCTTTTCAGGACTGGTATGGTAAAGTAGTACAGGATATAGTTTTCTATTCAAGTTATTGTTGCAGCAGCCTGTGTTTTGTCAGTTTAAATAGGGACAGGCAGGAAGCTGTGTGTGGCAGTGAGGGACAGTCAGTTTAATCAGTAGCTGTTACTATTAGGTCCACAAAGGTTCTTTTCAGGACTGGTATGGTAATAGGCTTGTACACGTATAATCTTCTTTCTTCCAAATATAGAAAGAATATTATACTTGACTGCTGCCCTTCTGCTGCAGTAGTCCTTTATGAGTATAGGGACTGAGGTACAGTCTGCTAATCACAACCTACTAGTTGCACAAAGGTCCTTCTAAGGACTGGTAAGGTATAGAGTACTACAGTATATAGGGTTGAGTGAGGTACAGTCTGCTAATCCTTAAGGACTGGTATAGGTCCACAATATATAGGGTTGAGGTGCACTACTGCTGACTGCTGCCCAATTCTGCAGTAGTCCTTTATGAGTATAGGGACTGAGGTACAGTCTGCTAATCACAACCTACTAGTTGCACAAAGGTCCTTCTAAGGACTGGTAAGGTATAGTGTACTACAGTATATAGGGTTGAGTGAGGTAAAGTCTGCTAATCCTTAAGGACTGGTATAGGTCCACAATATATAGGGTTGAGGTGCACTACTGCTGACTGCTGCCCAATTCTGCAGCAGTCCTTTATCAGTATAGGGACTGAGGTACAGTCTGCTAATCACAACCTACTAGTTCCACAAAGGTCCTTCTAAGGACTGGTAAGGTATAGCATACTACAGTATATGGGGTTGAGTGAGGTACAGTCTGCTAATCCTTAAGGACTGGTATAGGTCCACAGTATATAGGGTTGACGTGCACTACTGCTGACTGCTGCCCAATTCTGCAGCAGTCTTTTATCAGTATAGGGACTGAGGTACAGCCTGCTAATCACAACCTACTAGTTGCACAAAGGTCCTTCTAAGGACTGGTAAGGTATAGTGTACTACAGTATATAGGGTTGAGCAAGGTACCGTCTGCTAATCCTTAAGGACTGGTATAGGTCCACAATATATAGGGTTGAGGTGCACTACTGCTGACTGCTGCCCAATTCTGCAGCAGTCCTTTATCAGTATAGGGACTGAGGTACAGTCTGCTAATCACAACCTACTAGTTCCACAAAGGTCCTTATAAGGACTGGTAAGGTATAGCGTACTAGAGTATATAGGGTTGAGTGAGGTACAGTCTGCTAATCCTTAAGGACTGGTATAGGTCCACAATATATAGGGTTGAGGTGCACTACTGCTGACTGCTGCCCAATTCTGCAGCAGTCCTTTATCAGTATAGGGACTGAGGTACAGTCTGCTAATCAAAATCTACTAGTTTCACAAAGGTCCTTATAAGGACTGGTAAGGTATAGCGTACTACAGTATATAGGGTTGAGTGAGGTACAGTCTGCTAATCCTTAAGGACTGGTATAGGTCCACAATATATAGGGTTGACGTGCACTACTGCTGACTGCTGCCCTATTCTGCAGCAGTCCTTTTTCGGTATAGGGACTGAGGTACAGTCTGCTAATCACAACCTACTAGTTCCACAAAGGTCTTTATAAGGACTGGTAAGGTATAGCGTACTAGAGTAAATAGGGTCGAGTGAGGTACAGTCTGCTAATCCTAAGGACTGGTATAGGTCCACAATATATAGGGTTGAGGTGCACTACTGCTGACTGCTGCCCCATTCTGCAGCAGTCCTTTATCAGTATAGGGACTGAGAGTTTTGTCACAGGGTCATTTAAAAAATGATAGGCAGAGGAAGAGGCAGGCCCTTCCGCAGGGGTGGTAGGGGTAGGGCAGGAGCAACAGGCTTGAGCCAAAGTGGGAAATTGCAGAAGGTGCATGCGATTACGTCAAAGGAAGCACCAGAATTGGTTGAGTGGCTCACTCAGCCTTACTCTTCTGCACCCTCCTCATCCTCTCGATCTGCACCCTCTTCTTCACTCTCTGCTATGTGCACCCCCAAAGACACTACCACCAACAACACCACCACCACCACCACCACATACCCTCGGCTTGAGTCACAGGAATTATTTTCCGATCCATATCAAGACATTTCTGATGCGCAGCCACTCTTGGCATTGGATCAGGAAGAGGAGGTAGCAAGAACCGCCACTCAGCAGTCTGACAACAGTAACCAGATCAGCCCAAGGAGGAGGTTGGTCACCGGTGTTGCTGCCTACTCCGAGATCTCTACTTATAGCGGTGGGGAAGGGGACGTCGATGATGACGTGTCTAGTGATGTCACGTGGGTGCCCACAAGAGAGGAAGAGGAGGGGAGTTCAGAGGGAGATATGGACCAGCAGATAGGGAGGAGAAGCAGGAATAACTTACATTGCACAGGAGGGACAAAGCAGACTGCTAATGTATCAGTAGCGAGTCATCGACCATGTACGGTCACATCTGGCGCTCCCAGGACGCCGGCACATGGCTCCGCAGTGGGGGCTTTTTTTAACGTGTCCGCTGCTGACAATAGTGTTGCCATCTGCAATCTTTGCAGTCAACGCATTAGTCGTGGTAAGCCCAACACTCACCTAGGGACGACCGCCTTAAGAAGGCACATGAGCTGCCATCACCGAGCCCAGTGGGAGCAACGGAACACACAAAGCCACACTCCAGGCTCTCACCGTCCAGCCTCGTCTTCTACTTCTCCTTTTCCTCTCTCCTCAGAATTGTCCTCCACTCCACCTTCCATCACGCCAAGCTCACGTTTTTCTGCAAAAAGGCAGGCTTCTGTGGGCCTAATGTTCGAGCGTAAAAAAATGATGACGCCGGATAACCCTCTTGCCCAACGGTTGACGGCTGGCTTGTCAGAACTGATAGCCCGCCAACTACTGCCATATAAAGTGGTGGACTCGGAGGCCTTTTGAAAATTTGTGGCCATTGGAACACCACAATGGAAGGTCCCAGGAAGGAAGTATTTCTCAGAGAAGGGCATCCCAGAGCTATATGGCCATGTTCAGTGGCAAGTGAATGTATCTCTGGCACACAGTGTCGGTGCCAAGATACATCTGACCACAGACACGTGGTCTAGCAAACACGGGCAGGGAAGGTATATCACTTTTACTGCCCACTGGGTGAACTTTCTGACGGCCGTCAAGCATGTAACCCGTGGCACCCGTGTAGATTTGGTTTTACCGCCACGGATTACATGCAGGCCTGGCTCTTCTTCTCCTCCTCCTCCTCCTACTCCATCCTCCTCCCTCTCCTCCTCGGCTGACTCCTCCTTTTCCGCTGCTAGCGTCTCTTCCGCTGCGCCGCCCAAGCTCCCCAGAACCTATTCGACATGCCAGGTGAGACGTTGCCATGCCGTGCTGCGTCTGTTGTCCCTGGAAGCCAAGAGCCACACTGGCCCGGCACTCCTTTCAGCTTTGCGTTCACAGGCAGATCAGTGGCTAACACTGCTCAATTTGACAGTTGGTAAAGTGGTGTGTGACAACGGTGCCAATCTGATTAGCGCATTGAAACAGGGCAAAATCACGCACGTGCCATGCATGGCACAAGTCTTAAACTTGGGAGTGCAGCGATTCGTTGTCAAATACCCTTGGGTCCAGGACATCTTGCGGCAGGCAAGGAAAATCTCGGCCCATTTCAGAAGATCTTACACGGCCATGGCTGGCCTTGCTGACATTCAGTGGCGACACAATCTGCCGGTCAGACGTCTTATTTGTGATTGCCCAACGCGATGGAACTCAACCTTCTATATGCTTGATAGGCTGCTCCAGCAGAAACGTGCAGTTAACGTCTACCTGTATGAACTCTGCGGCAGAACAGGTTCTGGGGAGCTGGGTTTTTTTCACCACGCCAGTGGCTGCTCATGCGCAACGCATGCAGACTTCTGCGGCCATTTGAGGAGATCACCAAACTGGTCAGTCGCAGCCATGGCGCCATCAGTGACATGGTACCTTATGCCTTCTTTATGGAGCGTGCATTGCGTTGTGTCATTGATCAAGCTGTGGAGGAGCAGGAGCGGGAAGATGAGGAAGCCGCAATGCTTGATGAATTCCCAGGGGGGGCTACTCTATCTGAGACAAGTGAACAACAGGAGTCTGAAGAGGAGTCAGAGGAGGATGGTGCCGGGGCGGATGAGGAGGAGCAAGAAGAGCATGCTTTAAACCTTTCTGGGATCCCTGTTGTTGTGCGTGGATGGGGAGAGGAGAATGAAGAGGACAACATTATCCTGGATGATGAGCAGGAGCCAAGCCACCACACCGCTTCCAGTTTAGTGCAAATGGGAGCCTTCATGCTCCAGTGTTTTAATAGGGACCCCCGTATAAAAAGCATAAGGGTCAAGGACCAGTACTGGGTGGCAACGTACTTAGACCCCCGGTACTAACACAAAATGGTGGAAATGTTACCGCCGTCACAGAGGGCTGTCAGAATGGAGCACTTCCAGGCCTTGCTTCGAGAAATGCTACATTCTGCTTTTGCGTGCGCTGGCAGAGGAGCAATTCCCACTCCCAGAGAAGGAGTTGCGGGTACCAATCCAACAGCGCCTGCAAGAAGAGGCCGGTTTGAAGATGTGTTGGTGACTTCTGATATGAGGTCATTCTTTCAGCCGACCCATCGACAGGTGTCATCCGGATCCAGCATCAGGGAACGCCTATACCGTCAGGTGTCCGACTACATCGGGTTAATGGCCGATGTGGACGCTCTGAGGAGTGATGAACCCCTGGACTACTGGGTGGGCAGGCTTGACCTCTGGCCAGAGCTTGCCCAATTTGCAATCGAACTGTTGGCTTGCCCCTCGTCCAGTGTCCTGTCTGAAAGGACGTTCAGCGCAGCAGAGGGGATCGTGACCGATAAGCGTACTGGTCTAGCTCACGACAGTGTAACTACATAGCACAGGGATGGTGGGAGCCCCTCATAAAATGCACAGCAGAGGTACAGCCCCAGGAGGAAGTCAGCACAGAACAGGGATGGTGAACTTTACAAACCTACAGGTCATATTTGCAGCCACAAAATAATTACTAGCTGTGCAAACATAGTCCCACCACATGGCCAATGACATAACACATGTATGAGGTGAATCTGGGATCGACAACTACAAGCATTCTTTTTTTATATGTGAAATTCTGACAATTCAGGACTCTTGAGACAATGGAAGCGAGGGAAGGTCAGGGTAGGCAAAGAAGAGGGTGCAGGAGATGATCACCAGCACCAGCACCGTGATATACAGCACTGACACCTGCACCGTGATAGAGTGCACTGACACCAGCACCGAGATAGAGAGCACTGATACCAGCAACTTGTTGCTGGGCCCCAAAAATATGACACCGCTCAACCTCTTCAAACAGGAGGGTGCGGGCATATAATACGGTGTACTTTTTTTTGGACAAGGAAGAGAGCCAAATGAAGAAAGAGGTCTGTGTGCTTGATTAAAAAATTGTTTATAGACATATACATGGTCTACTGGTCACATGTGTTGAATTCCTCCGAGATCCATGCCTCATTCATTTTTAGAAATGTTATGCTGACTTCCTCCTGGGGCTGCTTATTATGAGGGGCTCCCACCATCCCTGTGCTGTGCTGACTTCCTCCTGGGGCTGTACCTCTGCTGTGCATATTATGAGGGGCTTCCTCCATCCCTGTGCTATGCTGACTTCCTCCTGGGGCTGCTTATTATGAGGGGCTCCCATCATCCCTGTGCTGTGCTGACTTCCTCCTGGGGCTGTACCTCTGCTGTGCATATTATGAGGGGCTCCCACCATCCCTGTGCTATGCTCATTATGAGGGGCTCCCACCATCCCTGTGCTATGCTCATTATGAGGGGATCCCACCGTCCCTGTGCTATGCTCATTATGAGGGGCTCCCACCATCCCTGTGCTATGCTGACTTCCTCCTGGGGCTGCTTATTATGAGGGGCTCCCAACATCCCTGTGCTATGCTGACTTACTCCTGGGGCTGTACCTCTGCTATGCTCATTATGAGGGGCTCCCACCATCCCTGTGCTATGCTCATTATGAGGGGCTCCCACCATCCCTGTCCTATGCTGACTTACTCCTGGGGCTGCTTACGGTGCAGGTGTCAGTGCTGTATATTACGGTGCTGGTGTCAGTGCTGTATATCACGGTGCTGGTGTCAGTGCTTTATGTCACGCTGCTGATGTCAGTGCTCTCTATCACGGTGCTGGTGTCAGATCACTCTATCACGGTGCAGGTGTCATTGCTGTATGTCACACTGCTGATGTCAGTGCTCTCTATCACGGTGCTGGTGTCAGATCACTCTATCACGGTGCAGGTGTCATTGCTGTATGTCACGGTGCTGATGTCAGTGCTCTCTATCACGGTGCTGGTGTCAGATCACTCTATCATGGTGCAGGTGTCATTGCTGTATGTCACGCTGCTGATGTCAGTGCTCTCTATCACGGTGCTGGTGTCAGATCACTCTATCACGGTGCAGGTGTCATTGCTGTATGTCACACTGCTAATGTCAGTGCTCTCTATCACGGTGCTGGTGTCAGATCACTCTATCACGGTACAGGTGTCATTGCTTTATGTCACGCTGCTGATGTCAGTGCTCTCTATCACGGTGCTGGTGTCAGATCACTCTATCATGGTGCAGGTGTCATTGCTGTATGTCAAGCTGCTGATGTCAGTGCTCTCTATCATGGTGCTGGTGTCAGATGACTCTATCACGGTGCAGGTGTCATTGCTGTATGTCACGCTGCTGGTGATCATCTCCTGAACCCTCTTCTTTGCCTACCCTGACCTTCCTTCTCCTCCATTGCCTTCATGCGCTCCACAGTCCTGAATTGTCAGAATTTCACATATAAAAAAAGAATGCTTGTAGTTGTCGATCCCAGATTCACCTCATACATGTGTTATGTCATTGGCCATGTGGTGGGACTATGTTTGCACAGCTAGTAATTATTTTGTGGCTGCAAATTTGACCTGTAGGTTTGCAAAGTTCGCCTCCCATTGAAGTCAATGGGGCCCGCCGCGAACGTTACGGTTCGCGAACTATCGGCCGCGTTCGCGAAACGTCCCGTCGGAAGTTCGTCCATCACTACCCTGGGATGAGGACAGAGAGGGACCCCTGGGATGATGCCAGAGAGGGACCCCTGGAATGAGGACAGAGGGGGCCCTGGAATAAGGACAGAGTGGGACACCTGGGATGAGGACAGAGTGGGACCCCTGGGAGAAGGACAGATTGTGAACCCTGGGATGAGGACAGAGAGGGACCCCTAAGATAAGGGGAGAGAGGGATCCCTGGAAGGAGGGCAGAGAGGGACCCCTACAACATCAGCCATTGAGGAATCAGCTATTATTTATTATTTGATCATAGCATCAACCACTTGCTCCTTGATGATGCTCAGCCATTACTGGATTCAGATGTTGGTTCTGAGGTTGAGAATGACAGGAACATGAGCCTAGAGAGAGGGAGGAACATTGGTAGACAAATTGTCATTCGTGTTCCCCAAGCCTCAGCATATTGCCAAGTTGTCTCCAGTGGTAATGATGAAGATGGAGGAGATGATGAGGATGATGAGGTCACTGGTGTGACTTGGGTGCCAGATAGAGCAGAGGAGGAAACTGAAGGTGAGGTGGCACAACCCCAAGGAGGCGGACATCAAGAAAGAGTAGAGAGCAGGCACCCTATTCCATCACATTCTGCAGCTGTTATCTCCCACCCCACTCCCCAAAGCTCAGCTGTCTGGGTCTTTTTCAGCACATCTGCAGCAGATCGCACTGTTGCTATCTGCAAACAGTGTCTCGGGCACAACAGACGTGGCCAAAACACCAACCATTTGGGTACCACATGCTTAACAAGGCATTTAACGTCCAACCACTCAGCCCGTTGGCATGAGCACCTAAAAGCCACACAAAAGGGGCACAAATCTGTCCCTCCTCCTTAAAGCGGTAGTAAACCCGCAAATTTTTTTATTTTTTTTTAAACCTGCAAAGCAAAAGGCATAATGAGCTAGTATGCACCGCATACTAGCTCATTATGAAATACTTACCTTAGAATGAGGCCCCGACATCTGGCCCGATCCACGCCGAGGGAGCTGACATGCTCCCTCTGCGTTTCTTCCGGGTATCGCGGCTCCGGCGCTGTGAGTGGCCGGAGCCGCGATATCGTTCAGTCCGGCCGGTCGGCCGCTGCCGGATTTTCACAGCGAGAACCCCCTTGTGTGCATGCGCCACTGCAGTCAGCGGCGCATACCGAGGGGAATATCTCCTAAACCGTACAGGTTTAGGAGATATTTTTTTTACCTACAGGTAAGCCTTATTATAGGCTTTCCTGTAGGTAAAAGTTAAAAAATTGAGCATACAACCACTTTAACCACTTCAGTCTGCACCTGAGATAGTGAGTCATTACCTCTCAGCAGCCTCCATTGACAGGATGGTATAGCACAGGGTGTCCCAGGTCCTAGGAGCACATCTGCCAGCAGCACACCACCAGCTGTAGACTGTAGCCAGCAAATTTATCTGGTCAGCTGTTGGCTCTCCAACTTCTGCCTTTCAGCCTGGTGGATTCTGCCCCCTTACGTGAATTCGCACAATGGCAGGTTCCCAGTTGCTACAACTTTTCACATAAGGCTGTTCCATCTCTCTACCATCACGTGGAAGCAGAGGCGGCTCTAGGCTTTGTGAGGCCTTAGGCAAAACTCAGACATGAGACCCCACTCACTCCCATAATGGGAAAAATAATTAAAGCAATAACCCCCCCCTCCCCCACAGCGCTGCTGGCTTCCCTCCTCTTCTCTCCCGCTGACTGGGGGATCTTCAGATAAAGGGGCTGGTAAATATGTAATTTACCAGCCCTTACTTTTCTAAATGAACACAGTGAGTGATCGGTACTGATCACTCACTGTGTTCATTCATAACTGAAGCATAGTAAGCTGTGTTTTCTCTGCTTCGGTTTATGAATTAATAGGAGACTTTGTCTCCTGTTCATTCATTTGCAGTGAAGCTGAGGCTACAGAGAAAAGGACTGGGGAATATCTGTCCTCAGTCCCTTTCTCTGTGTCAAAAGTGAGACTTCAGGGGTCTGTTTAGACCCCTGATATCTCACCAAAGAAACCAAAAAACTCACCAAAAAAAAAAATTTTTGGTTTTAAAAAAATTGTAAGAAAAATAAATAAAATTAGACAAAAATTTCTAATCAGACCATAAAGTCATGCCCAATATGTAGCATAATTTAGCCTCACTCACTGTTTTCTGCTGTGCTCTGTGTATGCCACAGGTCACCATCTTCCTAGTAGGGGCCCCAGGGCATTACTTTGTCCATGATGCTATTATGATGGCACGGTACAATGGTGGTAAACATGTGTAGTAGAGGAAAATGGAGGGTATGGCAGAGGGTAGTATGTACATGAGAGGAGTGCGGAGTCTATGTGGGGGGTGGTATGTACATGAGAGGAGTGCGAAGTCTATGGGGGGGGTAGTATGTATATGAGAGGGGTGCAGAGTGTATGGAGGGGTAGTATGTATATGAGAGGGGTGCAGAGTGTATGTGGGGGGTAGTATGTATATGAGAGGAGTGCAGAGTGTATGGGGGGGTAGTATGTATATGAGAGGAGTGCGGAGTCTATGTGGGGGGGAGACTGTATATGAGAGGGGTGCAGAGTGTATGAGGGGTAGTATGTATATGAGAGGGGTGCGGAGTGTATGGGGGGGTAGTATGTATATGAGAGGGGTGCAGAGTGTATGTGGGGGGTGGTATGTACATGAGAGGGGTGCAGAGTGTATGTGGGGGGGGTGGTATGTACATGAGAGGGGTGCAGAGTGTATGGGGGGTAGTATGTATATGAGAGGGGTGCAGAGTGTATGGGGGGTAGTATGTATATGAGAGGGGTGCAGAGTGTATAGGGGTAGTATGTATATGAGAGGGGTGCAGAGTGTATGGGGGGATAGTATGTATATGAGAGGGGTGCAGAGTGTATGGGGGGTAGTATGTACATGAGAGGAGTGCGGAGTCTATGTGGGGGGTGGTATGTATATGGGAGGAGTGCAGAGTGTATGGGGGTAGTATGTATATGAGAGGAGTGCAGAGTATATGGGGGGGGAGACTGTATATGAGAGGGGTGCAGAGTGTATGGGGGGTAGTATGTATATGAGAGGGGAGAGGAGTGTATGGGGGGTAGTAGTATATGAGAGGAGTGCAGAGTGTATAGGGGGTAGTATGTATATGAGAGGGGTGCAGAGTGTATGTATGTATACGAGAGGGGTGCAGATTGTATGGGGGGGTAGTATGTATATGAGAGGGGTGCGGAGTGTATGGGGGGTAGTATGTATATGAGAGGGGTGCGGACTGTATGGGGGGTAGTATGTACATGAGAGGAGTGCAGAGTGTATGGGGGGTAGTATGTACATGAGAGGAGTGCAGAGTATATGGAGGGGGAGACTGTATATGAGAGGGGTGCAGAGTGTATGGGGGGGTAGTATGTACATGAGAGAAGTGCGGAGTCTATGTGGGGGGTGGTATGTACATGAGAGGGGTGCGGAGTGTATGGGGGGGGTAGTATGTATATGAGAGGGGTGCAGAGTGTATGGGGGTAGTATGTATATGAGAGGAGTGCAGAGTGTATGGGGGGGTAGTATGTATATGAGAGGGGTGCAGAGTGTATGGGGGAGTAGTATGTATATGAGAGGGGTGCAGAGTGTATGGGGGGGTAGTATGTATATGAGAGGGGTGAAGAGTGTATGGGTGGGTAGTATGTATATGAGAGGGGTGCAGAGTGTATGGGGGGGTAGTATGTATATGAGAGGGGTGCAGAGTGTATGGGGGGGTAGTATGTATATGAGAGGGGTGCAGAGTGTATGGGGGGTAGTATGTATATGAGAGGGGTGCAGAGTGTATGGGGGGGTAGTATGTATATGAGAGGGGTGCAGAGTGCATGGGGGGTAGTATGTATATGAGAGGGGTGCAGAGTGTATGGGGGGTAGTATGTATATGAGAGGGGTGCAGAGTGTATGGGGGGGTTAGTATGGGGGTAGTATGACATGGGAGGGGTGCAAATGGTATAAAACTGGTATATGGTGTGACTGAGCCCTAATTTATTGCTCCAGCACTGCAGAGACCACTTTGCAGTGGCATGCATAGAGCAACTGAAGAGCACAGCACCAGGACTGCCCCCTGTGCTGCAGACACGGCTCTCACCGCCCCCTCCCTCATCCATCTCTAGTCCCTGCATACAAGTCACAAGTGCTCCCCTAAACTTGTCAGCTCACCTCCCTCCACACCCGACAAAAGGAACTCCTGCATGTCCATGCTTTCATCCATCCCTCTTGGGTTCAGCAGAGGCCGCTGGCTCCGCCTCTATAATCTGTCCTCAGGCAGCGCTGGAGCCTCGAGGACACAGAGAGGGGGCGCTGGAGAGTGCAGAGCCTGAGGCAGAGAGCGCGGCGCTGGTCACATAGCACTAGCAGCGTTGTCACTGTGTTCAGTAGTTGCTTGCTGAGCCTCGCTCATCCCGCTCACTCGTCCCGCTAGTTTGGGGACACTGACGGGAGATATTCGCTGCCACTCACACGCACTGGTCAGGCAAATTAGGCGATCGAGGGGCCCCTATGAGTTGCGAGGCCTAAGGCGATCGCCTAATTTGCCTAATTAGAGAGCCGCCTCTGCGTGGAAGAGAATGTGCTTGCATTGTTGGGCAAGGCAGTCAGCCGTAAAACCCACCTTACTGCAGGGACGATATATTTCGTTCACAGCACACTCAGTAACACTGCTTGCAACTCGAAAGGATGCAGGACAGGGCTCAGTGCTGCAGCTTGTTGTGCCCCCACGTCTCCACACAGCTTGTGGCGATGATGCCAGACCTGTGAGCTGTAGACTGTAGCCAGCAAATTTCTCTGCCCCATCTGCTGCAACGGGAAAAAAAATACAGTCCCTGCCACACACATGCCCAGCGTCTGAATGCAAGCTGGTCAAAGCTCTTGGCTCTCCAACTTCTGGCTTTCAGTCTGGTGGATTTTTCCCCCTTCCTGTTCCATCTCTCTACCATCAGTAGGGAATGTTCTGGCATTGTTGGGCAAGGTATTCAGCTGTAAAATCCCCCTTACTGCTGACACGTGGCACATCAAGCATGGGCTGGGACGATATATTTCGTTCACAGCACACTTGGTAACGTTGCTTGCAACTCAAAAGGATGCAGGACAGGGCTCAGTGCTGCAGCTTGTTGTGCCCCCACGTCTCCACACAGCTGGTGGCGATGATGCCAGACCTGTGAGCTCTACGCCCTCCTCCTCCAGCTCCATGCCCTCCTCTGCATGAATGAAGGAATTAAATACTTGTATAGCGCACAATGCGAACTGAATCGCCTCTAGGCGCTGCAGAATTGTCCTATGAACATCATGTACCCCCTAAGCATTCAAAGGGCTATTCCCAGAGTCAGAGTAAAAGGTGCCATGCAGTACTTCAGCTGGTGTGTTTAGGGGACAGGAACCACACCGGAGCAGAGATTTTTGAAGCTCTGCAGGGACACAACACGCCAGCTGGAGCCAGAAATATTGGTGTCCGATAATGGCTCAAACCTCCTCTCCGCCCTTAGACAGGGAAAGTTGACACATGTGCCATGCCTGGCACATGTCCTCAATTTGGTGGTGCAGCATTTCCTAAGTACGTACCCAGGGTTGCAAGATGTACTAAAGCAGGCCAGAAGAGTCTGTAACCATTTCAGGCGGTCATACACAGCCAGTGCTCGGTTGGCTCAAATTCAGCGGGAATTCCACCTGCCCGTAAACTGCCTGATTTGTGACATGCCCACCGAGTGGAATTCAACTTTGGGAATGCTGCAGCTGCTATACATGCAGCAGAGGGCCGTCAAGGATTACCTATGCCAGCATGGCACGACGACAGGCTCAGGTCGCCTCAACTTTTTTTCCCCATGCCAATGGCTGATTATTAAGGATGCATGCACTATTTTGGGGGTTTTTAGGGTCCCTATACAATTAATATTGGGATGTTGGCAGCAGTCTCTTTGAGAATTTAACATTTCTCTTTGTGGTTCACCATTGTGTATATATTTAACAGGGTAGTAAATACCCATCCCCCCACCTCTTGAACCACATATATATTCAAGAATTATTAAATTATATAAATGTGATATCATAGGTTATTATCTTTTTCTATACATATATTTTTTGCTAAAATGTTTATATGTTTTTTCAGAAATGTTTTAAGGCAGAGAATGGTACAATCTCATGGCAGGTTTTTCTAAAGATTGCAGTAAAAAACATCCTCTCAATCTGAAATTTCCTTCTTGTTCTTTCAGTCGGGCAAAATTGTTGACAAAAAAATTGCATGCTTTTGGCATGCTAACTGTTTTGATAGATATATCCAAGTGGACATTAATCCTCTGGGATTACGAATTCAGATCTTCCCTATTAGGGATGAGCCGAACACCCCCCGGTTCGGTTCGCACCAGAACTTTCGAACGGACCCCAAATTCGTACGAACTTTAGAACCCCATTGAAGTCTATGGGACTCGAACGTTCGAAATTAAAAGTGCTAATTTTAACGGCTAATATGCAAGATGCTGTCCTAAAAAGGGTTTGGGGACCTGGCTCCTGCCCCAGGGGACATGGGTCAATGCCTAAAATGTTTTTAAAAATGGCCGTTTTGGCGGGAGCACTGATTTAAATGACGATTAAAGTGAAAAAAAATATTCCTTTAAATATGGTGCCTGGGGGGTGTCTGTAGTATGCCTGTGAAGTGCCACGTGTTTCCCGTGTTTAGAACAGTCCCTGCACAAAATGACATTAAACGGAAATAACATCATTTCAAACTGCTTGCGGTTTTAATGTTATATCTGGTTCCTGCAATATGGTTGAAAATCATTGAGAAAAATGGCATGGGTAGCCCTCCCTGCCCATTACCAGCCCCTTTGGGTCTTGTACGCATATTAAGGGGAACCCTGTACCCATATTAAAAAAAGGAAATGCGGATGGCCCCCAGGCCCTATATACTCAGAACAGCAGTATACAGGCGGTGCAAACAAGACAGGGACTGTGTAGGTTTGTTGTGTTAAGTTGAATCTGCTTGTAATTTTCAACTGGTACATTTTTAAAGTGTAGCTCCAGTCAAAAAAACGATTTTTAAGCTTTTTGGAAAACATAGGGAAGGGTTATCACCCCTGTATAATTTGTTTTGTCGTCCATCTTTTTTCATCTCACTTGCTGTTGTCTCCTTCCGTTTGCAAGTAGGAGATGTTTGTAAGTTGGATGTTTGAAAGTAGAGGCCTGCCCTATATGCTCTGCAGAAATGGCGGAACAAGGTGTTGGTTTTGCCACAACATTGTAAGCCCTCAAAGTGACTCTTGCTGGGTGCTGGAGCGCCCTGCTGTGAACGATTATATCAAGAATTGTAATTACATGCCGTTGTTGAACAGTGGTAGAAAAATTGACCTTTGGTGGTTGTGGTTCTGGTGCCACAACACTATAAGTCCTCACAGTTACTCTGGGTGGGCACAGGAACGGGGCCCTCCTGTGAAATATTATATCAAGAATTGTAATTACATGTCCCTGTTAAACAGGGGCAGAAAAATTGGGCCTTAGGCACTGGTGCTGGTGCCACGACACTGCAACCTCTCCCATATACTCTAGTTTTATTGCAGGAATTAGCCCTGCTGCAAAGCATTGCATCAAAAATTGTAATTAAACGCCCCTGTTAAACAGGGGCAGAAAAATTGGACCTTAGGCACTGGTGCTGGTGCCACCACACTGCAACCTCTCCCATGTACTCTAGTTTTATTGCAGGAATTAGCCCTGCTGCAAAGCATTGCATCAAAAATTGTAATTAAACGTCCCTGTTAAACAGGGGCAGAAAAATTGGGCTGATGTCACTGGTGCTGGTGCCACTACACTGCAACCTCTCCCATATACTCTAGTCTTATTGCAGGAATTAGCCCTGCTGCAAAGTATTGCATCAAAAATTGTAATTAAATGCCCCTGTTAAACAGGGGCAGAAAAATTGGGCCTTAGGCACTGGTGCTGATGCCACGTCACTGCAACCTCTGCCATATACTCTAGTTTTATTGTAGGAATTAGCCCTGCTGCAAAGCATTGCATCAAAAATTGTAATTAAACGCCCCTGTTAAACAGGGGCAGAAAAATTGGGCTGATGGCACTGGTGCTGGTGCCACCACACTGCAACCTCTCCCATGTACTCTAGTTTTATTGCAGGAATTAGCCCTGCTGCAAAGCATTGCATCAAAAATTTTAATTAAATGCCCCTGTTAAACAGGGGCAGAAAAATTGGGCCTTAGGCGCTGGTGCCACGACACTGCAACCTCTCCCATATACTCTAGTCTTATTGCAGGAATTAGCCCTGCTGCAAAGTATTGCATCAAAAATTGTAATTGAATGCCCCTGTTAAACAGGGGCAGAAAAATTGGGCTGATGGCATCACCCAGAACCAGAAATGTTCTTCCAACATATCAGCGGAGGAGGAAGAGGATAGACAATCAACATAACAGGACAGTCACTCAGCATCAGCATAGGCAGTCTTGAAGGGATGTGATATTTCAAAAAAAATTATTCGGTTACATCAGCTTCAGGTGCTTGGTAGCTGTGGGTTATCCAAGACTGATTCATCTTGATGAAGGTCAGTCGATCAACTGATTCGGTGGACAGGCGCACCCTGTGATCGGTAACAAAGCCACCAGCAGCACTGAAGGTGCGTTCTGAAAGAACGCTGGATGCAGGACAGGCCAGTAGCTCAATTGCATACTGTGCAAGCTCTGGCCAGTGATCCATCCTCAAGACCCAGTAAGCCAGAGGATTTTCGGTGGGAAAGGTGTACAAGTCTGACCTTGCCCCTAGGTATTCCTGCACCATGTAAATCAGACACTGGCGATGGTTGCTGGAACCGATCATACCTTGGGGCTGCGGACTAAAAAATTGTCTGAAAGCATCAGTCAGACGGCCACCTTCTCCACCGCTCCTTCTGACCGATGCCTCAGCAACACGTTGTCCAGGACCAGGAGTTTGTAACCTCCCAGTCTCTGGGTTGCACAGACCTTTCTGCAAGGCCTCCCGGAGATGTCTCATCCTCTGCTCCCTCTGCGATGGGAAGATAAGGTCGGCAACCTTACCCTTGTACCGTGGATCAAGGAGAGTGGCCAGCCAGTAATGGTCCTTCTCCTTGATCCGAAGAATACGAGGATCCTTCCGCAGGCTTTGCAGGATCAGGGAGGCCATGCAGCGTAGGTTAGCTGAGGCATTCGGTCCGGAGTCCTCTGGGTCACTAAGGACAACATGATCCGCAGCTATCTCCTCCCAGCCACGTACAAGTCCACGGGTTTCTTGGGACTGTAAATCATCCCTACAAGACTGCTGCTGCTGCTGATGCTGAGTGCCAGCCTCCACCTCCATGCTGACACAATTATCCTCCTCCTCCTCTTCCTCCTCCTCATCCTCATCCTCTTCCTGTGTGATGGGTGGCACAGCAGGAACACTGTCTGGATAAAGGGGGCCTTGAGAGGCAAGGAAGTCCTCCTCTTCCTGCCTCTGTTCTGCCTCAAGTGCCCTGTCCATTATTCCACGCAGCGTATGCTCCAAGAGGTGGACAAGAGGTACAGTGTCACTGATGCATGCACTGTCACTGCTCACCATCCTTGTGGCCTCCTCAAACGGCGACAGGACAGTGCATCCCTGATCATGCCCCACTGGCGTGGTGAGAAAAAACTGAGCTCCCCTGACCCTGTCCTGGTGCCGTAGTCGCACAGGTACTCATTGATGGCCCTCTGCTGCATGTGCAGCCGCTGCAACATGGCCAACGTTGAGTTCCACCTGGTGGGCATGTCACATATAAGGCGGTTCTTGGGCAGGTTCAACTCCTTTTGGAGCTCAGCCAGCCGAGCACAGGCATTAAATGATCGGCGGAAATGCACACAGACTTTCCTGGCCTGCTTCAGGACATCCTGTAAGCCCGGGTACCTGCCCAAGAACCGCTGCACCACCAGGTTAAGGACGGGAGCTACACAGGGCACATGGGTCAGTTGTCCCTGTCGGAGGGCGGAGAGGAGGTCGGTGCCATTGTCGCAAACCACCATTCCTGGCTTAAGCTGGCGTGGTGTCAACCACCTCCGGCCTGCCCCTGCAGAGCTGACAAAACTCCCGCCCCAGTGTGGCTCCTGTCCCCCAAACAAACCAGCGCAAGCACGGCATGGCATCTTTTTGCCTGCGTACTTGCATAGCTCCTGGAATGCCTACGGAGCACCGCTGGTTCTGAGGACAGAGCACTGGAAGAGGCCATGGAGGAAGAAGAAGAGGAGGGGGTGGAGGAGAGAGGTGTGTCACAACCAATAGTAGCATTTTGGAGGTGTGGTGGCGGAACAAGCTCCAACACTACTGCACCTTGTCCTGCATCCTTCCCAGCTGCCATAAGAGTGACCCAATGGGCCGTGAAAGACAGGTAATGTCCCTGTCCATGCCTGCTGGACCATGA
The DNA here is from genome assembly GCF_037356315.1 of Lithobates pipiens. Classification (NCBI taxonomy): domain Eukaryota; kingdom Metazoa; phylum Chordata; class Amphibia; order Anura; family Ranidae; genus Lithobates; species Lithobates pipiens. Next base: position 119,989,524 of record NW_027507686.1, read on the forward strand.
GTCAGCGGTAATATGCACCTTACCGCTGACCGCCCTGTCCAGCGAGGCAAGGACATTGCCTTCCACATGCCGGTAGAGAGCCGGAATCGCCTTCCGTGAGAAAAAGTGGCGTTTGGGGACCTGCCACTGAGGAACCGCACATTGTACAAACTCACGGAAGGGGGCCGAGTCTACCAACTGAAAAGGCAGCAGTTGAAGTGCTAGAAATTTAGCCAAGCTAGCATTCAACCGCTGGGCATGTGGATGGCTGGGAGTGAACTTCTTTCGCCGGTCCAGCAGCTGGGGCAGGGACATTTGCCTGCTATAATCGGACATGGGTGTACTGCTAGCAGAGGGCCCGGAAGCACTTGGCTGTGACACACCTAATTCTATACCTTCATTCCTCTCAGAGCAGGTTTCAGAGAGGACTGAAGGTCTAGTGGGGTTGGAGATGCCAGCTGATGAGGAGCAAGGAGAGGTCCGCTTTGTTCTTTGGTGTGGGTCTTTGAGGTACGCTTGCCAACGAGCTGCATGGCAGGTTAACATATGTCTGGTCAAGCATGTGGTGCCCAATCGGCTGATGTTTTGGCCACGCGAGATACGCTTGAGACATATGTTGCAAATAGCAGCGGTGCGATCTGATGCACTCGTCTCAAAAAAGGCCCACACCAAAGAACTTTTAGAATAACGCACAGAGGCAGCGCCCTGCACAGGCAGAGCTCAGCGGTGTGATTCAGTCGGTGTGCTGCCCCTAAGCTGGCCCCCGGAGGGCATCCTGCCTCGTTGGACATGTGCCTCCTCCTCCTCCTCTCTCCTACCAGGCACCCACGTGGAGTCAGTGCCCTCATCATCCCCTCCCTCTTCATCACTGTAGCAAACCTGGCAGTATGCTGCAGCTTGTGGAACATGACTGCCAGTGTCAGGAAAGGTTCCCTCCGCTGGTAATATCAATCATTTGGCATGCAGTACTGCGATCCACCAGCAGGTGTCTCCTGCTGGAATTATGTCATCTTTGGTCCGCAGTACTGGTGTCCACCAGCGGAGGGATCCTGGCAGTATGGAGCAGGTATTGCCCTCTGCAGTCAGGCGTCACATGACTGACAGCAGCCATTATAAATACCCGGCAAGTTCATATACACTTCGCCTTGGTATTGTCCTTGAGCCCTGACCTGCAGCTTGTTTGATACCTGATACCTGATACCTGATACCTGATACCTGATACCTGATACCTGATACCTGATACCTGATACCTGATACCTGATACCTGATACCTGATACCTGATACCTGATACCTGATACCTGTTACCTGATCCCCGATCCCTGTTTCCTGTATCCTGCCTCTTGTACCTGTTTCCTCTCTCCTTGTCCCCCTATTCTGCTTACCTCCTATTTATGACCCCGGCCTGGCTTGACTACGATTCTGGTTCTCCCTTTTGTTACATTATACTGGTTTACTTGCTTATCTGCACTGTTTGGTTGTTAGTTTGTTCACTTAGTTTGTATTGGTGGTGTGTTCACATTTATACGCGTTTTCTTAATAAATTTACCTTCACTTATTTGTGTCTGGTTCACTTGTCGCAGTCACACAGTTCTGGTCACATCTGGTTCATGACAGAATACCAAGGCCATTCCTGACCAGAAGTGGCTGCACAGGGGAACCATTTGCTTTAGTTTGGTTGCAAACATGAATGCTGATGAGATCATTTATTTTTCTCTGCTGGCATCTGAGAGTGGTGATTATTGCCGCCAGGTTTTGAAAGAATGGTCTAGTGACCAGTTGTTTGCAGCTATGCGTTTGGCTCACTCCCTGGTCGATCAGGGTTATACATTGTTTGAGGAGGTGCAGCCTTTGATAAAGATCTGTACTGAGCTAGCCCTGCCCTGTATCCCAGATGGCCGTGATGATTTCACTCCTCCTTTTGATATGAATCAGGTTGTATCTTTAGTATGGCTTTTTGAAGATGATCCTTCTGATTTTTGTGAACACTACTCAGCCTGTTCCCCCACAGGTGATTGCTGAGTGCATTGTATCTGCTCAGTCTTTGGTTAGACAGGGAGGCTTAAAACTTCAGTTTGTACAACCCATACTTTCAGCATGGTCTGACATGGTGCAATCAGCCCCAGCCGAACAATCCACCTCTGCCATCAGGTATGAGCCTACCCAAAAGTATGTTTCCCCACCAGCCATGTCAGCCTCAGTTGCACCCCAGTACACGCTGCTCCCAACCAAATACTCCTATCCAGTCTCTACTCCCTGTACTTATCCTGCATTCAACCCACCTGCTTCCTCTCCGCTGTCTACAAACCCACAAGTTCTTTCCCCAGCTACTGGTACCTCTTCTCTGCCATATCACAATCCTCCTTTCCAGTCTGCTGCACCCCTTATTTACAGTCCTGTAGTCACCTACAGAGCTTCAGTGGCTAAGCCAAAGAAAAAACAAAAGTTTTTCCCAACCAAAATGGTCTTACCATTAACCCAACCTGCCTCCACACCTACCAATCTGTCCCAGCCCGGAGTGCCAGAGCCAGAGCTCCAGCCCGGAGTGCCAGAGCCAGAGCTCCAGCCCGGAGTGCCAGAGCCAGAGCTCCAGCCCGGAGTGCCAGAGCCAGAGCTCCAGCCCGGAGTGCCAGAGCTCCAGCCCGGAGTGCCAGAGCCAGAGTTCCAGCCAGACGCCTTCCAGCCTGATGTCCCGGCCTTCCAGCCAGACGCCTTCCAGCCTGATGTCCCGGCCTTCCAGCCAGACGCCTTCCAGCCTGATGTCCCGGCCTTCCAGCCAGACGCCTTCCAGCCTGATGTCCCGGCCTTCCAGCCAGACGCCTTCCAGCCTGATGTCCCGGCCTTCCAGCCAGACGCATTCCAGCCTGATGTCCCGGCCTTCCAGCCAGACGCCTTCCAGCCTGATGTCCCGGCCTTCCAGCCAGATGCCTTCCAGCCTGACGTCTTGCAGTCTGATGTCCCGGCCTTCCAGCCTGACGTCTTGCAGTCTGATGTCCCGGCCTTCCAGTCTGGCGTCTTGCAGTCTGATGTCTCGGCCTTCCAGTCTGGCGTCTTGCAGTCTGATGTCTCGGCCTTCCAGTCTGGCGTCTTGCAGTCTGATGTCTCGGCCTTCCAGTCTGACGTCTTGCAGTCTGATGTCTCGGCCTTCCAGTCTGACGTCTTGCAGTCCGATGTCCCGTCCTTCCAGTCTGATGTCTTGCAGTCCGATGTCCCGGCCTTCCAGTCTGATGTCTTGCAGTCTGATGTCCCGGCCTTCCAGTCTGATGTCTTGCAGTCTGATGTCTTGCAGTCTGATGTCCCGGCCTTCCAGTCTGATGTCTTGCAGTCTGATGTCCCGGCCTTCCAGTCTGATGTCTTGCAGCCTGATGTCCCGGCCTTCCAGTCTGATGTCTTGCAGTCTGATGTCCCGGCCTTTCAGTCTGATGTCTTGCAGTTTGATGTCCCGGCCTTCCAGTCTGATGTCTTGCAGTTTGATGTCCCGGCCTTCCAGTCTGATGCCTTCCAGTCTGATGCCCCGGCCTTCCAGTCTGATGCCTTCCAGTCTGATGCCCCGGCCTTCCAGTCTGATGCCCCAGCCTTCCAGTCTGATGTCCCGGCCTTCCAGTCTGATGCCCTCCAGTCTGATGTCCCGGCCTTCCAGTCTGATGCCTTCCAGTCTGATGTCCTGGCCTTGCAGTCTGATGCCTTCCAGTCTGATGTTCCGGCCTTGCAGTCTGATGCCTTCCAGTCTGATGTCCCGGCCTTGCAGTCTGATGCCTTCCAGTCTGATGTCCCGGCCTTGCAGTCTGATGCCTTCCAGTCTGATGTCCCGGCCTTGCAGTCTGATGCCTTCCAGTCTGATGTTCCGGCCTTGCAGTCCGATGCCTTCCAGTCTGATGTCCCGGCCTCGCAGTCTGATTCTTTCCAGTCTGATGTCCCGGCCTTCCAGTCTGGCGTCTTGCAGTCTGATGTCTCGGCCTTCCAGTCTGACGTCTTGCAGTCTGATGTCTCGGCCTTCCAGTCTGACGTCTTGCAGTCTGATGTCTCGGCCTTCCAGTCTGACGTCTTGCAGTCTGATGTCTCGGCCTTCCAGTCTGACGTCTTGCAGTCCGATGTCCCGGCCTTCCAGTCTGATGTCTTGCAGTCCGATGTCCCGGCCTTCCAGTCTGATGTCTTGCAGTCTGATGTCCCGGCCTTCCAGTCTGATGTCTTGCAGTCTGATGTCTTGCAGTCTGATGTCCCGGCCTTCCAGTCTGATGTCTTGCAGTCTGATGTCCCGGCCTTCCAGTCTGATGTCTTGCAGCCTGATGTCCAGGCCTTCCAGTCTGATGTCTTGCAGTCTGATGTCCCGGCCTTTCAGTCTGATGTCTTGCAGTTTGATGTCCCGGCCTTCCAGTCTGATGTCTTGCAGTTTGATGTCCCGGCCTTCCAGTCTGATGCCTTCCAGTCTGATGCCCCGGCCTTCCAGTCTGATGCCCCGGCCTTCCAGTCTGATGCCCCAGCCTTCCAGTCTGATGTCCCGGCCTTCCAGTCTGATGCCCTCCAGTCTGATGTCCCGGCCTTCCAGTCTGATGCCTTCCAGTCTGATGTCCCGGCCTTCCAGTCTGATGCCTTCCAGTCTGATGTTCCGGCCTTCCAGTCTGATGCCTTCCAGTCTGATGTCCCGGCCTTGCAGTCTGATGCCTTCCAGTCTGATGTCCCGGCCTTGCAGTCTGATGCCTTCCAGTCTGATGTTCCGGCCTTGCAGTCTGATGCCTTCCAGTCTGATGTTCCGGCCTTGCAGTCCGATGCCTTCCAGTCTGATGTCCCGGCCTCGCAGTCTGATTCTTTCCAGTCTGATGTCCCGGCCTTCCAGCCAGACGCCTTCCAGCCTGATGTCCCGGCCTTCCAGCCAGATGCCTTCCAGCCTGACGTCTTGCAGTCTGATGTCCCGGCCTTCCAGCCTGACGTCTTGCAGTCTGATGTCCCGGCCTTCCAGCCTGACGTCTTGCAGTCTGATGTCTCGGCCTTCCAGTCTGGCGTCTTGCAGTCTGATGTCTCGGCCTTCCAGTCTGGCGTCTTGCAGTCTGATGTCTCGGCCTTCCAGTCTGGCGTCTTGCAGTCTGATGTCTCGGCCTTCCAGTCTGACGTCTTGCAGTCTGATGTCTCGGCCTTCCAGTCTGACGTCTTGCAGTCCGATGTCCCGGCCTTCCAGTCTGATGTCTTGCAGTCCGATGTCCCGGCCTTCCAGTCTGATGTCTTGCAGTCTGATGTCCCGGCCTTCCAGTCTGATGTCTTGCAGTCTGATGTTCCGGCCTTCCAGTCTGATGTCTTGCAGTCTGATGTCCCGGCCTTCCAGTCTGATGTCTTGCAGCCTGATGTCCCGGCCTTCCATTCTGATGTCTTGCAGTCTGATGTCCCGGCCTTTCAGTCTGATGTCTTGCAGTTTGATGTCCCGGCCTTCCAGTCTGATGTCTTGCAGTTTGATGTCCCGCCCTTCCAGTCTGATGCCTTCCAGTCTGATGCCCCGGCCTTCCAGTCTGATGCCTTCCAGTCTGATGCCCCGGCCTTCCAGTCTGATGCCCCAGCCTTCCAGTCTGATGTCCCGGCCTTCCAGTCTGATGCCCTCCAGTCTGATGTCCCGGCCTTCCAGTCTGATGCCTTCCAGTCTGATGTCCCGGCCTTGCAGTCTGATGCCTTCCAGTCTGATGTTCCGGCCTTCCAGTCTGATGCCTTCCAGTCTGATGTCCCGGCCTTGCAGTCTGATGCCTTCCAGTCTGATGTCCCGGCCTTGCAGTCTGATGCCTTCCAGTCTGATGTTCCGGCCTTGCAGTCCGATGCCTTCCAGTCTGATGTCCCGGTCTCGCAGTCTGATTCTTTCCAGTCTGATGTCCCGGCCTTCCAGTCTGGCGTCTTGCAGTCTGATGTCTCGGCCTTCCAGTCTGACGTCTTGCAGTCTTATGTCTCGGCCTTCCAGTCTGACGTCTTGCAGTCTGATGTCTCGGCCTTCCAGTCTGACGTCTTGCAGTCCGATGTCCCGGCCTTCCAGTCTGATGTCTTGCAGTCCGATGTCCCGGCCTTCCAGTCTGATGTCTTGCAGTCTGATGTCCCGGCCTTCCAGTCTGATGTCTTGCAGTCTGATGTCTTGCAGTCTGATGTCCCGGCCTTCCAGTCTGATGTCTTGCAGTCTGATGTCCCGGCCTTCCAGTCTGATGTCTTGCAGCCTGATGTCCCGGCCTTCCAGTCTGATGTCTTGCAGTCTGATGTCCCGGCCTTTCAGTCTGATGTCTTGCAGTCTGATGTCCCGGCCTTTCAGTCTGATGTCTTGCAGTCTGATGTCCCGGCCTTTCAGTCTGATGTCTTGCAGTTTGATGTCCCGGCCTTCCAGTCTGATGCCTTCCAGTCTGATGCCCCGGCCTTCCAGTCTGATGCCTTCCAGTCTGATGCCCCAGCCTTCCAGTCTGATGTCCCGGCCTTCCAGTCTGATGCCCTCCAGTCTGATGTCCCGGCCTTCCAGTCTGATGCCTTCCAGTCTGATGTCCCGGCCTTGCAGTCTGATGCCTTCCAGTCTGACGTTCCGGCCTTCCAGTCTGATGCCTTCCAGTCTGATGTCCCGGCCTTGCAGTCTGATGCCTTCCAGTCTGATGTCCCGGCCTTGCAGTCTGATGCCTTCCAGTCTGATGTTCCGGCCTTGCAGTCTGATGCCTTCCAGTCTGATGTTCCGGCCTTGCAGTCCGATGCCTTCCAGTCTGATGTCCCGGCCTCGCAGTCTGATTCTTTCCAGTCTGATGTCCCGGCCTCGCAGTCTGATTCCTTCCAGTCTGATGTCCCGGCCTCGCAGTCCGACGCCTTCCAGTCTGATGTCCCGGCCTCGCAGTCCGACGCCTTCCAGTCTGATGTCCCGGCCTCGCAGTCCGACACCTTCCAGTCTGATGTCCCGGCCTTGCAGTCCGACGCCTTCCAGTCTGATGTCCCGGCCTTGCAGTCCGACGCCTTCCAGTCTGATGTCCCGGCCTTGCAGTCCGATGCCTTCCAGCCTGATGTGCCTGCTGTCCAGCCTGATGTGCCCGCCTTCCAGCCTGACGTGCCGCTGCCCGCCTTCCAGCCTGACGTGCCGCTGCCCGCCTTCCAGCCTGACGTGCCGCTGCCCGCCTTCCAGCCTGACGTGCCGCTGCCCGCCTTCCAGCCTGACGTGCCCACCTTCCAGCCTGACGTGCCAGCTTCCCGGCCCGATGTGGTTCTGTCTGCTGCCCTGCTTGAAGTGTCTGTTACCCAACCTAATGTGACTTTGCCCATAGCCCAGCTTGACGCAGTGGACTTTCCCCAGCAACTGCTAGTTGGAGCGTCCGGAGGTCGCTCCTTTGAGGGGGGGTACTGTCAGGAAAGGTTCCCTCCGCTGGTAATATCAATCATTTGGCATGCAGTACTGCGATCCACCAGCAGGTGTCTCCTGCTGGAATTATGTCATCTTTGGTCCGCAGTACTGGTGTCCACCAGCGGAGGGATCCTGGCAGTATGGAGCAGGTATTGCCCTCTGCAGTCAGGCATCACATGACTGACAGCAGCCATTATAAATACCCGGCAAGTTCATATACACTTCGCCTTGGTATTGTCCTTGAGCCCTGACCTGCAGCTTGTTTGATACCTGATACCTGTTACCTGATACCTGATACCTGTTACCTGTTACCTGATACCTGTTACCTGATCCCCGATCCCTGTTTCCTGTATCCTGCCTCTTGTACCTGTTTCCCCTCTCCTTGTCCCCCTATTCTGCTTACCTCCTATTTATGACCCCGACCTGGCTTGACTATGATTCTGGTTCTCCCTTTTGTTACATTATACTGGTTTACTTGCTTATCTGCACTGTTTGGTTGTTAGTTTGTTCACTTAGTTTGTATTGGTGGTGTGTTCACATTTATACGCGTTTTCTTAATAAATTTACCTTCACTTATTTGTGTCTGGTTCACTTGTCGCAGTCACACAGTTCTGGTCACATCTGGTTCATGACAGCCAGATTGCTGTCCTTCTTGAGCATCCCCTCTCTCTGCATTCACGCTACTGCCTTCCTCTAGCTGAGTATCATCATCAGAGCCTACAAAACACTGGGCATCCTCCTGGAGCATGTACCCAACACTGTGCTCAAAGAGTTCAGGAGACTCCTCAGGAGGACATGGTGGGTCTAGGGAAGGAGTCACTGATGATGACATTGAGACGAGGGAAGACGATGCGTTGGCAGCTGCTTTGCTAGTACCCTGAGACTGGGTGAGAGAGGATGAGGAGGATGAAGAGGGCTTGGTCATCCACTCTACCAAGTCGTTGGCATGTTGCGGCTCAACATGTCCAGCTGCCGAAAAGAAGGACAAGCGTGTCCCATGGCCACGTGCTGATGATGACGATGCACCGCATCCACGACCAGCACTGTTGTCTCTAGACACAGAGCCTGCTTGCCCTCTTTTATCGGCTCGCGCCTGTCTGCCTCTCCTTGCTGGCCTTCCAGACATGGTAATGGCTTGAAGGGAGTTGGGTAAACCAGCAATTCGGTAGTGTATATTGTGCTGGAGGCACACAACACCCACTAACTCCTGCAGATGCCTTTATTATAGAACACCAGCAATAAAGGGTAGATAAAGGGGTATACTGTACTGGAGGCACACAACACCCACTAAGCCCTGCAGATGGCTCTATTAGAGAACAGCAATAAAGGGTAGATACAGGTGTATGTTGTGCTGGAGGCACACAACACCCACTAACTCCTGCAGATGCCTTTATTATAGAACACCAGCAATAAAGGGTAAATACAGATGTATACTGTGCTGTGCTGGAGGCACACACAACTTCCAATAACTCCTGCAGATGGCAGATGGCTCAAATAGAGAAGAGCTATGTAGGTGGATATAGCGGTGTGTACTGGGTACAGAGCACGCAGACAGCACACACAAGCTCCTAACACTGACTGCAAGCTCTATTATAAAAGATAGATATATCGCTAGCTATGTAGGTGAGGTGAATATAGCGGTGTATACTGCGGTCAGGGCACACAGACAACAACCACTACAGAAGAGCAAGATCGAAAAATCGGCCGATAAAGATCGGTGTATACTGTTTAGAAGGTACACAGAACACCCACTAACTGCTTCAGACGCCAACACACTACACAAGGCCGCCGCGATGGCAGCCTTATATAGTGTGGGGCGTGTACTACACAGCCTGAGCTATGATTGGCCACAGGCATCCTGCCTGTGGCCAATCATGGCTCTCCTCGCTGCCGGCACTGTGATTGGCCAAGCATGCGGGGTCACAGTGCATGCTTGGCCAATCATGAGCCAGCAATGCACTGTGCCATCGCAGTGCATTGTGGGCCGTGAGCGCTACACGAATTTGGCGCGAACGCCCCATAACGTTCGGAATTCGCCGAACGGGCGAACAGCCGATGTTCGAGTCGAACGTATGTTCAACTCGAACACGAAGCTCATCCCTATTCCCTATGTTAGATTTTGATTCTTCTTTCAAAATCAAATGGGAGAAGAATTTACAGCTATGTACTAAGACCATGATGACATTATTAAGTTAAGAATATAAAAAACGCATTGCTATTTTTGATAAAGACATTGATGCAATCTATGTCAAACTACTCCCCTTTAAGGATTTGCACATCTTTAACCACTTGTCGACCGCCTAACGCAGATATACTAATGGCAAATCAAAGGTACACTAGTGAAGAGGCCTACACGTTTCTGAGCATGACAGATAGTGAAAAGGAAGTCACTCACCTGCCAGATTCAGGCTCAAAATACGATCCTTTAGACAACAGCGGCTCCATGACAGATATCTCTGACGACGGAGTTGTGGTCCCTGCCGAGGTCAGGCGTACCAGACCTCGATCATCTTCTGCCGTTGAGGTGCAAAACCGCAGGGCTCTTGTATGGAGCAGAGAAGTACTAGTGCTGCTATTCCTTCTGGTGAACTGGCAAGCACCAGTGGCCTAGTATACCCTGGTCGTGCATCCAGCACTGCAGTAACACTTGGTGACATGGCAAGTCCCATAAGTGCAGTTCAAGCTGGTAAGGTGGCAAGCACAAGTAGTGTCCCACTGCCACCAAGAAGACAAAAACAGGCCCGTCGAGCCCATAGTGCCCTTCCTGCTGCATTCGCCAATCCTAATTGGGAACCAGCTACTTCTGCAGCACCCGTACTTCCCCCATTCACTGGCCAACCCAGCATTCAGGTGGAAACAGTTGATTTTACATCACTTGATTTTTATTTGCTGTTTTTCACCGAAGATCTCTATAGAAGCAATTTATACGCTGGTCAATACATCGCCACTATTGCCCAGTCCTCCCTTGCCAGAGATTGGAGACCAATTACGGTTTCCGAATTTAAGATCTTTCTGGGCCTTTCCCTCAACATGGTCATAGTTAAAATGAGTATGTTGCGGTCATATTGGTCCACTGACCCAATTTACCAAATGCCCATGTTCTCTACCTCCATGACCAGGGCACGATACAAGCAAATCTTGTGGTTCATACATTTCAACAACAATAAACTCTGTCGTCTTCGTGGAGACCCTGGATATGATCAGCTCTACAAAATTCAGCCCCCCATAAACCACTTTTGTATTCTATTCTGCAATGTTTTATTATGTTTTATCATGCTTGCTTTTCAGGTATGTAATTTTTTTTATACTTTACTGTTTACTGTATTTTATTGTTAACCTTTTTTTGTTTTCAGGTACGCCATTCAGCTGCAGCGCAGATTTATTTATCTTGACAGCAACAGCTTTTGCTCCCACAATACATAAAGCCGTAACTCCAGCGCTGTAGGGCATATATGCCTGAGCATGAGGGCAGCAGGGGTTGAAGAACGATTTGCTCCTAACTTTTGCGGTCTTTTTAGGCACAGATTGCATTAAAAATGTTTTATTTTTTACTGTTTTTTTTTAATTTGCTTTGCAGGTATGGTATGTCTTATTGTTGTACTGTAATGTTACTTTGTTTTATTATTAACCATCATTTGCTTAGCAGGTACGCCATTCAGTTGCAGCGCGGATTTATTTATCTCGACGGCAACAGCCTTTGCTCCCATAAAACATAAAGCCATGACTCCAGCGCTGTTGGAGGTGATTTCACCACCACAGTTAAAAACAAAATGGTGCATGTTTTCCCATCATTAGAAGTGGGTGGATGAAGGGAGGTATTCTAATGGTGGGTATACCTACTGATCAATCTCTTTTTTCCGTTCAGCCCACAGGCTGCATGAAAAAAAAAAAAGATTACAATATATGCCTAACAAGGACCAGCAACATATTGGCATGTTGCTGCACTTTGAGTGGTGTAGATGGTCAGCCTGGGGCAGGGCTAAGAAAGGGTTAATCGAAGGGGAGGCATCATGCGGAGGTGACGTCAGAGCGCTGGGGGAGAAGCCCAATGGCGGCACCTGTGAGGGTGGAAAGTGAGACTGCTGTCCGTGGCGGGGGAACCAAGGCCGGCATCGGAGGGAGGGGAATGCCAGGTCTGGGGGCTGCGCACGGAGGCTCCTGCTGACCCACACATCCCCATCAAAGGCCAGAAGAAGTGGCCAGTGGCAAGAGCGTCAGAGTGAGCAATGCTGGCAATGCGGGGGGACTAACCAGGCGGTGGTGAGAGCAGGGCTCTGATCGGTCTCCCCGGCTGCCATGTGAAAGTGCTTTGGGGGCTTGGAGGATCAGCTGGATCATGAGTCCCCCCCCCTCCTCTCCTTGCGCCCCCTCCTCTCCTCCTTCTTCTTCTTCCCCTGCTGAGGGAATCATTGATCCGTGTGTGCATGATAGCCCCTAACAGGATCAGACAGATACAGCGATACAGGGTGCTGGATAGGACAGCAGATATCCCGGTCCTGGGCTGGAATAGCACAACGAAGGTAAAGAAAATCCTCTTACATGCTGCATAAGGTAACTTTTTAAACAATATAAGTGCTATGGCTGATAAAAGGACTTAGATCTGTTACTGTATGATACTATGGACTGTTTAAAAGCTATGTTCCTCTAAAAGGATGTGCTAGTGTAAATTGTCTCCTCTTTGTGCTCTATGGACTAGGGTATTTATGACATCATTAAATGATATTACTTGAACAATAATTGAAAGAACAGTTGAAGAGGTCAGAGACTGGACAGTATGGGACCTATATGAAATGCAAATACAACTTCTCCTCCCTCCTATGTGGTGTAAAGGTGGTAAAACTTGGTTTGCATTGTGTACTGTATAAGTAAAGCTCTAAAGAATGTGGAGAGACAAATATGGAGTAAAAAAAATAAATAACTTTTACCCCCTTATTATCGAGTCCACGGAGCCCATTGAGCTAGTACTTTTTTTTTTGCTGACGGATTCAACAGAAAATGAGTATTACAGAGGGCCAAAAAACTAAAATGATTTAGGGGAGGAGGAGATATTGGTTAACTATTGGTGCAATATAGCACCCACCTTCAGTAGCGAAATAGAAAGCTCCTCTCAAGAAAGGTAGAGCCATCTTCAAACCAATAGTATGGGACATCTAAGAAGGGAGAAAAATACACAATAAAATAGAGAAAGGGAAGGGGGAGGGGGGGGGGGGGAATATCCTATACTTGTCCTCCAAGGCAAACTACCTGGGACGGTAAATAAATCGGTCAGAGGTGGCGTAAATAATTATGAGAGGCCGATCTCAAAAAGCAATAGAACTTAAAAACCCAAGATAGAGTTTAAACTCAAGTACAAATGTGAGCTCAATTCAGAAATACCTGACAACTAAAGAAGGAAATCCCAAAAGTCCCAGTATGGAAAAAAAATGTCACAGACAATAAAAAGCGCTAAAAAAGAGATGGCCAAACAAAAGGGGGCTCAAGGAGACAAAACACGAGATGGTATGGAAATGGAAAGAGAAATAGAGGTTATTAAAGGGGATGATCAGAGAAGCGTATCCCAAATGCCCACCAAAATAGAGATGTTGGCAATGTTTGAGAGAATGGAAAACTTGATCAAAAGTGAGATCACTAATGTCCGGATGGACCTGGGCCATCTGCTGAGGAGAGTAGAGGAGGCAGAGGAGAAAACGGAGAAACAATCACAAGAGATTACTGAACTAAGAACACAAATGAAAGAATTACAAAGAAGCCAGAGAGAATGCTCTTATAAAATGGAAGCAAAAGAAAATCAAAATAGACGCCAAAATTTAAGGATAAGAGCATTACCAGAAACAAATGGAGAAAAAGATGAAGAAAATATTTAACCACCTACTGTAGAGAGGAGAAGGAGAAGAGCTAAAAATAGACAGAGTACATAGAGTAAGGAAACCACCTGGATTAAAGGAGGATGTACCTCGAGATGTACTTGTCAAATTCCACAAGTATACAGATAAAGAGAGAATATGGAGTAATCTCAAATGGAGACCCCCTCTGCAGTATGAACAAGCGACTCTTCAAGTGTTTGCGGACTTATCGGCAAAGACATTAACAAGAAGAATGAAGCTTAAGCCACTGTTGGAACAATTAAGAGAGTCTAACATTAGATACAGTTGGGGATTTCCAGCAGCACTGATAGTGCATAAGGAGGGAAAGACAGTGAGGCTGAAATTCCTGGAAGAAGTACAGGATTTTTGTAAAAAATTACAGATCCCAGTGCCAAGCATTTATGAGAGTTTAGTAGAAACGTCTAGTGCGGAGGGAAGATGGCGGAGAGTATAGGGAAAAGAAAGGGAAGAAGGAAAAAGAAAAAAAAAAAAGATGGGGGGTGGCACCAAGGTACTGAGGAACCGAGAATATGAAGAAATCCGGCTCATATACTAAAATTTTAATAAAAAGTGGGGGATGGGAGGGGGTGGGGGGTCTGTTCTGGAACGCCCTTGCTGGTCTCCCTGTCCCTCGAGTTATGAATCTTGGGGGGGAGGTGGGACACGGGGGCCGGGATCGGGTTTCCACCTCAAGGGGTGAGGTGCAAACACTAGGATGGGGCTATATCCTAGCTGGTGACACAATGGCCGAAGCAGGGCCGGGGGGGGGGGGGGGGAGAAGAACTGGCAGCCTAGGACCTCGCTAAAGGGGACTATCAGTATGGGACCATTTAAAAGATCATGTCAATAGTTAACTGTGTGACTTATAATGTGAGAGGCTTGAACGTACCAACAAAATGGTTTAAAGTCCTGAAACAAATGGAACAGCTCAATCCAGGGATTGTGTTCTTGCAAGAAAACACCTAGTTCATGAATGTAAAATCAGAATATACTCTCCAAGGTACCTGGTCTGGTTTTATGGGGATTCAGGGTCAAACAAGTCAAGGGGGGTGGCTACGGGTATAGGATGGGAAGTACGCTTTATCCTGCAAGATAGGTTAGGGGACTCGGAAGGAAGATTCCTCTTCTTAAAAGGGAAATTATGGGGAGTAAAATATACCTTAGCTAATATACAGTGGTGTGAAAAAGTGTTTGCCCCCTTCCTCATTTCCTGTTCCTTTGCATGTTTGTCACACTTAAGTGTTTCGGAACATCAAACCAATTTAAACAATAGTCAAGGACAACACAAGTAAACACAAAATGCAATTTGTAAATGAAGGTGTTTATTATTAAAGGTGAAAAAAAATCCAAACCATCATGGCCCTGTGTGAAAAAGTGATTGCCCCCTAAACCTAATAACTGGTTGGGCCACCCTTAGCAGCAACAACTGCAACCAAGCGTTTGCGATAACGTGCAATGAGGCTTTTACAGCGTCCTGGAGGAATTTTGGCCCACTCATCTTTGCAGAATTGTCCTAATTCAGTTACATTAGAGGGTTTTCGAGCATGAACGGCCTTTTTAAGGTCATACCACAACATCTCAATAGGATTCAGGTCAGGACTTTGGCTAGGCCACTCCAAAGTCTTCATTTTGTTTTTCTTCAGCCATTCGGTGGTGGACTTGCTGGTGTGTTTAGGATCATTGTCCTGCTGCAGAACCCAAGTTCGTTTCAGCTTGAGTACACGAACAGATGGTCGGACATTCTCCTTCAGGATCTCTTGGTAGACAGCAGAATTCATAGTTCCTTTTATCACGGCAAGTCTTCCAGGTCCTGAAGCAGCAAAACAGCCCCAGACCATCACACTACCACCACCATATTTTACTGTTGGTATAATGTTCTTTTTATGAAATGCAGTGTTCCTTCTACGCCAGATATACTTGGACACACACCTTCCAAAGAGTTCCACTTTTGTCTCATCGGTCCACAGAATGTTGTCCCAAAAGTCTTGGGGATCATCAAGATGTGTTGTGGAGAAATTGAGACGAGCTTTGATGTTCTTTTTGCTCAGCAGTGGTTTTCTCCTTGGAACTCTGCCATGCAGGCCATTTTTGCCCAGTCTTTTCCTGATGGTGGAGGCATGAACGCTGACCTTAACTGAGGCAAGTGAGGCCTGCAGTTCCTTGGACGTTGTTGTGGGGTCTTTTGTGACCTCTTGGATGAGTCGTCGCTGCGCTCTTGGGGTAATTTTGGGCGGCCGGCCACTCCTGGGAAGGTTCATCACTGTTCCATGTCTTCGCCATTTGTGGATAATGGCTCTCACTGTGGTTCGCTGGATTCCCAAAGCTTTGGAAATGGCTTTATAACCCTTTCCAGACTGATAGATCTCAATTACTTTCTTTCTCAATTGTTCCTGAATTTCTTTGGGTCTCGGCATGATGTGTAGCTTTTAAGGATCTTCTGGTGGACCTTACTGTGTCAAGCAGCTCCTATTTAAGTGATGCCTTGATTGTGAACAGGTGTGGCAATAATCAGGCCTGGGTGTGGCTAGAGAAATTGAACTCAGGTGTGGACAACCACAGTTATAGTATGTTTTAACAAGGGGGGCAATCACTTTTTCACACAGGGCCATGATGGTTTGGATTTTTTTTCACCTTTAATAATAAACACCTTCATTTACAAATTGAATTTTGTGTTTACTTGTGTTGTCCTTGACTATTGTTTAAATTGGTTTGATGTTCCGAAACACTTAAGTGTGACAAACATGCAAAGGAACAGGAAATGAGGAAGGGGGCAAACACTTTTTCACACCACTGTATATTGCCCAAATAGAAGCCCAACGTTTTTATTTGAAAGAAATCTTGGAAAAACTCTGGGAATTTAAGAGTAGGAGTGTGATTATAGCGGGTGATCTGAACTTCTGTATGAATCCAGAACTAGATAGTACGTCACGTGCACAGGGGATGGCGAATACACAGTTGAGAGTAATAAAACAGCGGCTCTATCAGTTACAGCTGATGTGTGGAGAGTACAGCACCCGAAGAAACAGGACTATTCGTTTTATTCCCCTGTGCACGGGACGTACACTAGCATTAATTATTGGTTAGTGGAACATCAGGTATTAGACGAGGTGGTATCTAAGAAAATAGAAATCAGGACCTTCTCAGATCATGCCAGAATGAGTATGAAAATTTAAATTTCAGAGTTGCAAAAACCTCCATTTTATTGTAAACTTAACAAGAAATTATTGGACGTAGAAGGAGAGGAAATAATAAGAAAAGAGTTGGAGGTCTTTTTTTGCCTCTAATGAAAGTGGAGAGATCGCGGAGAACACAATATGGGAGACCCATAAGGCCTATATAAGAGGGATATATATTTCATTGGGGGCAAAGAGAAAGAGAGAAAGTAAGGGTCTAAGAGAGGAAATCTATAGATTAGAACAAATCCACAAAAAAGGGAAAATTAACGAACAAGGACAAATCCTGGACCTACAACGTAACCTAGTTATCAAAAGAGAGGAATTAAAGGAGTTAATGGAACAAGAAATGAAGATAACATATAATAGGATTGCGAAAAAGAGATACTTGTGGGTGAACAAAAATAGTAAGGTCTCCTCCTCCTCATACTCCCGTCCGTCCAGGGAGTCGGCTTCTTCCACTGGGCCCAGCACCAGGCCGTCGAAGGGAAAAATCACTGAAAATTAATGGATGTCAACCGGATCAGCTCTGCAAAGCGGCACAGGGGCTCACACTGTGAAGGTGCGTTAACCCCTTATGGGGAGAGGGAGCTGGTGAGTGCGGTCAATTGTCTTACACACGGAAATCACACCGGTTGCAATCCAGGAATTCACTAATACAGAAGCACACTGTCACTTTCTTTTAGCAGAACTTTCCAATTTGAGCATTATTGTTCTTCTGCCGTGGGATTTTTTATATCAACTTCAAATGTGCAAAAAATCGCATACTTCCATTTAGCAATTTTTAAAAAATCGCATGCTTCTATCTAGCGATTTTATGAGCAAAAAAGACTGGATTTATGTACCGTGGCATCTTTAGGAGCACGTGACACTTTTTGCACAGCTGACATCGCATTATGGCACTTTGTTAAGCACGCAGCACTTTTTTCTTGTATGGTTTGCACAAACTTATATAAGCACTTTAATATTGCAATAAGGGGATTGTTTGAGCATCTTTTTGCATATTCCATATTGGTAGAGATACACACATTCATCTTTTTATTTGTTTTTCATAAAAAAAAAATTTCTCTTTGGGAGAGATATTGTCACTACAGCACTTAATGCACAAAAGAATTGTATTTGCGTTATACTTTTTATTTTTGACACATACTCCTGTAAAGAATTAGGCACAAGCAATAGCAGGCGGGCTTCCTGCAGATATAATTAACAACAGGTGAGCGCCGTAACTACCACCTTAGTATCTATTTATGTCTTTTACCTTTTAGGTGAATATATAAGGTAGTGGCAGCCCCTTTCACCATAATACACAGTTTGTTTGCATATTGTTTTTTCATTTTTGGTATAGTTTATTTGTCTACTGGTTTTGGACTGTTCCATTAGAACAGTCCAGGGTCCTTAGTGCACCTTTACCCTCCCCCCCCCCTTTTGAAATCTATAGATTAGAACAAATCCACAAAAAAGAGAAAAATAACAAACAAGGACAAATCCTGGACCTACAACCTAACCTAGTTATCAAAAGAGAGGAATTAAAGGAGTTAATGGAACAAGAAATGAAGATAACATATAATAGGATTGCGAAAAAGAGATACTTGTGGGTGAACAAAAATAGTAAGGTCTTAGCGAGGATACTGAGGAAAAAAAGATCTATAAATTATATTGAGAAAATATTAGATAAGAATAGTGAAATTATATATAAGACTAAGGTTATAGCAGAGGTTTTCAGGAAATACTATGAGCAATTATATCTGGTAAAAAAGAAAGAGACAGGACAACAAGAGACCATCAGAAGGGGAAAAATCAAAGAATATGTATTGCAAGCAAAGGTCCCTAGATTACCACAGGAACTAGCCCAGGAACTCGAGAGCCCCATATCCGTGCAAGAAATAAATCAGGCAATAAAGGAAACCCTGGGAGGGAAAAGCCCTGGCCCCCACGGCTTTATAATAGAATATTTAAAAATATTTGGGGAAATATTAGCACCAAAATTATGTGCATATTATAACGGATTAGGTATAAAATATGGTTTGAGTAATATGCTCAAATTATAGACCGATCTCATTATTGAACACAGATATAAAATTGTATGCGAAAGTGCTAGCCGACAAAATAAAAAAGCTAATGCCGTACCTGGTCCAACCGGACCAGGTGGGCTTCGTGGTGGGCTGGGAAGGAAAGGACAATGGAGTGAGGACGCTTTTGCTTCTCCAGAAAATGCGGGAGAGTAGAATCCCCAGTCTACTCCTATCGATAGATGCTGAAAAGGCTTTAGATCGAGTAGACTGGGGATTCATGATAGGTACCTTGGAGGGAATGGGATTTGGCCCTCGAATACTGAGCTGGATAGAGGTATTCTATAATAGTCCAATGGCAGCAGTAAGAATTCATGGTATACTTTCTGATCCTTTTCGGATGTACAATGGGACCAGACAGGGGTGTCCGTTGCCACCCTTACTGTTCGTATTGACACTGGAACCATTTCTGGAGACAGTGAGGGGAAACCCTGATATAGGAGGAGTAGAGGTCGGGGAAGAGACACACAAGATAGCCGCATTTGCGGATAAAGTTTTGTTTTATTTGTCAAAACCCCGAATCTCTATGCCAAATTTGGTAAAGGTTATAGAGGAGTATGGAGAGATATCAAATTTTAAAATAAATTTAAGGAAATCAGAAGTGTTAAAGGTAAATGTTAGTTATAAAGAAGAGCAGAGTATCCAGAATGAATTTCCCTTCCTATGGAAGAAGGAACTAAAATATCTGGGGATAAAATTGACTGCCTCAATGAAGAAAATTTACCAGGTAAATTATATGCCCCTACTGGATGAAGTAAGAGAAGATGTAAAAAGAATAATGACAAAACCTCTATCTTAGGTGGGAAGGTTAAATGCCGTAAAAATGACCGTACAGCCTAAAATATTATACAAGCTCCAGATGCTCCTGATCTATATCCCCCCAGTGAACTTCAGAATTATTAAGTCCTTAATCACCAAGCTTATTTTTGAAAAATAAGAAACCTAGAATATCACTAAAGACTTAACAATTGGAAAAAGAGTGGGGAGGATTAAATGTACCAGATTTTAAAAAATATTATGAATCAGTAGTTTTAACACGGGTGGTAGAATGGACAAAATTAGAAAGCAAAAAAAGATGGGTGGCAATAGAGCACAGCTTAGCAGGGACACAGTTAGTGAAGGAAATTTGGATACCACCTAAATATAGGTCACTGGGGGAAGCAACACTTTCACTTACAAAAAATGTGTTTAGAGTATGGGAGGGAGTCCATAAACATAATAAATGGAAATACAATTCACCATTAATTTATTTAAAAGTAAATAACTTATTTCCACCAGGTAAAAGCACTATGGGAGGACACTGGATAAAAAGAGAAAATATTCAATTGCGACACATAATAAAAGAAGGGAAAATGAATACACTAGAAACACTACAGAAAGGAAAATAATGGATAGATATAAATGGATGGCGGTACCTCCAGCTCAGACACTTTGTCTCAGCACTACCTCAACCCTTGAGAGATGGAGAAAAATTAACCGCTTTTGAGCGGATGTGTGAAGGAAAATATCACGGATAAGAATCTTGCAGGTATGCAAGATGCTGGGGGGGATTGATGAGATGGAGGTGCCAACTTATATAAAAAAATGGGAAGATGAATGAAATAGGACCATGGGGGGAGAAGCAGAACATAGTAAAAATGTTGTATCTGATACATGGAACCTCCAAAAATACCAGCCTGATAGAAATGAACTATAAAAGTTTAGCAAGGTGGTACAGGACACCAGATATAATGGCGAGATTTCAAGAAGATCCGTCTGGGAAATGCTGGAGGGGTTGTGGATTTTTAGGGAATATGGCACATATCTGGTGGAACTGCCCGAAGATCAAAGAGTTCTGGAGAGAAATTTTAGGGTGCATTAAAATAATAACTAAGACCCCGATACCAGAAAACCCATGGACATGTCTTTTTCATGGTGTAGACATCCCGATAAAAGAGTATAGAAACTCCCTTATGAGTCGTTTAATAAATGCGGCAAAGAGCCTGATCCCAAAGAAATGGAAAGAAACAGAAGCACCCAAATTAAGGGAGTGGACAGAAAGAGTAGACAAAATATACAAAATAGAAAGACTGGTGGTAGATGAGGAGAGCGGAATTAGGGAGCATATGTAAAAAGGAAAAGAAAATTGCGCTACAGTAAATGCAAAAATCCCAATGCACTGGGAAAAAAATCATTAGAGCCCCATACACACTATCAGATTGTCTGCTGATTTTTTCCATCAGATTTACCAAAACCATATAATATGAGGTCAAACCTTAGGGGTTTCAATGTGTATGCAATCAGGCAGGCCCTTGTACTACATGGTTTTGGTAAACCTGAAGGAAAAAAATCAGCAGACAATCTGATAGTGTGTATGGGGCTTAAAAGTCAAATACTCTGAAAATACTTGAAAAATAATCCTTATGGGAGCTGCAGTTCTATTTTGTAACAACAATGCAACCAAAGATAACGGGATATATAAAGGACGGCGCTCCCCCTAACAATGTTTAACCAAATAACTCTTTAAACTTGCTACTCTCCTTAAACCCTTACAGTATCAAAAGGGAAGGAGAGTATAATAGCATTTGAATATAATTAATATTGAATGGAGCAAAAGTTACCAAAATAGCATAAATTAATCATCATATGTGCAGATCAAGTGATGAAACATATTCATATCACCTTATTCGGAGTGCGGAAGCATGAGCATATCACTCCAATTTTAAAATCTCTTCATTGGCTGCCGGTCTCTACAAGGATTGAGTATAAGGTCTCTCTTCTTGTCCATCAATGCATACATGGACAAGCTCCACCTTATTTTAAGGAACTTCTTAGATTGCAAAATCTACCGCATTCCCTTCGCTCAACTAATTTGAATTGTTTAGAGATTCCAAAAACTAGGTTGAAAACCATGGGAGACAGGGCTTTTTGTGCTGTTGCCCCACGTCTGTGGAATGCATTGCCTGATAGTTTGAGGGTTTCTCAGTCTACTGAAAATTTTAAAAAGGGGTTGAAGACTTTTCTTTTTGGCAAATGTTTTGTAAATTAAGCGGTTTGTTTGTTTGTTTTTATTGTAATTATGTAGCATTTTGAGGTCTTTTGATGGAAAGTGCATTATAAATAAAATGTATTATTATTATTATTCTTAACCTCCCTGGCGGTACGATTATTTCGGATTTTAGGTGCTAAAAGCGGTACCATTATTTTGCATGAAAATTTGGCGTTTTATATTGTAGTCCTGTAATTCTTAGGAATGACTCTCTTAAATCTGTCCAAACCAGAGTCAAGCAGACATCCCGGGTATGATAAAGTTTGAAAAATGAAATCATAAATTATAATATAATAAATAACTATAAATAATTGTACCAAATAATAATATAACAATAATAAAAATTATTCAATAATGTAATCAAATCAAAAACACTGAAATTTGCTCAGTTGCAGAATTGTCACTGTCATTACTTTTCAATATTTGATGACGGATCTCCCCACAAATCGCTGTCGCTCAATTCTGCGAGTGATTACAATTTATTATCGCTGCTTTCTAGCTGGTCTAAAATCATTTTTGATGTAAAGTGACAGTTTTGGTTGCTATGGACAATCTCCAGTTTCCAGGCAGAAAGAACAGTTTTTATTATATAAAACTGCATGCAGGACACTGGGCAGACCACTAGGGACAAAGGGGATGTGAAATATTTACATACAGCAATGTAATCTGTAAGATTACATTATACTGTATGTATACTGTGGGTTTCACTTTTTGAATTTGGCGCCGATCTCCATCCCCGTGCGTCGCAACGCTCGCAGGGCACGGAGATCGGCTCCGTGATAGATCGAGCGAGACACGGCTCGCTCGTACAGCGCGGGGGACATCGCTGGATCCGAGGGAGAAGGTAAGTAAACATCCTCCTGGATCCAGCGATGCAGTCTCGAGTCTGGCTCGGGGATACCGCTTTTGGTATAAAAATTCCACCCCGAGCCAGACTCGAGAATACCGTCAGGGGGGTTAATGTGCAACAAAGATTAATATAATAAATGTCCAGATTATTATTGTGAAAATTAGTAAATTTCATTAAATTAATCCTCATAACAGTCCAACTTTAAACTTCACCACCACCTAGGTAAAAAATGGCTCCTTACCAGATGCTCAAGAGTAAATGACATATAGGCAACTCAGTTTGGTCCAGACCTCACAATCCTCCTATGCAATCCACTGCAACCCGTAACACACAAGAGATCCCAATCTCGGTGAATATTCGATCAGTGATTGGCCATAAAAGGGAAGAAAAGGCGCTCCAATAGTGTAAAATCTCTTTTTTATTTAAAACATAAATTAAAATTGCACTTGCAGACGTGTAGACAAGATTAAGACATCAAAAGTGGGTAGCGCCGGCCATGTGCATACCCCCACAGACTTCTCCTTCCTCAGTCACATCAATTAGCAGGAAAAACGAGGTGAAAACAGCATGACACACCGCCCTACGCGTTTCGTGAAATTTCACATCGTCTCGGGGCACGGGTGGCATGCTGTGTCACCTCAAATATATACTATGTTCAATTAGATCTAAATGACCCCCAGCTGACCAAGCTTCGCTTGAGATCTGCGCGGCGGAAGCGGAAAAGCACATACTTCCGCCGCACAGCCTCTCGCCGCGTGTCTCCGCCCTGACGTCACACATCATGAAGCCAAGCCTCATTCTCAACCAGACCGAGGCATGAAGACTGCTTCCGGAAGCCAAGCCTCACTATGAGTAGAACCAAGGCACAGAGATCGCTTCCGGAATTAAAACCTCTACTCAAAATCCCCACCTCAGATTACAATGGTTACACCGAACTCCCAATGCACCATTCGGCTGAATTTGCAGTCACATATAATGGGCGCCTCATCTTTACCCAAAAATACATGGTCTCCATTCCGCACAACACCGCCATTCCGGGAACGCAAAAGCATCCCACCGGAAATGAGATCTCTCATAGCGTTGGGGACAGACAAAAAAGAAAAGCCTACGTACAACGTATCCAAAATCCAACAGCTTGGATAAGTGCTATTCCACCCAAATAACAGTCTCACTATTAAGACCATGGGAAATTTGGAAGAGGGCCGGTTAGTTAGCCAGAAACGGAATCCAATATATTATTGGGGACAGACGAGGCGCACATACAATATATAAAATAAAGAATTACTATTGCTCAAACCAATGAAAACTTAACCATAAAATTAATTAAAAATAACATAAATAAAACAGATACACTTATATGGTATTCGAAAGGCCCACATAATTTGCACAAATATGTCACCCACATTTGCATATCAAAGGATAAACATAAATTATGCGCATTTATCCCCATCCAGGTAAAATATGGAATAAACCCTCCATGTCTAAGTCCCATCCTCCAAATTTGCCTATGTAAAAAATCAAGTTCTTCCAACTCCTATATACCCTCACAGCAAAAAGGGGGGGAGATGAAAAAAAAACCCAATCGGGCCATTATGCATTATTAATGAAGGCGTTGACATCAGTGTCAACCTTCATTCCATATGGTATATATGTTTTTAGCCTGTATATCCAGGACATTTCTAAACGGGATATTTCCCTCACTAATAGTCCAATAGTCATCCCCTCTATTGTGAACTTCATCATAATGTCTGGATACTGGGTGTTTATCAAAACCACGCTTAATATTACCAATGTGTTCATTCAATCTAACCTTCAGTGCCCTTTTGGTCCTCCCCACATACTGTAGGCCACAAGGACACTGAATGAGGTATACCACCGCTTCCGAGGAACATGTTATAAAAGGTTCAACCTCATATGTCCTCTGGGTACTTGTAGAAATGAAGCTACAGATTTTAGAACTCTTATTGACATTCAGAGTGCAAACCTGACAATTTTTACATCTATAGTATCCCGTTTTGAAAAAAACATCTGTCCCTTTTGGGTGGATCCTGTACGCTGGGAGCAATCCTGCTACCCAGTAAAGGTGCCCCCTTAAAAATGACCCTAGGATTAGCCGACAAAGTCGTACCTAGAACCTGATCATTAGTTAATATATGCCAGTGTTTCTGGATTAATCTCTTAATACTACGGTGCTGTACAGAAAAGGTTGTGATGAAGGGTAGAGTGACTTGATTCCTCTCCCTGATAAAGCCTCATCTCCGAGAAGAAGTGCTCTATCCTTATTTCGTGCGACATTCACTGCCTCAGTGAGAGTTTCCCCATCATATCCCTTATCAATGAACCTCTTAGAAAGCATTTCTGCCTGCTCATCAAATGTGGTGATCTGGGTGCAGTTCCTTCTCAGACGCATATATTGTCCCAAAGGGACCGCCTTCAACCAAGGCTCAAAATGACAGCTCCCGACGGGTATGAATGAATTTCTATCCCTCGTCTTAAAATGGGTGGAAGTGACAAAAGTCTCATCAACGACCCTAATGTTCAAATCAAGGAAGTTGATCTTCTCTAAACTGGCTTCATAATTAAATTTGATGCCCCTCTCATTCGTATTTAAGTCTGTCATGAACATATGCAAATCTGATTCCAAACCATCCCATAGGAGGAGGACGTCATCAATATATCTAGCCCAGAGGGCCACTTCCGGCCTCCTCGTGGAATCAATGATGTCCTCCTCCCATTTGGCCATGAACAGGTTGGCCAAACTGGGGGCATACTTAGCCCCCATGGCCACCCCCCCTGTCCTGACGCAAAAACTGATTGTGAAAACAAAAATAGTTATGGCCAGCAACGAATTCCAGAAGTTCCAAAATAAACTCTATTTGAGTTTGAACTAGACCCGAATTCCTTTCTAGATACAAACTAACTGCCTCTAAACCCAGTTTATGGGGGATGATCGTGTATAAAGAAGTGACGTCAGCAGTTACAAGCCAAAGTCCTTTTTTGGGGAAATTTCTGCTAGCATATTAATAATTTGTTTGGTATCCTTAACATAAGATGGTACCCCTCATACTAAAGGCTGTAAAAAATGGTCAATATATTTGCCCACCCGGGACATCACTGAGTCAATATCACTGACTATTGGGCATCTCGGGAGCAAATTGGATCTTTATGCAATTTTGGGAGATAGTATATGACCGGTGTACGGGGGGCAGCAGGTACCAAAAACCCTTTTTCATTGAGTATCCCTTTTCCGGGAACCCGCATCTATTATCTTTTCTAGTTCCTTCTTATATTTTACTATTGGGTCTCTGCTGAGAACTGTATATGTGTCACCATCATCTACAATCCGATGCATTTCCTTCAGATAATCACATCTATTCAAACTACTATGCCCCCCCCCCCTTGTCCGCTGGTCTAATCACCAGGGACTTGTTCTCACAAAGAGTGTCAAGGCCCTTTTGAAGGTCAGCCTGCATTTTCACTTTCTTAACCTGAATCTTTTCTATATCCCATAAGACAAC
This sequence comes from Lithobates pipiens, assembly GCF_037356315.1. Classification (NCBI taxonomy): domain Eukaryota; kingdom Metazoa; phylum Chordata; class Amphibia; order Anura; family Ranidae; genus Lithobates; species Lithobates pipiens. The sequence continues at coordinate 120,015,336 of NW_027507686.1, forward strand.
ATCTCTGAATACTCTAATACTTGGTGCCAATGTACCAGGGGGATTAAACAATGATGCATTCGAGAGGTTGGAGTGTTGAAATTCCATTCTCCTCACTCCTAATGGGGTTGCTCAACAGATATCTCTTAATATTGAGATTACGCACATTCTTGTGAATGCCCATATAAGTTTGGAATTTGCTCAGGCACCTAGGCGGAGCAAATTTCAAACCCTTATCCAGAAGTCTCTTCTCTGGATCAGATAACACCTGCATGCTCAAATTAAAGATTCCCATGTCTAAGATCTTTTTCTTTTTTGCTGATTGGATGCGCCTCCCCCCTCTAACTCCTCTCTTAGTTCCACAGGCCTTTTTAGGCCCCTGTTGTCTCTGTGAAAACCACACCCTTGGTTATCCCTAAGTTCTGATTGGTCTGAGTATAATTTCGCTCTGGACCATAGTAGTTCACGTCCGATCTATTTGGGTTCATCTCATACTGGTAATCAAGTCCCCCCCTTCTCTGTCCAGAACCTCCTGGCACCTCTGAATCGGACAATGGGAAGAACCGGTTATGGGTTGGAACATTGAAGCCATAATCACGATTCTCTCCATTATAATAGATGGAACTCTCTTGGTCATAACCCCTAATCGAACCCCAAGGCTCATGTTCTTTCCCTCTCCGAACATGGGGGCCCTTTCGTTTGCCTGGCTGGAAATAACCACACCCAGCATTCTTAGGCCCCTTCTTGGGGCCTCTAAATGGAGTTCCTCCCAAGGGGTGATGAGAACCCGCATTGGGGGTCCCATATCTCTCCTGGGTCATATTTGGAGTTGACCTTCCACCCATAGGGAAATGCATGATGTTACCCCCTAAGGCCGATCTCACAGGGCCTCTCTCTGTATTATTTATTGTAGTATGGGGTAGAGTATCCATCTGATCATCCCCTGCATTGCTCAAAGCAAGCTTCCTCTGCCAAGCAAAAACTAAACCAGACTGGTAATCCTCCTTGTCCCTGATATACTTTTTTTCTTTTTAAATTTCTGGTCCTTTTCCTCTTTTTCAAGGATCTTAAGGAGATTTTTGGCGCTTTCTTTATACTCCTCGCTTGTATTAGAGGATGCTAGTAATTCCTTAATAGCTTTGATTTCTCCATCTAGACGTGCCATGTTCTCGTTTTTCCTCTGTGCAAGAAAACGTAAAAGGCTAAGCCCTGATTCATTAAAAAACTTAAACCAACCCTCTAAGTCTGGTTCACCCTTGTGGGGACTCAGTTCCCACCTAAAAACTTCTAGGGACCATGCCTTCCTTAATATATGTCTCAAGAAAGACAATATCCCATTGGACATGGACCTCAGAGGTGGTGAGAAGTAGGGAGCCTCAGAAGAAATGGGAACAATGGAAACTATTCAAGTTAATGAAGAAGTATAGCGAGGTAATAGGGCTGTAAGAGCGTGGGGGGGGGGGGGGGTTTCCTGGCCTCCCACCCACAAAATAGAGAGTGGGGTGTGAAGCCCGGGAGAGGCAGAGGTGGGGGGGATGGAGGGGAAAAAGGGGAAAATAAGTTATGGATATTATTATGTAATGCTATTTGAACTATGCCCCCTTTGTCTTATTATGTTTTATAATGTCTGTATTGGGGATGTATAGAAAAATTAAATAAAGAATAATAAAAAAAGAACGCGTTAATCGAAGAGGGCAGGTATTTCCCCTTCAGACCTGCTATTTGTCAGGTGTGCAAAAAGTGTCAGTGTGGAGCTGTTTGAGTAGGAGGGAGAGACACAGCAGGACGCTGTGTGAAAAGGTCCATTGCTGGATGGTGTACCTGCTGGGTGAGCTTAACCACATAAAGACTGTATCTCTGATTGGAGCTATGAACTGCTACCTGTAAATCTGTGTGCTGCTGAACTATACCTGTCTGCACAACCTTGTGACAAGACAAGTCTTTCTTGTCTAATGTTTATTTTGCCATTTTTGCTGAATAAAAAGCCACTTTATTTTACTGGACTGTCTTTGAACCACCTGTTCACCCCTCTGATCCCCTACAGTGGCTATACTAGAATGATGCCTGCGGGTTTAGGTATCATCTCAGTATCCTTTTCAGCCAGCGGTCGGCTTTCATGTAAAAGCAATCCTAGCAGCTAATTAGCCACTAGACTGCTTTTACAAGCAGTGGGAGGGAATGTCTCCCTTCTCCCACCATCTTCCATAGTTTTCTCTGGCTCTCCTGTCCCAACAGGGAACCTGAGAATGCAGCCGGTGGTTCTGCCAGCTACCATAGAGCTGATCAGAGATCAGAATGGCTCCAATCATCTCTATGGCCTAAAAAAACAGACGCTATGAGCATTTCATGACTTAGATTTCGCCGGATGTAAACAGCATCATTGGGAAATTGGGAAAGTATTTCATCACACCGATCTTGGTGTGGTTCGATGCTTTGAGGGCAGAGGAGAGATCTAGGGTCTACCTGTCACTACCTATTGCTATCATAGGGGATATTTAAATTCCCTGAGATAACAATAAAACTGAACTAAAGATAAAAATGCCCCCCCCCTCTTGCGCAAAGGCGAATGCAAGTGTCGGTCTGGCATCAAATGTAAACAGCAATTGCACCATGCATGTGAGGTATCACCACGAAGGTCAGATCGAGGGCAGGAATTTTAGCCTCTGTAAATCTAAAGTGGTAACCTGTAAAGGCTTTTAAAAATGTATAAAAAATATTTGAAAAGTTGCGCTACAAGTGAGTCAAAGTAAAATCGAGTACAAGTCAGCAGCTAGCATCAACAACACGATAAGTTGCTTAATGCCCCGTACACACGAGTGGACTTTTCGACATCAAAGGTCAGACGGAACGATTCCGGTGGACCATTCGATCGTGTGTGGGCTGCAGCGGACTTTTGCTTTTCAAAAATCCGACAGACTTTAGAAATGGAACATGTTTCAAATTTTTCTGCCGGAACTCTGCCGGACCCAGTTCCGATGTAGAAATCCGCTCGTCTGTATGCTGTTCCGACAGACCAAAAATGACGCATGCTCTGAAGTAAGTACGAGACGGAAGTGCTCGGTCTTGTAAAACTCCAGTTCGTATTGGAAGTAGCACATTCGCCATGCTGCAAATTCTGTGCTCGTTTAATGCAGCGCATCTTCTTTATAATGCTAGAAGAACGAAGTTGCTTTGCTGCTCATATTCATTCACACAGAGTTCTCACAAACACATTTCTGGATTATTTCTCCTGATCTCATGAATGATATTGTTTTTAGTTTAAAGCCCCATCTCAGTAATAATGTATTTTAAAATATTTTTTGGTAGTCCTCTTTTTTTTTTTCTTTCATCCATATTTTTAGTATAATTATTTCAAAATTATTTTCTAGTGATCTCCATATTTAATTATTCTGTCAAGTTAACACAAAAAACTTTTTCTTTTGATATTTTTTTTGTGTGTCATTACCACAATAACCTTTTTATTTTAATTTTTTGGGTGTCATTACCACAATAACCTTTTTATTTTTTGGGTGTAATTACCACAATAACCTTTTTATTTTTTGTGTTTCATTATCACAATAACCTTTTTATTTTTATTCTGGTGCCAAGTTACCACAATAACATTTTTTTTTTTTTTGGAACCTCAAGGAGGTTGGTGTCCCTTGTTCATTTCACATTGTCTTTTAGGAATGTATTTGACTAAAAACACATAGGCAAGTATATTTTCAAAAAAAAATATCCAGTTATTCTGGTTAAAAAAATAAAGATAAAGGCAACACTGGAGAAACTTGAGCAATTTGTGTAGCCTTTTGGCCCCAGGGCAAACATTAAAGTCTGTGGAAAAGAAAATTGGGATATTGAGAAGTACATATAATGGGGAGCACAATCTGGTCCATGAATCCCAGAGATCAAGAGCAGCAGCAGATGGTATATATGTCACCAGGCTGTGGTACAACAGGCTGCGTCTTTGGTCAGACCAGACTGAAGCCAGGTCATCACTTTCTTCTCTTCGCTCCACCCTTCACTGCACCCTTCCCTGCAGACTTCCCAAATGAAGATATACAATTTGAAGAGTTCTTATTTAAATAATTGTGCAAAGATGCAACATGTAAGGACAAGATGATTAAGTTTGTATTGCGCAATGTGTATGGGAGTTAGAAAAACGCGGAACCGGCTGGCCATTATTCCAAAGGCATTTTCCACAACTCTTCTCGCTCTGGCCAGCCGGTAGTTAAAAACCCTCCTCTCCGGGGTGAGGGTTCTTTGGGGGAATGGCCTCATCACGTGCTCGCCCAGACTGAAAGCTTCATCAGCTATGAAGACGAAGGGGAGTACTTCCACATTATCTGTATCAGCTGGCAATCCCAGGCCACCTGTCTGTAGACGCTGGTAGAACTCTGTCTGGGCGAAGACTCCTCCATCCGGCCATTCTTCCCCACGTCCACATACATAAATTCATATTGTGCCGACACCACCACCATTAACACAATTCTATGAAACCCCTTATAGTTGTAATAGTATGACCCCGAATGGGGTGGTGGCACGATGTGGACGTGCTTCCCATCTATCGCCCCACCGCAGTTGGGAAAGTCCCAACGGGTGGCAAAATGGGATGCCACAGTCTGCCATTCCTGTGGCGATGAAGGAAACTGGGGAGGCAAAGCAGAAAAAACAAAATAAGTACTTTTGCACATTAAACATTGTATATTACAACAAAAACATTCTTTAACAACATCAGTCTAACCTTTTTAATAAAAGCTTATTTAACCACTTGGCAATTGCTGTCGGCAAATATATGTTGGCAGAATGGCTCGGCTCGGCAAATTAACGTCCCCATACATTACTTTGAAATGCACGCACGCCTGCTGCAAGCTCCGTGACCATGCTGTGGAACACGCGGACTCGATTGCCACTGGGATACACACAATTGTTGTCACGGAGCTGAAGAATGGGGAGATGCCGATGTAAACAGCATCTCCCGCTTCTGCCTAGTGACAGGACACCTATCGTCTGCTCCCTGTCATCAGGAGCAGTGATCAGGGTCATGTCACTGCTAGCCCATCCCCCAGACAGTTATAAACACTCCCCCCCTTGTGGTTAACACCTTCACTGCATGTGACATTTTTACAGTAATCAATACAAATTGAGCATTGATCGCTGTATTAATGACACTGGTCCCAAAAATGTATGGAAATTGTCCAATGTGTCCACCATAATGTGGCAGTCACAATAAAATTCGGTGATCACCGCCATTACTAGTTCCAAAAATTGGAATATTAAAAATGCCATCAAACTAGACCATATTTTGTATACGCTATAACTTTTGCACAAACCAATCAATAAACGCTTATTGTGATTCATTTTATCACCAAATTTGTTTAAGAATACGTATCAGCATAAAATGATGTTAAAAAAATTCTGGTTAATATATTTTTGGGGGTTTATTTCTTATAGCGAAAACTGAAAAATAATGCATATTTAGAAAAATGGGGTTTGTTTTTGTTGGTGGTTAATCGCCAAAACCAAAAAAAACGGGGGGGGTGATCAAAGACAACCAAATAAAACCTCTATTTGTGCTAATAAAATGGCGATAATTTACTAGAGGAGCCATGTTACAAGGACGCACAATTGTCAATTCAAGCAACGCACTGCCAAATCGCCAAAAGTGCTGATGGTCAGGAAGGGGGAAAATCATTCCAGGGCTGAAGTGGTATAAAAATACAATATATAATTCAACATTAATTTAAGGACACACAGACTAATTGGAATTATATTAAGGGGGGGGGGGGGGATTCAGTTAAGGACACACAGACCATTTGGAATAATATTAAAGGTTTGTTTTTAGGATAAAGCAATACAATGGAGCTGACAAAATACATTTTAAGTGACTAGACTAGGTGGATATGGGCCCACCATAGCATGTTGGTGAGGTTTAATGAAGGCAAATATGCATGAAAGACAAAAAAGGAGCATGAAGAGCGAGCTGAAAGTCAGCAACTAGCGCAGCAGATTGCACTGCAAAATACAGAGACGAACTGACTACACGCACTAAAAAACAGATACAAACCTCACAACAAACTGAAAAGCAGTTAAACGATCTGAAAAATACGAGTCTAAAAAAAAGCTCAAATCGTCTCTCACCAAACTTCTGCTAACACGAGGTAAACACGAAATTAGCAGAAGGAGCCCAAAGGGTGGCGCACTTGGTATTGAACTTCCGTTTTATAGTCTTGTCAGACCTGGTGTACGTCACCACTGTTGTGGAAATTTTAGATGTATTTATTATATGTATTGTCATAAGAGTCCTCCAGTGTTCATTCTCCCCCAGCCCGCACTAAAAGAGCTGACTGGGGCAGACTGACGCTGGTTGAGATCCGTTAGGTAGTGGATAATATCTTGGGCTTGGAAAAAAAGGTGTTTGCGGAGTGGGGGTATGTCCGCCAGCAAAAGGGCCCCTGTACATTGTACAGACGATCGTCTGGGGACATATGCTTGCTCTGCGGGCATTGGTTGTGTGCGGATGTGTGCACATTGTCTCTGCTGTGTCTGATCAGCACATGGAGATAGGCAGTGCACATCTGTAGATAGCTTTCCATTCACAAGAGATGTAGAATTATCCAAGTATACATTGTTCTCTGGAACAATGTATATATTAAGGATTTCTATCAACGGAATTATAGTCATCGTTCATTGGTTTTGTATGGTTTCCATCATTGAAAGCATTTAGTCAATCTGTGTCAGACTATTTGAATGTATACATGAATGTGATTGGTACCTTCTATTGTATTGTATTGTCCTTATATGGGCATTCACATCCTGTTACTGCTGTGAGGTCACACCCTTTGTGGGAGGTGTTCAGCTGTTGGAGGCAAACCCTCCAGGGTGTGGCTTCCAGTGGGAAAAGTAAATAAAAAGCTGTGGTCAAGGGGAGCTCAGGGTCTCTTGCTTGCTGACGATGAAGCAGAAGGAAACACTGCTGTTGATGTCTCTTTAATGGGTAACCAGAGGGGCCTGGCTGAGGAGCAGCCAGGCTGAGATGAGGATGTAGGTTGCATTGGGGATGTCTGGTCATTGGGATGAATGTGTTGGAAGGTAACCTAAAGCATTATATCATTAAGACCGAAATGGGTGCTTATTGGAAGCACAAAGTAGGTAGTGGGGCTGTGTGCATAGCATAGCAGCCAAATTTCTACGACATTATGGCGACCAACGAGGGGGACCAAACAGAGCCTCCCTCTGCACAGGCAGAAAGGGAGAGAACAGAACCAAGTCCAGGACGTCAAAACTTGTTGTTTTGAGAAAAGGGATACGTCTTCTCTGCCTGATGCATTGGGGAGGTTCTGCTTTGTGAAAAGAACAATTTTCCATCTTTTTGGGATAATGCTGGAAGTTTGATTGTGTGTGTGTGAGAATGTGTGTGTGTGTGAGAAGGTGTGTGTGATTTGGATAACAAGTTTGTAATGCATGTGAGAAATGGATGAATTTTGATTTTTACCTGTTTGTGTGCCATGCGGCCTTGTGTTGAATGGGATACGCCCTGTGGGAAGGGAAACAATGGCTTGTTATGCTAGCTTTGTTTGAGAAAAGAGGCGATGTTTGAGCTGGCCTGGGATATATTGTGTTATATTGTGGTTTTATGTGGTGTTTTTGTTTCATTGGATAACATGTGTTACTAAGAGTGCATTCTCAATTGTGTAGTAAGATTACATACTTTTCAGTGGAACTGTTCCTAAACTGTGTGTCTGTTTAAGTGTGCATTTTCAAGTGTGTGGGTTTGTGGGGAGAGGTTGTGGTTTTGGTGGGAAAGGGCGCCATTTTGTTGGGGCCTAGCTTTTGTTGTCTGCCATGTGACCAAGCTTGGTGGCCATTTTTGACAATCTGAGCATCCCTATAGGGGAAGGTGCAGACACCATTCCCTTGTGTGTGAAACCATGTGACATGAGCCACCATCTTGTTCTTAGACCATGTGGTCTGGGCACCTCTCTCTAGGCGCCACCTCCTTTAAGTGAATTCTATTTTTGTACCTTTTATGTGATTTTTCAGTTAAGCTATTGCATTTTCTGTAGTGAATTTTTGGTTTTCAGTGTAAATCTCTATTTTGCGTTGAATTTCAGTGGATGGTGAAACTAGCTTTAACTGAGGTTTTGTACACAGCAGTGTGTTATTTTTATTACAAATGTATGGAAGTTTCACAGAGGGCAATTCATTTGTTTTGTTTTTTGTTAGGCTTGTATTGTACAGCCTGCATATGGGGCGAGGCTCCCTCTCCCTTTTCCTGTAACATTGATATGTAAATGAACTTGTTTGCTGGGTTCATGCTGCAACCTTTTAGAGACACAGGAAGTTGGTGGGAGGAGCCGGGGGGTCTTCGGACTCATGTTTGGAAGCACAATGGAAGATACTGGCGTTTGAAAGAGTGTTTTAAATTTTAATTTCAGTTTTTTTCTAAGGTTTGTACTGTAACACAGTTTTGGGTAGAGAGCAAACAGGAGGCATCCATGTTGTTTGTTGTAACATCTAGATACAGAGAGAGAAGCCACATTGTTCTGTAGAGTAAGCGGGAGTAATTGTGTTTTCTGTGCGGCTAAATCTGGCGACGCAGTGTATGGGCGTACAAAGGAAACGCTTGTGTACGCATATACTGTGAGGGGTAGAGACTTAATTCGGGGGGTGATAACACCTCAGGTGGAGTTTCTAGTTGAGGGACTAGCTGTAGTCCGTTGATCCACGCAGAAGAAGACACCTGGCGGTGGTCCCCAAAGTAGGTGCAACGGTTTCCCTGGACGCAGGGGTAAGACGATACGCCGATTCGAATCGCCATGGGCACTAGGAGGTCCATGCAAGGGAAGGATTGGAGGCTTCCCACAGTCAGACTGCTGCACAGTACATAAGGATCCTAGTTTTGGGGCTAAAGGCCATTAGCCCTTCAAAGATTGACATAGGTGGTCCAAGGATACTATTTTGGGTATCCCTCTGGAGTTGATATATCGCAACTGAGGCTTCAGAAATCTGTAAGGCTGAGTGAGCTGATGGATGTGTAGTACTTGCTTTTGTGATTCTCAGAGGAGGAACTGTGGTTATTGGTTCAAATTCTCATGCCCGTTTTAGAACTTTGTGTGGCTGTCCATACAATATTCTGAGATGTCCTTGTGTCTTTCCCATTGTATGTATTTTATTTTTTCTATCGCTAAGAGTGAAGGCAGAATTCCATTTGGTTGTTTTTAAATTTGTAATTTTTGATTTGGAACTATGAAATATCTCCCCCACATTTGTATCTAAGTGTTTGTCTCAGGTTTTAGTATTCTCATTGTTTGTATGTGGTAACAAGAAGATGTCTGAACCCACCGCGGCAGCCCTCTTACGTGTCGCGGGTGTTGTATTTTTAGTAAGAACGTGAAAGTAAGAGTTACAGAGGGGTTTAGTTATTATCGGTTTTGAGGAATGTCAATGACAATTTACCAATGTACACGAATGTTGTATTGTCTATGAAGGACAGAGTAATAACTTTTGTTTATAAGTATCTTTTCAGGTCCAAGGAGTTTCTGAAAGTGTATATGAAGGTAAAAGTATCATAGGCTATTTCACAGTTTACCCTGGGTGTTTTCCTCCAGTTTGTAATGAGGAAAAAGGGGGGATGAGAGAGGTGAGAATGACAAATTTTTCAAACCAATAATACTAACTACTCTAATTCTAGCCAAGTTTGTGACAGGTGACTGGGTCGTTGTAAAGAAGATTGCAGAAGGAGAAAAGGATTAGAAGTATCTTTTTATTTATATTTTTAAAGTGTATTTTCCAACTAGGTACGGAAGTGAACAGGACACATGGTGGGGTCTACTCTGAGTCTCCACTGAGCTCTAAGTGCCCCAGCAATGACAGCGGTGTATGAGATATATAGGCATATTGGTGTGAGGAGTTTTTGACAAACTAGTACAATCCAAACAGACACATGACAATAGAATTTAATGATACATTTCTAGAGGGTAAAATTTATTATAATAATTTTAAAAATAGCTCTGGTTCTTGCCAGTTTTGGTATCGGGATAACAAGCGTGTTTCAGCTGTAGTTTGGTATTAATGTGGATCTACAGCTTATAAGGTAATTCCCCTAAGGCAAGAGGTTCATGTGTGCTGGTGAATCTCGTCCCAGCATCTTATGTCGTGGCCGATTCTGATGGCGCGAGAGAAGGTAAGGATGGCAGGGACAGCTGGAAGGGAATTGCTTGTACACGGTGGGGGATGAGCTTATGAAACGATTGAACTATTTCTCATCCATTGAGGATGGGATGTTTTCATGTAACTGTTGAAGCTACAAGGAAGTTCCCACAGCCCAAGGGTGGTTCCTGGGATTTCATAAGTAAAGATTGCTATACCTGGATCGGGGATACTGGTGACAAAGTTCAGGCCCATATGGATAAGGCTAAGAAACCTAAAAGGCAAAGCCAGAGCTATAGCTAGTGAAGGTTGGAATCTTCTTAAGGGTCTGGGAATCTGGGGGCATTTAATTTTTATTTTTGCAGTGGATCATATTTGAAGGAATTAGGGGTATATTTACTCATGATTTTTTTGTTTCTATTCTTCTATATTCCGTGATGAGGCATTCCTGTTGCCTGATTGGACGCGTGACCAGAGCCCGAGCAGATGAGCCCAAGATGCCTGACCCAAGAAAAAGACACAGAGGATCGCAGACTGACCAGCGACTACTACAGCTCACCATGTCATCCCTCCTGAGGAAAAGTCTACATGTCAAGCCGTGTTTTCCTTTTTATGGACTCATATGGACTGTAAGGCCAGGTGTAAGAAGAAGATCGAAAGTCATCGAGGGACACATGGGATCATATGACAAAGAGGAGTAGCTGTTGTGGAAATTTTAGATGTATTTATTATATGTATTGTCATAAGAGTCCTCCTGTGTTCATTCTCCCCCAGCCCGCACTAAAAGAGCTGACTGGGGCAGACTGACGCTGGTTGAGATCCGTTAGGTAGTGGATAATATCTTGGGCTTGGAAAAAAAGGTGTTTGCGGAGTGGGGGTATGTCCGCCAGCAAAAGGGCCCCTGTACATTGTACAGACGATCGTCTGGGGACATATGCTTGCTCTGCGGGCATTGGTTGTGTGCGGATGTGTGCACATTGTCTCTGCTGTGTCTGATCAGCACATGGAGATAGGCAGTGCACATCTGTAGATAGCTTTCCATTCACAAGAGATGTAGAATTATCCAAGTATACATTGTTCTCTGGAACAATGTATATATTAAGGATTTCTATCAACGGAATTATAGTCATCGTTCATTGGTTTTGTATGGTTTCCATCATTGAAAGCATTTAGTAAATCTGTGTCAGACTATTTGAATGTATACATGAATGTGATTGGTACCTTGTATTGTATTGTATTGTATTGTCCTTATATGGGCATTCACATCCTGTTACTGCTGTGAGGTCACACCCTTTGTGGGAGGTGTTCAGCTGTTGGAGGCAAACCCTCCAGGGCGTGGCTTCCAGTGGGAAAAGTAAATAAAAAGCTGTGGTCAAGGGGAGCTCAGGGTCTCTTGCTTGCTGACGATGAAGCAGAAGGAAACACTGCTGTTGATGTCTCTTTAATGGGTAACCAGAGGGGCCTGGCTGAGGAGCAGCAAGGCTGAGATGAGGATGTAGGTTGCATTGGGGATGTCTGGTCATTGGGATGAATGTGTTGGAAGGTAACTTAAAGCATTATATCAAGACGGAAATGGGTGCTTATTGGAAGCACAAAGTAGGTAGTGGGGCTGTGTGCATAGCATAGCAGCCAAATTTCTACGACACCACGTACCAGACGGGCGGACTTTGTTGTGATCGTGTGTAGGCAAGTCCGTTTCCGCGGAACTCTGTCGGAACTCTGTCGGAACTCCGGCGGAAACTCCTTCGGAGTTCAGTCCGCTCGTGTGTACGCGGCATAAGAAGAAAAAGGAAATATAAAATGCAGCGCTTTTGGATCCTTGGCCCCCCAGGATCACCTATGGGAGTGGATGTTCAACTAGTGAATTTTAAAATATGAAAATAGTGATATGCAAATACACACTGAGAGTAATATGTGCATAAATACTGACAAGAAGACTCATGTGTGTGACATAAATGCATGAGAAAATCACATGTGCAAGTGATATACAAATTAAAAATAAAAATGGTAATGAATCTATGGTAAACAAAGAGCACATCTAAGAGCTCCTCTGTGTGGTGCTGTATAGTCTGTTCAGAATAAAATATTTTTGAAAGAGGTTTCTTCTGGTGTTGACAAATATGGGGAAGCGGACTACTCCATGCAGTAACCACAGGTGTATATGTAGCGCCGGGCTCCTGAAGAACACACGCTATGTTTTGTAAATTTCCTTTTTCCTAAGACCATAGTTGGGTCTTAGGGTTAATTTTAGTAAATTATGGTCTTGGCATCAGTTTAGCTGGACTGTACTATGTTCTGCCTGGTCATAGGCGTCACCTATGACAGGCATTGAAAAGCAGTCTGGTTGGACGCATTGGTTACCAATCTCTCTCTCGGAGCCAATCAGCGGGTGCTTTGTCTCGCTGTGTATTCCGGGAGAGGGTACTTAAGGTGCTGAGATCACGTGGTTCTGGGTTCCGGTCCAGAAGTATGTTCTGACTCCGTGGTCCTTGTTCTCCTGACCAGCCCCCAGAGGCCCTCATGGCCTGGGGTGCGGATCCATCCATTTCCGAGTCTCTGGGCTGTCTAGCCCGAGGCACAGTAACTGGAAGGAGGGTTCCAAGGTGGTCCGGTGCTGTCTCGGGTTTGGAGAGGCCCAGCATCTGAAAACGCAACCAGGGGAGGACTCTTTGGAAGAGGGCCATACACGAGGCTGGCTGCGCGGTAAGAGCCTGGTAGCTAAGCTGAAAGGACACAGTGGGGCGGCACATCTTGGGCGGCACAGTGGTGTAGTGGTTAGCACTCTCACCTAGCAGTAAAAAGGGTTCCTGGTTCGAATCCCAACCACGACACTACCTGCCTGGAGTTTGCATGTTCTCCCTGTGCCTGCGTGGGTTTCCTCCGGGTACTCCAGTTTCTTCCCACACTCCAAAGACATGTAGGTAGGTTAATTAGCTTCTGTCAAAAAATTGGCCCTAGTATATGAATGGGGACCTTGGATTGTGGGCTCCTTGAGGGTAGGGACCGATGTGAGTGTGCAATGTACAGGGATAGGGACAATTGTAGACACTCAGGTTGAACTGGATGGACTGGTGTCTTTATTCAACCTTACTAAATATGTAACTATGACACCAAGTGAATCCGCATTCTTACGGTATTGCCGGACCAGCTGTAAGATAGTGGTACCGTAAGAGAGTTCCTAATTTCATCCTTCTGTTACAAGTAAGTTCTGTGATAGACTTTCTGGTCTGTTCTAAAGTTCTACAACCAAGTCTGTGGCAGAGACTTTGCCAAGTTTAAGTCACCTGTCGGTTGCTAAATTCACTAAAGGGGATTTATTCGATAGTTGAAATATCCAGTTGCGAATGGCTATTCTCTGGATCATTTAGAGAGACATTTCAAGTGTCAGCAGTTCCAAGAGTACCGGAGCTTTACTACCCAAAGGGATTCAAGTGTTGGTCTCTGCAGTTTATTGGGCCATCAACCTTGGGAACCCCTAGACAAGCAACGAGGTGGAGACGGTAATGGTAAGCCCAGCAAAACCAGCCACTCCTTCGGGGGTCAGTGCTACATGTATATAGGAAAATTTATTTTGGGTACAACATTGCATTGAGAAACCCTCTGCATTGAACTGGATCGCCCCCAAATCTCTGAGGAAGTGGAGCGGAACCAGACATACCCCTTATAGAGGTAATAATCGAGGCGGGTGCCTGCACAGAGACTGGTGTAGCAGCAGGGATGGCCTGTGACTCAGGTTGTGCCGGAACAGCCACAGTGGGGATTCCAGGTGAGCCGTGGGACTCAGGAGCGTTTGTAACGCCATGGCAAACTGATCCATGCAATCTGGAAAAATATATTACCAACAAGTGGATTGACTGTATCTTCTGAATTCAAGGCCTTTGCCTACTGTCAGAAACCATGAATCAGACCGAGACAGAAGTAAAATTAAATCACACTTGTTTATTAATAAAAACAAAAAGGTAAATAGAGTAAGCGTAGTCAAAGCATAGCCAGAGTCCAGTAACTAGATCAGGTAATCAGCCAGAAGTCAGGGATCCAAGTGGAACAGCAAGCAGGCAAAGGAGCCAGAAGGCATGTCATAAAAGCCAGTCTTTAAACAGGTACGCAGGAGATGGTTTCTTGTGATGTGACCAAGGTGAAGGCAGAGCTGAAGTGAGCTGGACAGCTTTAAGTAGGCAGGTCAGACAAGCAGGATCAGGAACAGCTGGGTAACTGTGGAGAGAGATGAGAGCTGGCAATTAGCCTACAGCTGAGCGGCCAGCTCAGAGAAGGAAGGGCTGAGCCAGCCCTGACAGAATCGCATCTTTATACAAATTATGGACAAAGAATATTGCACAACTTAAAGAGAAAGGAGGGAGGGAGGACAGAGTTCATCATAATTCCTATACAAACATATAGCCTCTCAGACTAAACTAGTATTTTAGCTGAGAGGGGATATTATCTAAAAACATAATGTAAACTATTTAATGCTGATGTTCTGACTTTGTCTGAAGACATAATTTCTTACTATAGACCTTATCTATCCTGTGGTCATCGTGACAAGCAAGACCCTAAAATAAAGATATTCCTTTCAGCTATTTTAAAGTTTTAGTCATGTTAACTCTTTCTCCACCTTCAGCCCGGAGATAGGATTTGAGGACTTTTGAAATGTCCAACTTATGCAGGTCATAACCTGATTCTGATGGGAACGCTGGAAACACCCATTCACTGGAGAGATAAAAAAAAATATAAGCCACTTTTGGGACAAAGAGATCCTGTCTCAGTACAACCCTATCTGGAAAGAACATGGTATAAATTTCAGCTGCCCCCAGTGCTTGGAGTTTCCCAACACCCTTCCCCCTGAAGTTATGGCTATTAGGAAAGCAATTTTTAAGGTGAGTCACAATTTTCCGTAGAGGCACAGGGGGAGTTTGCCAGAAAATTGAGTACTATTGCCAGGTTCCACTGAGGGAACCTATTTTTCTTGGGAGGGCATAGTCTAAGCACCGCAGGCTTACTGCCCATTTCTTTCCAGTAAAAGCCGAGATAGCCGAAACTTGCACCTTAGATGAACTCAGGCTGAGCCCCAAATCCAATCTGAACTTCAGAAAGGAAAGGATTAGAGACACATTTGGGTCACCTAGGTCAAACTGATGTCTGCCTACAAAGCTCACGAACCTATCCCATATTCTGGAGTAGATGGAATTGATTGACCCCTTTCTAGAACTTTGTAAAGTTCTAATTACCGCTTTAAAACATCCTAACTCTTGTAACCCCTGCCTTTCAATCTCGCTAAGGCCAGTCATGATGACTGCAGATGCAGTATCTCTCCCTGAGAAAGGAGGTGAGGAGTCACAGGCAGAGTGATCGTGGGCATATGCTGAGATCCATTGCCAGAGAGAACCACGATCTGCTAGGCTAGTAGGGTAACACTGCAATGACTGTCAGATTCTCTGCCAACAATCTCTTCAGGAATTTCAAGATTAGAAAATTGGAGGGAAGGCTTAGACCAGTTGCTCAACCCAAGGATGGGTCAAGGCATCCATCCCCTCCACCAATGGATGTGGTTAGCGTGAGAGGAACAGGCTCACCTTAAAGTTGGTTGATGAGGCAAAAAGGTCCAGTTGCGGACACCCCCATTCGTGAATAATCTGTTTGAACACTTTGGGGTGAAGAGACCATTCGTTGGGATCTTGAAACAGTCTGGACAGGCAATCCACTTCTACGTTCTGATGGCCTGGAAGATATATGGCCCTCAACCTGTGAGATATTGTTTTGCAGATGTCATGATTGGTTCCACTTCTGTCAAAATGGATTGGCTGTGGCGTCCCGTCTTGTCACTATATTTAGGACACTGCCGCAGTGTTGTCCAAATGGAGCAGGACTTTGGCTAAGCTAAACAAACCTTCTACCACTGCAACAAGAAGCCTTTTTGGAAAACTCTGAGTTTCCATTGAGCCCAAAGGATCATCGGGATACATTAAGCCATCGACCTGAGGAGACTCATGCACTGGGAGGCTGACATTACTAGCCCTGCCAATGCTTGTTATAATTTCGCCCTGATTTTGGGGAGTTTTTGAAGTTTCCCTTGGTGGGGCCAGAATCACGATCAGAACCTTGGTGAAGGTTCAAGGAGAAGTGGATAGGTCGAAGGGAAGGCAAACAAATTGGTAAAGTCTGTCCCCCAACACAAATCTGAGGACCTTCTGGTATGATTGAAGGATTGGGGGGTGCAGGTAGGCATCCTGCAGGTCCACCGCAATCATCCAATCCCCAGGCTGGAATATGATATGGAGAGAATCCATCTTGAACCTCTCTATCTGAACAAATTGATTCAACTTCTTGAGGTCAATCACTGGTCTGAAGCCCCCCATATTTTTCTGGACCAGGAAAAGTGCAGAGTAGAAGCCTGTACACCTCTGACAGGCCGCAACTGGTATAATTGCCCCTAGATGCAACAAGATGCTGATGTACTCCTGAAGAGCAGCTAAATTCAGGGCCGACTGGGTTGTCATGGTGGGGGTAAAGGAGTATTCCGGGGGCTGCAGTTTGGAAAGCCAATAATGACCCTGTGTTACTGTGGTCTGAACCGAACAATCATGGCAATGATCTTGCCAAAACTGAGCAAATCTGAGCAGCCTGGCTCCAACTGCCTCCTCCTGGGCAGGCCTGGCGTCAAAAAGACTTCTGGGTACCTGAATAAGAAAGTTGACTGTGTATCTCTCCAACTACTTCTGGAGTCCTTGGATGGACAAAAACTCCAGAAATCCCGGTATCTGTTTGGTGCCCCTCTGGTTGGTTGCCCTCTTTGGCGTCTGGACCTCCGATCTTGGGGCAGAAGACCTAATCTTTCTCCTGTAACCCTGGCTGTCTCCAGTTTTTTTTTACCAAAGAGCGCTTTCCCATCAAAGAGTAGCTTACAGCAGTTTTGTTTTGAAGATGGGTCAGTCGCCCAGGGTTTTAGCCACAGCTCTTTTGGCTGTGAGTGAACTAAGCTTTGCCCCAGAGGACCATCAAGTTATGTCTATATCTGCCTTCTCTACGAAATCTGCTGAGAGTTTTAGCTCATCAACTGCTTTGATTACTTTTCTTTAGGCAGCTGTTTTTTTTTATTGCGTATTCCAAGTTCTGCATCCACACTCGCATAGCTCTTGCTACGGACTTTAAAGCCACAGTGGACTTATAAGCCCCACCTGCTGCCAGGTAGGGCTTTCTTAAGTCCATGTCAATGTGTCTGTCTAGGATATTGGGAAAGTGTCATGTTCTTGGCCAGGCTAGTGACTGCCGCATCCACCGTCAGTGGGTTAGATAAAGGTATCTCATCCTTCTCCGTTAGTGGATATCATTTTTGCAACCTATTGGTTGAAGAAGATTTTCTCTTCCCCTTCTGCCATTGTTCCTGATACAAACCTCTTATTTCTGCCTTAAAAGGAAAAGTAGCTTACCTCTTTTTTAAGGTGGGAATAATAATCTCTTTCTTTGGAGGAGGTTCAGGGTCCTCCCATTCCAGGGCAGCTTTTACCGCTTTAATGAATGGTGGCACCATAGCAAATTCAAAGCCTTCCAGGAAGGTTGGCTGTATTATTGGGCCTGGGGAATAAGTCGCATATTCCGCTGAGCTGGAGTCACCCCTGAAGTGTCTGGTACCTCTATGGATAGAGAGGGCTAAATTGCCTGGCTTACAGTTGGTGCAGGGTCCACATTGTGTTCGTCCATCCCGGTTCAGTATATTATATAAAAAGAGCAAGAGGCAGGACTTTACATGAAGCACATGGGAGCAATTGGATAGGTTGAATGAAAAGGCAGCTTTCTAATTGGTTCAAATTGTCATAATTACATACATTATAGTTAGTACCTGTACAAATGAATATCACTAAGAGGAAATAAGAAAAGGATGAAATAAATTAAAAAGGAACGTCCATAAAAAGTTCATGAGTGTATTAGCTCTATGCGTTTCAAGGCCTTATAGCCTCTCATTAGAAGCAAAAACCGTAGTAATTATCTATAGATAAGAAAAGCAATGATTTTTTTAATATTCTAAAGGAACCATAAGGGCAAACGTAGTACATGAGAGAACCCCCCATGACACTTACATATGCATCTGCGCAACGGTGGAGCGGCCATGAAAATCTCAGACCAGTCAAAAACTCCACATCCAGGAGCTGAGGGGACATGACAGGGTGACATCAGCCAACAATAAACAGCGCCCCAAGTGGGTCAAAGTGTATGTGGTGACACAGGTGTAAAATGAATGGGATGACCCAAATATGGGAAATTACTGTGAAAAAAGTGTGACAAAAAAGACCAATTAATAAGATGAAAATAAGATAAATAAGATAAAAATAATCTGAAATATGTATCAGAAAAAAGTGGAACAAAGTGAAAGAACAGTTCAGCAAAGAAGCAAGAAAAAAAAAATCCATGACGAGGTTAGAGGGTGATGAAAAACTGATGATAGGTAATTAGTGAGAAAAAAATAAATGAATACCCGAGACAAGGTGAATGGGAGCAAAAGTGCCAAGGTGCATCATGTTCCACAAAGGAAAGTAGTATGACCAGTGCTAAGTGTGAGACCTAACAGGGGGAGAAGCTCATATGGGGAGTGCCGCCATTATCCGCGCCCCCAATGTCACGCCAAAGCAGGGGAGGAAGGCGCAAACCAACCAGGTAGCCAAGCCACCATGGCCACACAGCTAGAGGTGCCAAACAAACCAGCCCCTGATTTGCTAGCTGTTATAAATCATTCAGCTTGCAATGCAGTGCCACGAGGACGGCGCACGCCCAGCATGGGATGCGTGACGTCAACGCGCAATGCGGAAGCCCTCGCCCACCTCACGTCAGAACGAGGGCGGAGGGGAGGTCCGCGTCACAGTTTTCGAACGGGACAAAAAGGGCAAGGTCCAATGAAAGAACATGGGCAAAACCACAAGTGTGCACATGCAAAGATAAAAAATAGAGTTAACTATAGATAAGCCAATTGCAGACTAAAGTTTATGTGTAAAAAAAATATATATAATAAATAATAAAATTAGATGAATCACGGATATTAGTGTTGCTGTGCCTTTGCTTTATAAAATTCATATTCGTTGGGAGTTTCCATTTGGATATCCCCTTATTGGATATAGGCCCTGGCTGCGTATTAGTCACAAGCGATTAAGACCTCCTATTATAGGAGGTTCACTTGATCTGGTAAGCATGCATTTCTTGCGGTGGAGCTTGCACTTCATTGTGTTGGATGCTAACTCCACTGAAAGGGCACATTATTGAACTAAATTTATTTTGGACTTGCATTGGTGATATTCCACTGATTCACAGATTATTTTATGAGTAGAGTTGAGCAGACACCTGGATGTTCAGGTTCGACGGGTTCGGCCGAACTTCACAAAAAAGTTTGAGTTTCGGGACCTGAACTTGACCCCGAACCCCATTGAAGTTAATGGGGACCCGAACTTTTGAGGACTAAAATGGCTCTAAAAAAGTAATGGAAAGGGCTAGAGTGCTGCAAATGGCAGCAAAATGTTGTTACGAGCATGGCAAGTGCTCTGCAAACAAATGTGGATAGGGAAATAACTTAAAATAACATAAAATACATCAAAATAAAAAATAATAATCTTGACCTAGGGGGATGAAGTCCATATGGAGTAGGAGGTTGAGGTGACGGTGGATGTGGCGGTGTAGGTGGAAGCGGTGGTGGAGGAAGACAAGGTAGCCAACACTGGTTTTTAATTTTTAATTTTATTTTTTTAAATTAGGGTACACCCCAAAAGAGTGAGAAAGATCAAAAATACAACAATGGCTGGGTAAGGCCGGTATACACGTCTATTCTGCAAAAGTCCTGTGGGATCCATGCCTGGTTCATTTTAATAAATGTGAGCTTGTCCACAGCTCTGGACAGGCGGCTGCGCTTGTCTTTGATAACGCTCCCTGCCATGCTAAATACACGTTCAGATAATACACTGGCCGCAGGGCAGGCCAACACCTCCAAGGCGTAAAGGGCAAGCTCAGGCCATATGCCCAATTTGGAGACCCAGAAGTTGAAGGGGGCAGACCCGTCATTCAGTATGTGTAGGCGTGTGCACACATACTGCTCCATCATGTTGGTGAAATGCTGCCTCCTGCTAAGACGTTCCATCTCAGCTGGTGGTGCTGGTTGTTGTGGCGTGCTGACAAAGCTTTTCCACATTTCGGCCATACTAACCCTGCCTTCTGAGTTGCTATCGGTGCCCCGGCTGCATTGGCGACCTCTTCCTCCTCCTCTTGTGCTTCCACTGTGCCCCTGCTGTCAGGTGGGAATGCCACCAGCAGCGCGTCTACCAGCGTGTGCTTGTACTCGCACATCTTACGATCACACGCCAGTGAGGGAATTAAGGAGGATCCAGCAGCGTGGCCACCCAGTAATCAGCACCAGTTAGTATGTGGGCAACTCGGCGGTCATTGTGGAGAGACTGCAGCATGTAATCGCTCATGTGTGCCAGGCTGCCCCGAGGCAATGAAAAGCTGTCCTCTATGGGAGGTGTATCGTCTGTGTCCTCTGTATCCCCCCAGCCATGCACCAGTGATGGCCATCAGCTGGTCTTGGTGCCACCCTGCTGTGAACATGGTTCCTCCTCCTCCATCTCCTCATCCTCCACCTCGTCATAAATGTGTGTTTTTTTTAATAGCAGAATAGAGCAACAGTATCTAAAGGGTGGATCTCACAGGTAGAGATATGCAGAAAACACTGCAAAATATTTTTTTCTGCGCTAAATGGGTGTTTTTAGAATAGCAGAATAGAGCAAAAGTATCTAAAGGGTGTATCTCACACAAACAGATACGCATAAAATGCACCAAAATGTTTTTTTTTGCCCTAAATTATTTTTTTTTGAATAGCAGAATAGAAGAACCGTATCTAAAGTGTGTATCTCACACGTACATATATGCAGAAAACGTTGCCAACATTTTTTTTTTGCCCTAAATTTTTTTTTCTCGGAATAGCAGAATAACACAACAGTATCTAAAGTGTGTATCTCACTAAATACAGATATGCAGGAAACGCAGCAAAATCTATTTTTTTTTGCCCTAAATGGGTGTTTTT
This sequence comes from Lithobates pipiens, assembly GCF_037356315.1. NCBI lineage: Eukaryota > Metazoa > Chordata > Amphibia > Anura > Ranidae > Lithobates > Lithobates pipiens. The sequence goes on from NW_027507686.1 coordinate 120,036,499, forward strand.
AGAATAGCAGAATAGACCAACAGTATCTAAAAGATGTATCTCACAGTAACATATGCAGTGCTGGTGCACTGAGATTGCATAAAGTGCCCGCCGACGTCAACCTAACTAACAGACTAATAAAAGTTATCTTTTCTCTGGCACTGGGCTCAGGGCAGGGTAAAAACATTGTGCACCGCACCCACACAACAAAATTACGGTAGATAGCTCAGCAATTTTGATTTCTGAATCAGGTCTCCTATCTAATTCTCTCCCTCAAAGCAGCAGCAGCAACCGTTCCCTACACTATCTAAAGCAGAGTGACATGCTGTGCTATTTGCCTCTAGCTTATATAGAGGCTGGGTCACATGCTGCACTGGCCAATCACAGCCATGCCATTAGTAGGCGATTTAAACAAATGTTGATTGGCTGCCCTGCAGCTTTTTAAAATGTGCCATTACATTGCCGAACACTGAACTCAAACCCAAACATACAGTAAATTGTCCGGGTAGCAAAAACCCAAAAGTCCAGTACAACCCAAACTTTACAGTTTGGGTTTGCTCAACCCTACTTATGAGGACGATATTAACTTTTGGGATTCATTTTTTACCTTTTAACAAAGGTATGCGGAAGGGCAATTGGTATAGTATATAAAATAGAAATGATTCCTGGTAAGTCTGTCATCTTAAGGACACTTATTCTTCCAAACCATGTCCGTGGAAGACCTTTCCAGGCCTTTAGATCTTTCACTAGTCCCATCAATAATGTATCATAATTAAAGTTGAGTCAGGGGAGATTTGGACCCCAAGTAAGTCAGAGAGCCCTTACGCCATACAAAGGGGAAGGAATGTTGCAAGGACGCCGCTACAGCAGCAGGGACATGGATAGGCAGGAGGTCCGAATTCACAAAATAGATTTTAAAATTTGATGGAAGGCCAAATTTCGGTAACTCAGACATCAGCATTGGTAGTACAGCTAGAATATTTGAAAGGTAAAATAGAAGATCATCTGCATAAGCAGATAGTTTATGCTCCATGGAGCCAATATGGATCCTGAAGATATCTATGTTACCCCAGATCGTTTCGTAAAAAGGGCTCTAAAACAAGAACGAACAAAAGTGGGGATAGTGGGTACCCTTAATACTTTAAATGTTATAAAAGCCGCGCTTATGTGGCACAAAATTAGTTGCAGCCCCCCCAGCAAAGAAATCCCCAAGAGGGGTTTTCACAAATAGTTAATGTATTAAAATGGGGTATTTGGCGCTACCTGGTACTAAAAATGGACCCCAATATTTCTAAGGGTCCAGATGTCCCATCAGTTTATTAATTTATTATAGTGCAATGATCTTTCTTCTGGTATCTATATCAGACCTATATCATAACTACCATGTCCCTAGAGGATAGAATCAGTAATATGTAGTGGTAAGTGGGTACAATGTACCTATAAAAAGTGCTTATACAGGAAAAGTGCAAAGTAATAATATAGTGCTCAGTAATAGAAGTGCAATTCGTGTTTAGAAATCGTATAAGTGCTAGATTATATTAAGTTTAACTAGACCACTTATAGTATTTAACTGCATAAGATAGATTTATCAGATTATAAAGTGCAAGTGTGTAAAAAAAAAAATGTATTAATAAATACCAATTGTGACTATAAAAATGTATGAACATATATAAACCTATACTCAGATCCACATAGATATAGTAGTGCAAAAAAAAACAAACTAAAACAGACAAATGGGAAATTAGGAAAAAAAGATTTAAAAAATTGTACATAAAAACATATGTCAAAAAAATCTATATATATCAAAAAATATATACTACTCAAAAAACAATCAATCAAAAAATCAAAAATTGATGATAAATCTTAATGTCCACAAAAAAAGTCCTCAATTGTGCAAATCCAGCAGAAAAATGTTTTCATAAAGTGACTTTAGTGCTCATATATGTCCTTCAGGTGACTTGAGTGCTCCCCCACAAGGGTCCCCACTCACCAGAAATCTACACCCCTATGGGGGTACCGTGCCTGTAGGTCAGGTTCCTTTAGATGTGTCACTGTTCCTAGCCTCATGCAGTTCCAGCGCTCAGGCCCATGTAAGATATATTCCTTTGCATCCGAATATCTCCAGTAAGTTCCTCATGGGGAGTAATAAAAAATGACCTCCATAGTGTAGTATTTTCGTAATTAAATGGGAACACTATTTGTTTTGGCAGCAAAGACATTTTTTATTTAACAAAAAATATTAAAAAAACATCCGATACTTCCACTAATTAAAAGTGAGTTGAGTAGCAAAGATTCTATACATAGAAACCAAAAACTTATAAAAATAAAAATATAAAAAACTTTAAAAAAGTTTTTCTCTTATTCCCAGGAAAAAAACAGGACCAATCCTGCACTATTCAAAGAGTCCATCCGTTACAAATTGACGCTAATTCTTTTAATAAGTCAGTCAATTTCTTTGTCATATGTATAAAACGGAGACCTGAATACTAATTCCCAGGGCAAGAGAGAAAAGTTCCCAAAAAAATCACCTCGAAATATTATAGCTGTTCGGGTCCGATCGGTGGATACGCAGCGCTCGCTCCAGCTGCGTTCCAACCACTCGAGACAACCCGGAAGTGACGTTGTGTGCGTGGCTCCGTCGTACACGTTTCGTCATAGACGTCTTCAGCGGCGGTGCCACGCCACTACACACTATGTACTTTATGGAGAAGGAGGTCTCCGCATGCCGCTCACACCCCCCGGAGTAACCAGTCAGGACACAGGAGACGGGCACCAGGGGACACCACAAAACATACACGGAACGAATAAATGTCCCGCCTGCCCACATAAATCCATCATACCATACACCTAAAAAAATTCACTCTACCATATATTTTGAAAATATTAACTATAAAACGGCCTACAAAGAAGAAAGGGGAACGAAGCAGGTTTCTCTGAAGAGGCTCCTATAAGGAAAAAGCCTCCCCAGGCAGAATACATATGCATTGCCCAATATTAATCCTACGTTTGTTACTCATATTAAATTGTATCTACTATGTGTCTTCCCTATCTATGTGCCCTCCACAGTGATGCGCTATCCCCACACATCCCTCCAATGTGCGTGAACAAACCTGTCCGGGCCCTGGGCATCCAAGCATAGGGAAAAAACATTCGAACACAAATGTTATGACAATTCAGATATTATCTGGTAAAGATGTACAAATGAAAAAATAGAAATAAAATCATCATAAATTAACCCCTTGGGTTATATATTATATAATATACACAAAGATTTTTCCAAAAATTCCCTTCCAAGAAATCCCTTCAAAAAATCTCTTCAAAAAAATCTTTTTTCAAAAAAACTTTTTTCAAAAGTAATCTCTCCTAAAAAAGAAGAAGAGGGAGAAGGAAAGAAGAAGGAGGAGAAAGGGGAATAAATTCATTGTGCCATATATTTTAAGGGTTGGCTATAAAACAATTTAAATCTATATCCAGGTTGAGGCCCCCCAGAGCGAGGAACCCCAACCTATATATCCAGGCTGTTTCATTTTGCGAGATCAAAGTAGTTTTATTCCCTCCCCTCCAGTTATCTTTAATAAATCTATCCCATAAAATATTAGTCCCGAAGGGTCTCTGGTGAAATTCATCAAAGTGACGGGATAGGTTGTGATTTGGGAAGCCCTTTTTTATTTTTTTAATATGTTCCCGTATTCGTACAAAAAGGGGGCGTGTCGTCCTTCCCACATATTGCAAATGACATGGGCACTCTATAACATAAGTTACATGTGTGCTCCGGCAAGTAATTAATTCTCTTATCTTATACTCCTTGTGGTCAGTTCTAGCTCTAAAAGTTTCTTTTTTACGAGGTTGTTTTTTGCTGACCTTGCAGGGAAGGCACCTTTGGCATCTGTAAAATCCTTTCATGTCTTTGAAAATTTTTATACTTTTTGGTGGATCGATCATATTGTGTACCAAATGGGTACGAAGAGTAGGAGCTTTTCTATATATAAAGCAGGGTTTCCTAGGGAGAACTTTTGATAGTACTCTGTCCTCTTGCAGTATGGGCCAATATTTTTTAATAATTTTTTCAAAATCTCTGTATTGGGTGTTATAACCTGTAATGAAGGCCATTTCCATTTTGTTTTCCTTCTTGTTTTGTTTCTCAAACAAAGTTTTTCTATCCATCCCACTTATTTCTTTCTTTAACTGGAGTAGTGGTTCCAGACCATACCCCTTTTCCCGGAATCGTTCTACAAGGACATCTGCTTGAAGATTATAATCTTCTATTGTGTGGCAGTTTCTCCGTAGTCTTAATGGTTGACCTTTAGGGATATTACCTTTCCACTTTTGATGGTGGCAACTTGTCATTGGTATATAGCCGTTCCTGTCTGTTGTTTTAAAGAAGGTCTTCGTATTTAGTTCTCCATCTTTTTTAAAAATGTCTAAATCTAGATATTCAATACTATGATCACTCCATTTTCCGGTGAAGGTAATTCCGTAAACGTTGTTGTCCATATTCTTTAAGAATATTTCAAAATCTTCTGATGTTCCGTCCCATAGTATGATGAGGTCATCTATGTACCTACGGTAGAACCTCAGCTGGGGTATGTTCTTCCCGTAGACATATTCCTCCTCCCACATGTTCATCATAAGGTTTGCCACACTTGGGGCATATCGAGCCCCCATGGCTACCCCCTTAGTTTGAACATAGTAATTATGTTCATACCAAAAAGAATTGCATTCCATTGCTAATTTAAGGCCCTCAATTATATATTCTATTTGCTCCTGCCGCATGTCAGTATGTTCATATAATGCCGTTTCCACTCCTTTTAATGCATCTTCCTGTACAATACTCGTGTATAGAGAGTTTACATCAATAGTGGCAAATAGATACCTGTCAGCATTTTTTATTTCTTACATAGTTACATAGTTAGTCAGGTTGAAAAAAGACACAAGTCCATCCAGTTCAACCACAAAAAAAAAAAATATATATATATATATATATAATAAATATCATACCAGCCCATATACCCAATTCTATACCCACAGTTGATCCAGAGGAAGGTAAAAAACCCCAGCAGAGCATGATCCAATTTGCTAAAGCAGGGGAAAAAATTCCTTCCTGATCCCCTGAGAGGCAATCGGATTTTCCCCGGATCAACCTTACCTATAAATGTTAGTACCCAGTTATATTATGTACACTTAGGAAATAATCCAGGCCTTTCTTAAAGCAATCCACTGAGCTAGCCATAACCACCTTTGCAGGGAGTCTATTCCACATTTTCACAGCTCTTACTGTGAAGAAACCTTTCCGTATTTGGAGATGAAATCTCTTTTCCTCTAGACGTAAAGAGTGCCCCCTTGTCCTCTTTGTTGACTGTAAAGTGAATAACTTGACACCAAGTTCCCTATATGGACCCCTTATATATTTGTACATGTTGATCACATCCCCCTTTAATCTCCTCTTATCAAGAGTGAATAAATTCAGTTCCTCTAATCTTTCTTCATAGCCGAGTTCCTCTATGGCTCTTATCAGTTTGGTTGCCCTTCTCTGCACTTTCTCCAGTTCACTGATATCCTTTTTGAGAACTGGTGCCCAAAACTGAAATGCATATTCCAGATGAGGTCTTACTAATGATTTGAACAGGGGCAAAATGATATCTCTCTCTCTCTGGAGTACATACCTCTCTTAATACAGGAAAGGACTTTGCTCGCTTTGGAAACCGCAGCTTGGCATTGCATGCTATTATTGAGCTTATGATCTACCAAAACCCCCAGATCCTTCACTATGGATTCCCCCAGTTGTACTCCCCCTAGTATGTATAATGCATGCATATTCTTAGCCCCCAAGTGCATAACTTTACATTTCTCAACATTAATCCTCATCTGCCACATAGTCGCCCAATTAGACAGAGCATTGAGGTCGGCTTGTAAATTGGAGACATCCTGTAAGGACGTTATTCCACTGCATAGCTTGGTGTCATCTGCAAACACGGAAATGTTACTTTTGATCCCAGACCCAATATCATTTATAAAGATATTAAAAAGTAAGGGTCCCAACACTGAACCTTGGGGTACACCACTGATAACCTTAGACCATTCAGAGTAAGAATCACTAACCACTACTCTCTGAATTCTGTCTTTTAGCCAGTTTTCTATCCATTTACAAACTGATATTTCCAAACCTGTAGACTTTACCGTACACATGAGCCGTGTGTGCGGAACTGTATCGAACGCTTTTGCAAAATCCAAATATATCACTTCCACCGCCACCCCTCTGTCCAAGGTTTTACTTACCACCTCATAAAAAGAAATCAGATTTGTCTGACAACTTCTGTCTTTCATGAATCCATGCTGTCTGTTGCTCAAAATATTTTTTTCCTGCAAGAACTCGTCTATGTGGTCTTTTATTAATCCCTCCAGTATCTTCCCAACTATAGAAGCTAAACTAACGGGTTTATAATTACTTGGTAAAGACTTTGTTCCCTTTTTAAATATAGGCACCACATTGGCCCTGTGCCAATCCAGTGGTACTATTCCTGTCATTAATGAGTCCCTAAAAATTAGATACAATGGTTTTGAAATGACAGAGCTCAATTCTTTTAGGATCCGTGGGTGGATGCCATCAGGTCCAGGTGCTTTATCCACCTTTATTCTGTCCAAATATTTCTGGACCATATCACTTTTGAGCCATTGTGGATTTGGGGCTGCGTCAGTACCACCCCCATTTGGGAAATGAGCTCCCCCATGCTCCTTTGTATACACAGAGCTGAAGAAAGTATTTAATAAGTTAGCCTTCTCTTTGTCCCCCAGTCACACTCTCTAGATTATTTTGCAAAGGGCCTACATGCTCAGACTTAACCTTTTTACTAATAATATATTTGAAGATTTTTTGGGGGTTTGTCCTACTATCTTTTGCAATCTGTCTTTCATTTTGAATTTTTGCATCCTTGATTTCCTTTTGACATATTCTGTTATATTCCTTGTAACATTTAAATGACACTAGCGTTCCTTCATTTTTTTTTTTTTTAAAAGCTCTTTTTTTTATAGTTTATAGCTTTTTTAACTTTGGCCGTGAGCCACATCAGTTTTATTTTTAACCTTTTAAACGTATTGCCCATGGGAATATACTTTGCCGTGAGATCACAAACAGTCTTTTTGAAGAATTCCCATTTCTGTTCTGTGCCCATTGGTGCCAATATTCTCTCCCAGTCTAAGTCCTGGAGAGCAGCCCTCATCCTTGGAAAATTTGCTCTCTTGAAATTAAGTGTTTTTATCTTTCCCGTATGTGATTTTTGCTTACAGCTAACATCAAATGAAATCATGTTATGGTCACTGCTACCCAGATGTTCCTTTATCTGAACATTAGTAATACGTTCTGCATGGTTTGAGATTACCAGGGCCAACAGAGCATCATTCCTACTTGGGGGCCTCAATAAACTGGACCATAAAATTGTCCTGTAATAGGTTTACAAATATTTGCCCTTTAACTGTCCCAGCAGTGCCATTACCCTAGTAAATTTCTGGGTAGTTAAAATCCTCCATTATTATCACTGTCCCAGCCCTTGCAGCCCTTTCTATCTGTGCAAGGAGCTGAGTCTCCACCTCCTCATTAACATTGGGTGGTCTATAACAAACTCCAATGATTAACTTTGAACTACGCACATCTGTATGCAGTTCCACCCATAATCCCTCAGACTCATCACACTCTCTGTCCACCAGGTCCTCTTTCTCACTCGCTTTGAGATCATTTCTCACATAAAGACAGACCCCTCCACCTTTCCTTTTTACTCTGTCTTTCCGAAAGAGTGCATAGCCAGGAATATTAATAGCCCAGTCATGTGAGGAATGAAGCCAAGTTTCAGCAATACCGATTACATCATAGCTCTTCTGATGCACCAGAGCTTCCAACTCGCCTATTTTACTTGGCAGACTTCTGGCATTGGTGAACAAACATTTTAATGTATTAATATATTTTGACTGGTCACATACTATCCTCTTGGGTGTTCCAAGATTACAACTAGGACTTGCTACTATATTTACCTTGGGTTTATGTGCTTTGGTTACCCTACCACTAATGCCCCTTATATTACCCTCTGGAATATGCTCCACGCTGACTATCTCTATCTCTGAACCCTCCCCCCCATCGCCTAGTTTAAAAACCCCTCTAACTTTTTGGCCATCCTTAATCCCAGCTGATCTGCACCCTCCTCATTTAGGTGCAGTCCATCCCTTCTATAGTACCGGTTATCGACTGAGAAGTCATCCCAGTCCTCCAGGAACCCAAACCCCTCCTTAGTACACCAGCTTTTGAGCAACTTGTTTACTTCCCTAATCTCCCTCTTCCTTTCTGGTGTGGCTCGATATACTGGTAGTATTCCTGAGAATACTACCTTGGAGGTTCTTTTCCTCAATTTAGCTCCCAAGTCCCTAAAATCATTCTTTAGGACACTCCATCTGCCTCTGACTTTGTCATTGGTGCCAACGTGCACCATGACAGCTGGGTCTTCCCCAGCCCCTCCCAGTAATCTGTCCACCAGATCCATGATGTGCCGAACCCGAGCGCCTGGCAGACAACATACAGTTTAGCACTTCAGGTTGTTGTTACAGATTGGCCTCTCTGTCCTCCCAAGAATTGAGTCCCCTACCACCAGAATCTGTCTTTCCTTTCCCTTCGCTCCCCCCCCCCCACTCTCACTGGAGGAGTTCTTCTCCTGGCAGCTAGGAGAATCCCTCAGCTCCAGCAGTGCTGGTCCCTGACTGGGATCACCAATGTCACTCAATGGAGCGTACTTATTGGGATGCTCCAGCCCTGGATCGGCCTCCCTGGCACTTGCCCCTCTACCCTTACTGACTGTCACCCATCTACTCTGTGCTAGTGCCTGCACCTCTTTGTCTCCACCCACCTCTGTGCTGGCACCTGCCGTGTACGTTCCTGGCTCTCATTTAGGGTGGAGGGTCCTCTCAGTGCTGACAGTTGCTTCCCCGGATTCAGAACCTGGGCTTCCAGGGAAACAATGTTCTTACATTTTGCACAGCAGTATTCACTCTCGATCAGATGATCAAGGAAAGCATACATGCCGCAAGATGTACACTGAGTCGCCTCTCCACACCCGCCAGTCATCGTACCTATTAATTTAATGAGGATTAGAGATTATACCCAGTCCAAATTACCTAACAACTAGCTTCCTGACACTAATACTCAACAAGACAGTACACAGGTACTCACAGACCAACGTACACCCACAATGCACAAATACTAACGATATACACACACACCCACACTACTCAGACACACAGGTACTCACACTACACAGCTACTGTGACCCCTGTTATAACCTCCTGTTTTAAACTCTGGTTTTTAACTCACCACTTGGACCAGTTCCACTAACTCTGGTTTTTAACTCACCACTTGGACCAGTTCCACTAACTCTGGTTTTTAACTCACCACTTGGACCAGTTCCACTTAGACAGAGTTCTAACAGACTCAAGATGAGCAGGCTCAAATGAGTTCTACCCAAACTTATATAGACCTCAAGCACCTGTGTCCAATTAAACCCTCCCCTTAATTAGTAGGCTGAAGGAAGGAAAAAAAATATATATTTAAAAAGTGTCTGAAAAGGGTATTAAAAAGCTACAAGGAAAAGCCCCAAAAGAACCTAAAAACGCAACCCAGCAGTCACCAGCAGTCAAAAAGCAATACTAATGCCGCGTACACACGGTCGAACTGTTTGACGTACTTAGTCCGTTGAAACACATTTCAGCGGACAATCCGCTCGTGTGTGGGCTTCAGCGGAATTTTTCAGCGTGCAGTCCGGAGTACTAAGAATTTTTCCAAAAATCTTTCCGTCGTACTTTGGTTTCAGCGGACAATACGGTCGTCAGTATGCTAGTCCGACGGACTAAGAATGGTGCATGCCCAGAAACGATTTACAGGGCGGAAGCGCTCTGTCTTGTAAAACTAGTGTTCGTATTGAAGCTAGCATATTCGTCATGCTGCTAATTTTGTGTTTTTTTTAATATAGCACATTCTTTTCTTCTTCATAATGCAAGAAAAGTGAAGTTGCTTTGCTGCTTATATTCACACAGAGTTATCACAAATGTTTTTATTCATCCTCATCCTATGATTAATATTCCAATTCGAGAATAAATATATATATATATATATAAAATAAATAAATATATATATATATATATATATATATATATATATATATATATATAATATATATATAATTTTATAATTTATCTATTACTATATATTTTTGGAACTACTATTGTTAGTTTAAAATTATTTATTTATTTTGCTTTTTTTTTGGGGGGGGTTAAACTAGATGGACTTGTGTTTTTTTTGTCCAAGCAGACTATGTAAGTAGAGATAGATAGATAGATAGATAGATAGATACCCAAACCAGCATTTTAGCTTACACATGATTGAATGTTCAAAATCAGCAGAGCTTCCCCTCATTTCAAATGTTAGCCTCAAATTTACAGCGACTGCACTTCCAAGTGCACTTGCAGTGCTTTAAAAATTGCACTTGTAGTTAGCATATTTATATTAACATGAACGTGTGTTTTGTAAATAACCCCCATAGTCTTTTGACATGTACCTGCCTACTCACAAATAAACTCTGTTTTTTTAATCCAAAATAAAAAAAATTACAATATTTTTGGAAAAAATAAATCTTTATTTTTAGTCTGTACAAAACAAAATCAAGAGGGAGGCAACACTGGAGACACTTTTGAAGTTTGTGAAGCCTTTTGTCCCCCAGGCACACATCAAGTCAGTGGCCACCAAAATTCAGATCCTGTGTAGGGAGCACAACATAGTCCTAGAATCCCACAGACCAGGAACAGCAGCAGATGACATCTATGTCCCCAGACTGTGGTACTACAACAGCCTGCGTCTTCTGTGAGAGCAGACTGAAGCCAGGCAGTCACTTCCGACTCTTCCGTCTAGCCTTCCCTCCACGCTTCGCTGGAGGCTGTGCCTCTGGTGGTGGACTTGTGGTAGGAGGAGGAGGAGGAGGAGGAGGAGGAGCAGTAGGGTCTGTGTTGTAGAGTCTGGTGGTTGGTGTTAGCTCACCCTTCAGACCCCGCTGAATACTATCGAAGAAAATAGCCTCGCACAAGTTGCGCTGTCCCTTGTCCATTTCAAGCAACTTGCTGGCCAAATAAGTAGCGTAGGCCTCTTCAGGATTGGGGGGTTTACTAAGCAATTGGCTGGCTTGACGTATAAGCGCCAATGACTCCTCCTCTGTCTGTGTCATCCTCCTGGGCCTTTTGCTGGCTATGCGGAGGGGAAGGACCTGACTTTCTGTCCGACTCCTGCTGGGCCCAGCTATCTCCTGCGTGTGGCTGGTCCCGGCCTCCTCCTCCTCCATACCACTGGTCCCGGCCTCCTCCTGGGTGAGCTCATCCTGTGTAAAAAATAAATAAATAAATAAAATATGTATATATTTTGAAATCATCAATCACTGACAATTTTACAGTTCTCACTTGCAAATACATTTGTCTTGAAATACAAAAGGCTATCATTTTGACACCATCATTTTTCCATCAGTTCACCAAGATTTTAGCCACATTTGTGGAAACTACTGTATCCTTATATCTAATTTAATTTGTGATGAAATCCTAGATTTGGAAGCAATTCAAACATTGAACTTTACATCATTAACATTTGAGCAATCCTAACTTTATAAACTAAAATATACCTGGCTCCAGCTGGGCGCATCAACTTCATCCAGGAAGGAAGGGTCTGGATCTTCCTGGGGTGGCTCAGCTGAGGTGGAGGGAAGGGTGGAGGGAAGGGTAGACGGAAGAGTGGAAAGTGACTGCCTGGCTTCTGAGGGGTCATCCAGAAAACGCAGCCTGTTGTAGTACCACAGCCTAGGTACATATATCTCATCTGCTGCTGCTCCTGATGTGCGGGACTCTAGGATCTTGTTGCGCTCCCGCCTATACATGTTACGCAGGACCTGAATTTTGGAGCTCACAAACTTAAGGTCTGCCTGGGGGAGTCGGGTTTTCACAAACTTCAGAAGTGTCCCCAGTGTTTTCCTCCGGCCAGGACGGCTTGAATATAGTGGGTGCTTGGCATCCCACAGGTTCCTTTGCATCTCAAACATCTCTATGAATTTTGCCAGGAATGCCTCCTCCTTAAAGGGGTCCGGACTGTACTTTTGCATTTTTAGTTCTGAAAAAAAAAAAAAAAAAATTACATAAAAATACTAATGTCAGACCAAACGCACACTATTTATATTGTGACAATGTAGGCGAGACACACACTACACCCACACTACACCCACCCACACTACCCCCACACACACACTACCACACACACTACCCCCCCACACACCCACCCCCACCCCCCCATACACCCACCCCCACACACACACTACCCCCCCACACACCCACCCCCACACACACCCACACAAAACACCAACCCCACTCAATCACCAAACCACATTAAAATCAACTAACCATCCACAAGGTAAAATCCCACTATATACATTCCTAACGCAGGCCTAAAACCCTAAAAATAAAAAGATCACCATCTTACCGTCGTGTGTATCACTCGCTGCTTCCGTTCGGACAAACGTACGGCCTCGCGGTAACGCTTTATATACAGCGCATGCGTCAAGCTCCGCCTGCGTCGCCCACGTTGCCCGCCCCTGACGTTCCTTGTGACCGTATTTCCCCGCCCCTTTTACCCTCGTTCCGCTGTGGGAGAGTATCTAGATAAAGATGGCGGACGTATTTTCTGAGAGCAGCACGGAGGAAAGCCCTGAACCCAATACTTCCAGAGCTAGGAAGCTTCGAAGAGATGGTGGAGATGGTGGACATCTTAAGAAAAGAAGATTATGATGGGAAAAATGGCCCCTATCCCAAACCCAATATCCGGAAGGACAGAATAATGAGTACAGTAGTGAGCACTTTGGAGAACACATTTGGTGTCCGAAGAGCTAAAGATCAACTCCGCAAACGCTGGTCGGATATAAAATCCAGGGAGCCAGATCAATACAGGAGAATAAATAAGGCGCTCAAAAAAAGTGAGTACTTTTCGCTTATCTTGACGTTTGTACCTACCCGTGGTAAATCTGGCGTATTAAACTGTCGTCTGCTTGATCATTCGTATGACTGTACGTAAATGGCGCGTATCAGTATATGGTATTGGTTTAGGTTTTTGATTTGTTATTTCTTTTATTGTTGTTAATGATACCTTGAATTGTGACATTCAATTTAGGATATCCTTGTGTACATATCTTTATAGCTACAACTGTTTCATCACTTTATTCAGTGTAATGTATTGTAATTAAGATATAGATATACAAGTTCCACATCTCAACTGGGGATAATTTCGTGTAGTTTGGGACATCATAGAACATTTTTTGAGATCATCACACACAGGGACTCAAGGGGATGATTCTGGTTTGTCAATCTATGAAATTTGGCTAAATGATGTAAAGTATCACAGTTTGTTTAGGCTAGGTTCACACTGCTGCTATGTATGAGATCGCATGTGGTTCGCACCGCACTGTAGTGCAACTCACATGTGATCTCTGTGCGATGCGATTTCAGCCATACAGGTAGTATGGCAGAATTTGCATGGCATCCGGCACAAACTTGTACAGGACCCTTTTTTTAAGCCACAGCAGAATCGGATCGCATGGTGTTCACACCATGCGATCCGATTCCTGTCTGAGTTTGCAGATCGCACTGCAATATGCGAACTGATCTGGGGGTGTCATTAAAGGTTTCACTGACACTCCCAGCAGTTTGCATAGGGTCCTGTGAACTGCCTCCGGGAGGCATGCGATGTGGGAACCCACAGTAGATTTCCAGCTTTCACGCATCACAGCAGTGTGAACCCAGCCTAAAAGGGAATTTAAATGATGTAATCAACTAGGATTTTGTAACAACTAGCTAATAATTGTACACCACTTCGAACCAATGTTTAATATTCAGATTTCTTGATTCAAATATCACTGGGCTTAAAAGTCTACCTTTTTTGGTTTGTTTCATTCTCATAGGGGAACAAAGATTCAGACATGAGTTGGAGCAGCCCAGGACCCCTCGACCTCACCAGCCTGATTGGGCAGTTAGCCCAAGCCCAGTGCCAGAGGACCCCAGCCCAGTGCCAGAGGACCCCACCCCAGTGCCAGAGGTGGAGGTAGAAGAGGTGGTAGAGGTACTCACCCCACAAAGTGAGTGTCTGACAACGCAGCTTAAGGTAAACCATTAATGCCTGCATATGTTAACACTATTTTTTTTTTATAAACCTTTTTTAGGTGATGATCTGGTTGTAGAAGGACAAGCCGCAGAGCCATTCACAACTGACAGTGCCCAGAGGCTGATTGGGCAGATCATGGTCTGGAATGGCGAGATCGATTGCATGCGGAACCAGATCCGCAACATGCACAGGCAGTTGAACACCATTCAGCAGCAAATGAAGAACATGATCGATGTTTTGGGGAGAATCTAAGCCCCTTTTCCCTAAAATGCAAGATCATGTTCTTCATTTGCTTGCAAAAATCATTTTATGTTTTTTGAAATTTTAATTCAGTTTTTTAGAGTCCAAATTTAGAAGATGCACACAGTGTGTCAACATGTGCTATGTGCCATCAGAGGATCTCAATGTACGTATTTTGTGTTTGCAACCCCTTCCTCATTCTAGTATGTGAGAGGAAGGGATTGCACCCACAAAACGCATCCATTGATCACTCATAATGGGAGATAGCACATGTTGACATTACCAATTTTTGGTGCACATCTTCTAAATTTGGCTTTTACCCTTGTTGTATGTAAACAGTTCAACTTTTAACATCCAACAAATATGTATGTGTGTATATATCTAGATTTTTTATTCTTTAAAAATTTTTATATATATATATATATATATATATATATATATATATATATATATATATAGTTTACTACAAAAAATCTATATTGTTTATCAAAAAATTAGCAAAATAAGATATTGTTTACTACAAAAAATCTATATTGTTTACCAAAAAATTAGCAAAATAAGATATTGTTTACTACAAAAAATCTATATTGTTTACCAAAAAAACAAAACAAAAAAAAGGCACTTGTTTCAATGTGCACTATTACAACTTTTCGAAAAAGATATGTGTGTGTGTGTCTCCTCCTTTCAATACTCAATACCTTTTTGGGAAGTAATTTTGTGTTTTCTGTGACAAAGGACCTTATTTCCTATTGGGAAAAAAAAAAACACTTTGCAATACAAATGCACTATGACAGGAATATGCAATTAGTGGAAATCCAGCTGTTAAATAACTAAAAGTCCCATGAAGCATAGCAAGACTGACAGCTACAAGCATGAGACCCAGAGGCATGATGGACTTGTAGTTTTGCACTAGCTGCAGGTCTGCCAATTGCATATCCCTGAATTAGGAGAATGTAGGAGACAACCACCTTGAAAAGCAAACAAGAACCAAACTTAAAAATTTGATCAGACAATAGATATTTGAAGAAAAGGAAAGCTTTATTGCTCAGCTGGCATTGGAATAGCCCCCCTACCATTAAAATAGGTGACATACTGGTCACGCACCTCACGTGCTGTTTGGGGGGCTAAGCCAGGATGGGCATGATCCAGCCCTGTGAGTTCTGGCATTAGTCCGGCCTCAGGCCCAATTGGCTGCAGGTAATGGGTTCCAGAATGTTTTCTTAAAAAGTTGTGTAAAATGCAGCAGCAGAGAATGACATAGTTCAGTTTGTACTCTGCCAAGTTTATTGCTGTCAAAAACAGACGGAACCGGCTGGCCATAATACCAAAGGCATTCTCCACAACCCTTCTTGCTCTGGCCAGCCGGTAATTAAAAACCCTCCTCTCCGGGGTGAGGGTCCTTTGGGGGAAGGGCTTCATCAAATGGTCACTCAGACTGAACGCTTCATCAGCGATAAAAACAAAAGGTAGACCCTCCACATTATCAGCATCTGGTGGCAAGTCCAGGCCACCAGTGATGAGACGGTGGCAGAACTCGGTCTGCCTAAACACTCCTCCGTCAGACATCCGGCCGTTCTTCCCCACATCCACATAGAGAAAGTCATATTGTGCTGACACCACCGCCATTAACACCACACTATGGAACCCCTTATAATTCCAGTAGTAGGACCACGAATGGGGTGGGGGCACAATCCGCACATGTTTCCCGTCGATCGCCCCTCCACAGTTGGGAAAGTCCCAACGGGCAGCGAACTGGGAAGCCACAGTCTGCCATTCCTGTGGCGTGGAAGGAAACTGGGGAGTCAAACACAGGTAAAAAAAAAAAAATTTGTCATTAAATCAAAACAATTCATAACAAATAAAACTCAAAAACATTTTGGAACAGCAGTTAAACATAAATATTGAAAATGTTTTGCAGCAAAAAAAAAAAAAAAAAAGACGGCCCAATTCCCAGATTACTCAGCCCTCTGATGGACCAGGGGACATAAGTTATGTGGGTGAGTGGGGTGGGGGCCTAATTAATGAGTATACAATCCCTGAAACCAATTTGAGTGGGGTGGGGGCCTAATTAATGAGTATACAATCCCTGAAACAAATTTGAGTGGGGTGGGGGCCTAATTAATGAGTATACAATCCCTGAAACCAATTTGAGTGGGGTGGGGGCCTAATTAATGAGTATACAATCCCTGAAACCAATTTGAGTGGGGTGGGGGCCTAATTAATGAGTATACAATCCCTGAAACCAATTCCAAAAGGGTGGGGGGGCAGTAAAACAGTACAATGGAGCTGACAATATGAATTAGAGAAAAACAGTCTCGGCTGTGGGTGTATAGGGGCCCAGGATTGCATGCTGGGGACGTTAGTGAAAGCAAATATGCACGTGGGACACAAAAAGGTAAAAGCTATAAAAAAAATGACACAAAATAAATAAATAAATAAATACATCAAAAAAACAATTGCATGTATTCATATAAAGGGGACATTCACAGCATATTCCTGTCATGGATATTAAAAGTCATGATGAAATTAATACAAACATACAATGCATATAATGCAATATTAAAAGAACAAACTTACCTTCATATATTACTTCTGCAGGACCCGAATAATGGCAGAACAGGTCTCTGGAATAATGATCCCCAGAGCCTGGGGGGAGATGCTTGTAGAGAACTTGAGGTCCTGAAGGCTTCTCCCTGTCGCCAAGTAGTGCAACGTGGCGACGAGCCTCTGCTCCGGAGTGATGGCTTGCCGCATGCAGGTATCCTGCCTGCTGATATAAGGGGTCAGCAAAGCCAGCAGACGGTGAAAAACGGGGTTCCGTCATCCTGAGATAATTCCTGAAATCATCAGGATTATTCTCACGGATCTCGCGGAGTAAAGGCATATGCGAGAATTGGTCGCGCTGGCGCAACCAATTCTTTGTCCATGAACTCCTCCTCGCCCTGTTCACAGACTGGGCTCGGGTCAAAGTATTAACCCCAACACCAAGCCCCCATATAGCACGAACTCGCGAACGAGTGCGTCCACTCTCCATGGCTTTGAAACGGTCGGCTGGACAAACAAGCTTAACTGAACTCACCGAAGAACAGCCAGACCTATGAAGAACGATCTGAAACCCAGAAACGAGCGGACCAGAAGCGCCTAACAACAGGTACCAACTGATCCACGCGTACCGAAAGACAGATACAAACCTCACAGGCAGACTGCGCCGCAGAAAATGGACAAATTAAGCTGAAGTCTGAAAAGCGCGAATCGTCTCTAACCAAACTTCTACTAACGCAAAGTCAGCAGAAGGAGCCCAAAGGGTGCTTTACTGTGTCTTGGACTTCCTATTTCTAGTCCCGTCGTACGTGATGTACGTCATCGCACAAGCTTTCGTCGGACTGTTTGTGTATCCGTGTGTGGTCAAGTCCGTTCAGTGGAAAGTACGCCGGATTGTCCGTCGGATTGTATGACGGACTAAGTACGTCAAACAGTTCGATCGTGTGTACGCGGCATTATTCACACTCCACTCAAGGCTCCACTGTTCAGCTTGCAACCCGCAGATTGGCAATTTCACATGAGTTCTACCAAACTTATATAGACCTCAAGCACCTGTGCCCAATAAAATCCTTCCCTTAATTAGTAGGCTGAAGGAAGGAAAAAAAAAAAAAACGATTTAAAAAGTATCTGAAAAGGGTATTAAAAAGCTACAAGGAAAAGCCCCAAAAGAACCTAAAAACGCAAACCAGCAGTCACCAGCAGTCAAAAAGCAATACTTATTCACACTCCACTCAAGGCTCCACTATTCAGCTTGCAACCAGCAGATTGGCAATTTCACATGAGTTCTACCTAAACTTATATAGACCTCAAGCACCTGGGCCCAATTAAACCCTCCCCTAATCAGGGCCGGATTAACATAGGGGCTATTGGAGCTGCAGCTCCAGGCCCCTCTCTCAAGATAGGCCCATTTGCCCCCCCAAAAAAAAAAAGATTGACTTTGAGGATTGTAGCTTGGCAATCAGGAGTCACAGAGACCCCACATTTGGGGGGTAGGTAGCTAAAGACTCACTCCAGCACTGGTTAAAATATGGGGCTGCTGTCATCTATGGTTCCGGAGATACGGGGCTCCTTGCGCAGCCTGTCAGAAGCTACATACAGAGCGGCCAGTTTAACCACTTCCCGACCGCCGCACGACAATGTACGTCGACAGCATGGCACGGGCAGGCATATGGGCGTACATGTACGTCCCTGCCTTCCCGCGGGTCGGGGGCCCGATGCCTGCGGCGGTCGGTATCTGTGCAGGAGCGATCGGTGATGAGGAGGCGGCCATTCATTCATGGCCACCCCCTCGCGATCGCTCCTGACGAATGGGAGTGAAGCATTGCATCACTTCCTCTCCTGTAATGTAAACACAGGAGAGGAAGTGATGTAATCTCTCCTCCGTGTCGGTATTTTTCGTTCCGGCACCGAGGAGAGAGCATCGGTGAGTTGCACAAGCACTACACTACACAGTAGAACATGCCAGGCACACTCACACCCCCCCTTTACCCCCCGATCACCCCCCCCCAATTACCCCTGCCCCCCCCAGTCACAGTGACACCAATGCATTTTTATTTTTATTTTATTTTTTATTTATTTTTTTGCATTGGTGTCATTTGTGACTGTAATAACTGTTAGGGCAGTTAGGGTTAGCCCCCTTTAGTTCTAATGTACCCCCCTAACCCCCCCAATAAAGGTTTAACCCCGTGATCACCCCCCGTCGCCAGTGTCACTAAGGCTGGGTTCACATTGCAGCGGTTTATGAGAACGGATGTGATTCGCACCGTACTGCAGTGCAAATCACATCCGATCTCTGCGATTCGAGTTCAGCCATTCGCCGCACCCGCCGCAAATTCGCACGGGACCCTTTTTTTGGTCCGCAGCAGAATCGGATCGCATGGGTGTTCACACCATGCGATCCGAGTTTGCAGATCGCACTGCGATATGCGAACTGATCTGGGGGTGTCATTAACATTTCACTGACACTCCTAGCAGTTCGCATAGGGCAGTGTGAACTGCCGCCGGGAGGCATGCGACGCGGGAACCCGCCGCGGATTCGTGGCGTTCCCGCATCACTCCAGTGTGAACCCAGCCTAATAAGCGATCATTTTTCTGATCGCTGTATTAGTGTCACAGGTGACGCTAGTTAGGCAG
Organism: Lithobates pipiens; assembly: GCF_037356315.1. NCBI lineage: Eukaryota > Metazoa > Chordata > Amphibia > Anura > Ranidae > Lithobates > Lithobates pipiens. The sequence continues at coordinate 120,056,105 of NW_027507686.1, forward strand.
GTAGGTATTTAGGTTCGCCGCAGCTTTTTATAGCGCCAGGGACCCCCATATACTACCGCATAAAGCCCCCTGATTGCCCCCTAGTTAACCCTTTCACCAGTGATCACCATATAACTGTTACAGGTGACGCTGGTTGGTTAGTTATTTTTTTATAGTTTCAGGGCACCCGGCATTTATTACCTAATAAAGGTTTAACCCCCTGATCACACGGCGGGTGTCATTTGTGACTGTAATAACTGTTAGGGCAGTTAGGGTTAGCCCCCTTTAGTTCTAAGGTACCCCCCTAACCCCCCCAATAAAGGTTTAACCCCGTGATCACCCCCCGTCGCCAGTGTCACTAAGGCTGGGTTCACATTGCAGCGGTTTATGAGAACGGATGTGATTCGCACCGCACTGCAGTGCAAATCACATCCGATCTCTGTGCGATTCGAGTTCAGCCATACAGATAGTATGGCTGAATTCGTGTCGCACCCGCCGCACCCGCCGCAAACTCGCACGGGACCCTTTTTTTGGTCCGCAGCAGAATCGGATCACATGGGTGTTCACACCATGCGATCCGAGTTTGCAGATCGCACTGCGATATGCGAACTGATCTGGGGGTGTCATTAACATTTCACTGACACTCCCAGCAGTTCGCATAGGGCAGTGTGAACTGCCGCCGGGAGGCATGCGATGCGGGAACCCGCCGCGGATTCGTGGCGTTCCCGCATCGCTCCAGTGTGAATCCAGCCTAATAAGCGATCGTTTTTCTGATCGCTGTATTAGTGTCACAGGTGACGCTAGTTAGGCAGGTAGGTATTTAGGTTCGCCGCAGCTTTTTATAGCGCCAGGGACCCCCATATACTACCGCATAAAGCCCCCTGATTGCCCCCTAGTTAACCCTTTCACCAGTGATCACCATATAACTGTTACAGGTGACGCTGGTTGGTTAGTTATTTTTTTATAGTTTCAGGGCACCCGCCATTTATTACCTAGTCTCACTAGTGTACCCGTAAATTTAGGGGTGTCTACTTTCCAAAATGGGGTCATTTGGGGGGGGGTTTGTGCCATCTTGGCATTTTATGGCCTTCAAAACTGTAACGCCCTTAGAAAGCCTGAAGGCGGTGCTTGGTTCTCGGGGCCCTGTACGCGGATAGGCTCCCAAAAAGTCCCACATATGTGGTATCCCCATACTCAGGAGAAGCAGCAGAATTTATTTTGGGGTGTCATTTCACATATGCCCATGGCATGCGTGAGCAATATATCATTTAGTGACAACTTTGTGTAAAAAAAAAAAAAAAAAAAAAAAGTTTGTAATTTTCCCGCAACTTGTAGCAAAATATAAAATATTCCATGGACTCAACATGCCTCTCAGCAAATAGCTTGGGGTGTCTACTTTCTAAAATGGGGTCATTTGTGGGGGTTTTGTGCCATCTTGGCATTTTATGGCCTTCAAAACTGTAATAGGTAGTGAGAAGTGAAATCAAAAAATTACGCCCTTAGAAAGCCTGATGGCGGTGCTTGGTTTTCGGGGCCCCGTACGCGGCTAGGCTCCCAAAAAGTCCCACATATGTGGTATCCCCGTACTCAGGAGAAGCAGCAGAATTTATTTTGGGGTGTCATTTCACATATGCCCATAGCATGTGTGAGCAATATATCATTTAATGACAACTTTGTGTAAAAAAAAAAAAAAAATTTTTGTCATTATTCAATCGCTTAAGGCAAAAAAATAAAATATTCAATGGGCTCAACATGCCACTTATCAATTTCCTTAGGGGGTCTACTTTCCAAAATGGGGTCATTTGGGGGGGTTTTGTACTGCCCTGCCATTTTAGCACCTCAAGAAATGAGATAGGCAGTCGTAAACTAAAAGCTGCGTAAATTCCAGAAAACGTACCTTAGTTTGTAGATGTGACAACTTTTGCGCAAACCAATAAATATACAACTATTGACTTTTTTTTTACCAAAGACATGTGGCTGAATACATTTTGGCCTAAATGTATGACTAAAATTGAGTTTATTGGATTTTTCTAATAACAAAAAGTAGAAAATATCATTTTTTTTCAAAATTTGCGGTCTTTTTACGTTTATATCACAAAAAATAAAAATCGCAGAGACAGTCAAATACCTTTAAAAGAAAGCTCTATTTGTGGGAAGAAAAGGACACAAATTTCGTTTGGGTACAACATTGCATGACCGCGCAATTACCAGTTAAAGCAGCGCAGTGCCAAAGTGTAAAAAGACCTCTGGTCATTTACCAGCAAAATGGTCCGGTCTGAAAGTGGTTAAATACAAGCTGGAACACTGCAGCAGACTGAGAAGATGAACTCACAGTGCTTATAATAATTATTTGTATACTACTTATGATAATTAACCCCTTGCCACCTAGTCTAAATGGAATATATATATATATATATATAGCATGGGTTGCACTAACTCTACTTTTTATCTAAAATGCCAGACTCAAGCGCTAGGCTATAACACCTACTTGCCTGTGAGAATTTATTTTTTTAAATAACAAAAAAATGTATCAAAAAAAAAACCCTACCACCTGAAAGATACCCAATGTGAACTAAAAATGTTCAAACAGTATTCAAAATATATTTAGTAACATGCCACCCAGGCCTATTCTGAGACTCTCCTACATGTAAAAATATTTTTTTTTTATGCTAGAAAATTACTCAGAACCCTCAAGCATTATATATTGTTTTAGCAGACACCCTATGGAATAAAATGGTGGTCTTTGTAACTTTTCATGTTACACAATATTTGCGCAGAAATTTTTCAAACTTTTTTTTTGGAAAGAAACAGTTTCATAAACAAAACTAGAGCGACAATTTTGAAAAAAACGCATTATTTTTTACCTTTTGTTATAATAAATATCCCCCAAAAATATATAAAAAAACATTTTTTTCCCTCAGTTTAGGCCGATACGTATTCTTCTACATATTTTTGGTAAAAAAAATCGCAATAAGCGATTATTGATTGGTTTGCGCAAAAGTTATAGCGTTTACAAAATAGGGATAGTTTTATAGCATTTTTATTAATAATTTTTTTATTTTTTTTTACCAGTAATGGCGGCGATCAGCGATTTTTATTGTGACTGCGACATTGTGGGGGACCCATCGGACATTTCTGACACATTTTTTAGACCATTGTCATTTATACAGTAATCACTGCTATATAAATGCAGTGATTCCTGTGTAAATGACACTGGCAGTGAAGGGGTTAACCAGTGGGTGGCAGTGTAGGGGTTAAGTGTTCCTAGGGGTGTGTTACTAACTGTGGGGGGGTTGGGCTTTCATTTAGTGAACACTGATCTCTGCTCCAATCACATGGAGCAGAGATCAGCGTCACTAGTTGCTAGGCAGAATGGAAAAATGCTGTTTACACAGCATTTCCTCCATTTGGCCGCTCCGTGAGATGATCGCGGGGATGCCCGCGGCGATCAAGTCCCTATCGGTCGGGAAGTGGTTAATTGGTGTAATTTCAATCCATGTATGGCCCGCTTAACCACTATGCAGTCCCTAAACATCCTTCCACAAACCTTTACATTTTTCCTTCCCAGATTACTTCATCCTCCTCTCCTATACATAGTGCCCACTGTCATACTCTCCACACTTCTCTCCTGTACATACTGCTCACTGTCATACCCTCCACACTTCTCTCCTATACATAATGCCCGCTGTCATATCCTACACACTCCTCTCTTGTACATAGTGCCCGCCAGGGGAGGGCTGGCAGCCTTAGGCCTGGGGGGCAAGTCCAGTCAAGTGGCCCATTAAACCACTTAATCAGCTAGGTGAGTCCACTGGTTGGGGGGGGGGGTGTTAGATAAGTCCGCTGGTGGGGGGAGAGTGTTAGATAAGTCCGCTGGTGGGTGGGGGGAGCATGTTAGATAAGTCCACTGGTGGGGGGAGGGTGTTAGATAAGTCCGCTGGTGGGGGGAGGGTGTTAGATAAGTCCGCTGGTGGGTGGGGGGAGGGTGTTAGGTAAGTCCGCTGGTGGGGGGGGACGGTGTTAGATAAGTCCACTGGTGGGGGGAGGGTGTTAAATAAGTCCACTGGTGGGTGGGGGGACGGTGTTAGATAAGTCCACTGGTGGGTGGGGGGAGCATGTTAGATAAGTCCACTGGTGGGGGGAGGGTGTTGGATAAGTCCGCTGGTGGGGGGGAGGGTGTTAGATAAGTCCGCTGGTGGGGGGAGGGTGTTAGATAAGTCCGCTGGTGGGGGTAGGGTGTTAGATAAGTCCGCTGGTGGGGGGAGGGTGTTAGATAAGTCCGCTGGTGGGGGGATGGTGTTAGATAAGTCCGCTGGTTGAGGGGAGGGTGTTAGATAAGTCCACTGGTGGGGGGAGGGTGTTAGATAAGTCTGCTGGTGGGGGGGAGGGTGTTAGATAAGTTCGCTGGTGGGGGGAGGGTGTTAGATAAGTCAGCTGGTTGGGGGGGAGGGTGTTAGATAAGTCCGCTGGTTGGGGGGGAGGGTGTTAGATAAGTCCGCTGGTTGGGGGGAGGGTGTTAGATAAGTCTGCTGGTGGGGGGAGGGTGTCAAGTCCGCTGGTGGGGGGGAGGGTGTTAAGTCCGCTGGTGGGGGGAGGGTGTTAAGTCCGCTGGTGGGGGGGAGGGTGTTAAGTCCGCTGGTGGGAACACACGCTGCCACTGCCAAAATTTTAAATTGTCTTGATGACTATGCATTATTAATTAAATTTACAACTGAAGCGGATTTTCTCATTCTATTCCATTTTGTGAAGGTTATCACAGATGCCTTACTTCAGGCTGGGGAGCATTGATTCAGTGAGGACTGGAGACACTGAGCCAGGTCCTTGCCACTCTTCGGGGGGGGGGGGGTGATGATCCTGAAGCAGGTCTCATCTTCTCTGCAGACTGCAGCTAGCCACTGCTCCCCATAAGCCCAGCAGGTCACGTGCGACGTAACGTTCTTGACGCCGGGCGTCCCCTCCCCTAACGTGCCACTCACCTGGCCTGCCTCTGAGACTCCTGGGAGGTAGGAGTTGTAGTCTGCTGTGCTCACACCAGGGGCGTACCTAGAGCATTTGGCACCCGGGGCGGATCCTATATCTGGCACCCCCCCACCATAAAATGTAAAAACACCCACTATGTCCCCTGCATACCTCTGCATCCTTCAATATCTTTTTGTCACTACTGTGTACCCCCCCTCTCCACAACTGCACCTCTGGACCCCTTTAAATTACACTGCACCCTGCATCTCTGGACCCCTTTACATTACACAGCACCCTGCACCTCTGGACCCCTTTACATTACACAGGACCTTGCACCTAAGGACCTCTTTACATTACACAGCAGCCTGCACCTCTGGACCCCTTTACCTTACACAGAACCTTGCACCTAAGGACCCCTTTACATTACACAGGACCCTGCACCTCTGGACCCCTTTACCTTACACAGAACCTTGCACCTAAGGACCCCTTTACATTACACAGGACCCTGCACCTCTGGACCCCTTTACATTACACAGAACCTTGCACCTAAGGACCCCTTTACATTACACAGGACCTTGCACCTAAGGACCCTTTTACATTACACAGCAGCCTGCACCTCTGGACCCCTTTACATTACACAGCAGCCTGCACCTCTGGACCCCTTTACATTACACAGCTCTTGTACCTCTGGACCCCTTACCTCCTGACCCCTTTACATTACACAGCCCTTGCACCTCTGGACCCCTTTACATTACACAGCACCCTGAACCTCTGGACCGCTTTACATTACACAGCCCTTGTACCTCTGGACCCCTTTACATTACACAGCACCCTGCACCTCCGCACCCCTTTACATTACACAGCCCCTCACAGCTCTGGACCCCCTGCATGTTACACAGACCCCCTACAGTGCAGACCCCCCTCCCTACCATACAGACCCCCATCTACAGTGCAGACCCTCCTACAGTACAGACCCCTCCACCCTACAGCGCAGACCCCCCTACAGTACAGACTCCCCTACAGTACAGACCCCCCTACAGTGCCGAATCTTCCCCTACAGTACAGACCCCTCCCCCTACAGTGCAGACCCCCCTACAGTGCAGGACCCCTTCTACAGTGCAGAATCCCTTCTACAGTGCAGGACCCCTTCTACAGTGCAGGACCCCCCTACAGTGCAGGACCCCTTCTACAGTGCAGACCCCCCTACAGTGCAGGACCCCCTCTACAGTGCAGGACTCCTTCTACAGTGCAGACCCCCTCTACAGTGCAGGACCCCTCTACAGTGCAGGACCCCCCCTACAGTGCAGACCCCCCCTACAGTGCAGCCCCCCTCTGCAGTGCAGACCCCCCTCTACAGTGCAGACCCCCTCTACAGTGCAGGACCCCCACAGTAAAGAACCCCCCTAAGGACCCATAATGTACCTCGAGCCCAAGGCAGTGGCATTGCAGGGGGGAGGTGCGAGCAGCACCCGAGTGGAGTGACATCTGTCGGCTCAGTGATCCGGGACCCGGAGCAATAATCCCCTTCTCTGTGGTCGCGTGACTCACGTCGCGCCGTTCTGATCAGTCCCGGCAGCGGCTGTCACTCACAGCCGAGCAGAGTGAAGCCTCCTCCCCCTCCTCCTTCATGTCTACACAGTGCTGTGCATGGAGGAGGGGGAGGCGGCTTCACTCTGCTCGGCTTTGACAGCCGCTGCCGGGACTGATCAGAACGGTGCGACGTGACCACAGAGAGAGGGGGGTTATTGAACCGGGTCCCGGCTGCCCGTCACAGCGTAAAAAAAAAAAAGAAATGAACAAACGGCCAGCGGCCGTTTTAAACATAATGTAGGTGCCGGCCTGGGGGGAAATTTCCACCCTGCCCCCCGGCCCAGCCCGCCCCTGGTGCCCGCTGTCATACACTTCTCTCCTGTACATAGTGCCCACTGTCATACCCTCCACACTCCTCTCCTGTACATACTACTCACTGTCATACCCTCCACACTCCTCCCCTATACATAGTGCCCACTGTCATACATCCAACACTTAACTCCTATACATAGTGCCCCCTGTCATACCCTCCACACTCCTCTCCTGTACATACTACTCACTGTCATACCCTCCATACTCCTCTCCTATACATAGTGCCCACCGTCATACCCTCCCTCCACACTCCTTTCCTGTAATTACTGCTTACTGTCCTACTCTCCACACTTCTCTCCTGTACATAGTGCCCACTGTCATACCCTCAACACTCCTGTACATATTGCTCACTGTCATACCCTCCACACTCTTCTCTTATACATAGGGCCAAATGTCATACCCTCTACACTCCTCTGCTGTGCATACTGCCCACTGTCATACCCTTCACACTCCTCTCCTGTACATAGTGCCTTCTGCCATACCCTCTGCACTGCTCTCATGTACATAGTGCCCACTGTTAGACCCTCCACATTCCTCTCCCTCACCTGCACATACTTCCCACTTTTATTCCATCCATACTCCTCCCATATGCCTCTTACCCACAAAAACTGTTCTTTAAAATTATACTGAATATCCTCAATGTTACCAGCTCTAGAATGGGCACACTTTTTCAGTTCAACTAATGGAAATCTCACAGTCCTCATATTTGTTCTGCCCCATTATTAGTACTTATTTCATTTTGTAATTACTATTGTGATGTATAGAGGAACATAGGGGGTGTCAGCTACTCTAAATATAGCACTTGTAAAAAAAAGCGTCCCTGAAAATATTTTTGAAATGTTGACAACTATGCACTTAGTCACTGCCCAAGGGCCACAGGGTCAGTAGGGGGCCCCATGAGAGGCTCCTGTGATATTAAAGCGGTAGTAAACTTTTCTAACAGTACTACTTTTTAGAGGCCCTGGGGTATGTTATGCCATAATGTACAAGTATGCCCAGCATATTAGCACATTAGGGCACACTTAAATTGTCAGACTGAGCCCTCCAGTGCTGTGCTGTGATCAATCCGGCGGGGCCCGGGCATTTTCATCTTCACCCGGTCTTCCTTCTGGGTTCTGTGCCTTCGGTCACTTGCTTTGGCCAGGCTGCATTGATGTCATTCCCACACATGCTCTTGTGCATCCTCTCTCTCTCATTCCCCCCCTCTCTATCTCATCCTCCCTCCCTTACCCCTTACATCTCTTTTATCCCCTTTCTCTCTTTCGCTCTCTATCTCTCTCTCATCCTCCCTCTCTCTCTTTAATTTAATTTGTTATAACAAAAAATTGTTTGCATTTTTATTTATTTATTGTTTATAAAAGGCCCCACCAAAATCCTCAGCACCAGGCCCATGATGTTCTTAATCTGGCCCTGCCCCTAATTAGTAGGCTGAAGGAAGGAAAGGAAAAAAAAACTATTTAAAAAATGTCTGAAAAGGGTATTAAAAAGCTACAAGGAGTTCTACCTAAACTTATATAGACCTCAAGCACCTGTGCCCAATTAAACCCTCCCCTCCTCCACTATTGTAATTCTCTTATAAGTTGTGAACTGTCCCTCAGATAAGATATCCCTTGTTGCACTAGGGGTTTCAAAAACTTGTCTAAATATTCCCCTAGGCGTGAAAAAATGGAATTTATTCCACTAACAATTGGCCTCCCTGGAGCCTTTACTAGCCTCTTATGTATTTTGGGCGTATAGTAAATAACCAGAGTTTTTGTGGAGTTTGATATCAAGTATTCTGCTTCACACATATTCAGAATACCCCTTTCTTTTCCTTTTTTCACAAACGCTTCTAATTTGTTCTCATATTCACGTCTCGGATGTCCCCTCAGTTTCTTATATGTATTCTCCATTCTATACAAATTCTCCATCTCCTCTTTATATTCAGATTTATTCAAAATTACCAGGTCCCCTCCTTTGTTGGCCGGTCTTATAACCACTTCCTTCCTTTCCCCCAATTCTTTTATCATTCTCCAGATTTTTTCCATTTTCTTATTTTTTTGTTTTTCTAATTTCTTCAGGTCCTCTTCCACCATTTTACTAAATGCCCCTAGGCATTGATAGGCTGCACTGATATGCAGCACTGATGGGCATTAATAGGCTGCACCGATAGGCTGCACTGATGGGCACTGATTGTCACTGATAGATGGCACTGCTAGGCAACACTGATTGGCAGCACTAATAGGCAACACTGATGGGCATTGATAGGCAGCACTGGTTGGCACTGATAGGTGGCATTAATTGACACCACAGGTGGGCATTGATGCACACTGATTTATGGCATTGGTTGGCGCTGATTGCCAGCACTGATTGGCAGAACTGATGGGCATTGGGTACTAATAGGCAGCACTGATGGGCACTGATAGATAGCACTAATAGGAAGCACTGATTGGCACTGATAGGTGGCATTGGTTGGCACTGACTGGCAGCACTGATGAGCACTGGTGGGCACTGACAGGTTGCACTGGTGGGCATTGATTGGTACTGACAAGTGGCACTGATGAGCAATGATTGGCCCTGACAGGTGGCGCTGATGGGCACTGACATGTGGCATTGGTGGGGACTGATTGGCACTGACAGGTGGCACTGGTGGGCACTGACAGGTGGCACTAGTGGGCACAGATTGGCACTGACAGGTGGCTTTGGTTGGCAATGATAGGTGGCACTGATGGGCATTGATAGGTGGCACCTATCGGCACTGAGCTAGGAGAGGGGAAGTTTCCCATTGAGCAGTCAGCTAGGCATGTAAGAGCCACTCAGTGTGTGAAATTGTAATGTAATGTCACTGCTTGCAGAGAGGAGCTGTCAGAACTTGGAGCTGATGCCGGGGGTGGGTGGGACCGAACAGCTAGCCTATCAAACACAAGCCAACGGGATAGGGGCTGGGCGGGCGGCTCCATGTATGTGGCTCCGCCCCCTTTCTTAAGCAGCCCAATCATTGGCTGGTGTTTAATAGCTGATAGAAAGTGGGCAGAGCCACATACACGGATCGGCCCACCCAGCCCTCGACATCAGTGTGTTTGATAGGCTAGCTGTTTGGTCCCGTCCACCCCCGACATCAGCCCCGAGTTTTGACAGCTCCTATCTGCAAGCAGTGACATTACATTAGTTTAAAGCACTAAGCGGCTCTTACATGCCTCCCTGACTGCTCAATGGGAAACTTTTGCATAGGCAGCTCCCTATACAGTCTCTTGCAGCATCTTACACCCCTTGCACATGCCTATAGTGAGCTGAGAGAGTTATGGTTCATTTAGCCCTATTGTTTTGCATATGGATGTTTCCCATGTACTCCGCTACCCCCCGATTTTCTTTAGGTCCATATTATCAATGTACTATTTATTTTATAATATTTGTTTTGTTTTTTTCCTCTCTATTTTGATTTTAACTTATGGACTGTTACGTTTGTGTGTGTGTGTGTGTGTGTGTGTGTGTATATATATATATATATATATATATATGTGCGTATGTGTATTTATATTATTCTATTATGGTCTATATAGGATATTTATATTTATAATAATGTGTATAGTTATTTGCGTGGATAGGTTTTATTTATCCATTTATGTTTTTGTCATTTAATTATGTTTTTTTTTCTTCATTATAAATAATATTTCCTCTGTATAGGCTATACATTTATTATATCACATGTGGTGTTGTCACCTTTTATATGTGGGTTACAAAACACAAGTAGAGAGGCGCCTCTGGGTGCAGTCGTTTAGAAATAACGCTTTTAATAATAGATGTAGATCAACTTACATTTTGTAGGAATAAACAAGCATGGTATTAATAATACAGTGAAGCATCCCGAGTCCTAAGCAGTATGGATTCCATGCTGACAACTGTGAGATCTTCCGGCAGATGGAGGACGCTGGCTCCGGAGAGCGGAGAGCGATGCGTGGAACGCACAGGACAGCTTACTACGGACGGATGACGTAATCAAAGCTGAATGCGCTTCGAGAGCGTGCGCACTTGGCGATGTAAGCAAGTCGCGCTCCTTTGTCAACAGATTCAAATAAAAACACCATGACTAGACTTTATAGAGGGATGACATGGGAACGTGGGCAGGGTCATGTAAAAAGCAAGATATAAGGGGCGTGTATATAAAACAAACACAATATGAAGCTAAAAACTAAGCGATTATAAAAAAACAGGGTAATTGGGTAATTAAAAAACAATCAATCATATAAGCAATTCTGGACAAAGATCATATATAATATAATGTTACCATTGGAATGGCATAAAAAAATAAACACATGGCAGGGGTGACATGGGAAAAAAGTAAACACATGGCAGAGGTGACATGAAAGAGTTTTTTCCCCACGTCACCCCTGCCATGTGTTTGTTTTTTTATGCCATTCCAATGGTAACATTATATTACATATGATATTTTTTATGCCATTCCAATGGTAACATTATATTATATATGATCTTTGTCCAGAACCGCTTATATGATTGTTTTTTAATTACCCTGTTTTTTATAATCGCTTCGTTTTTAGCTTCATATTGTGTTGTTTGTTTTATATATACGCCCCTTATATCTTGCTCGTTACATGACCCCACCCACGTTCCCATGTCAGCCCTCTATAAAGTCTAGTCATGGTGTTTCTATTTGAATCTGTTGACAAAGGAGCGTGACTTGCTTACATCGCCAAGTGTGCACGCTCTTGAAACACGTCCAGATTTGATGACGTCATCCATCCGCAGCAAGCTGTCCTGTGTGTTCCACTCCTCGCTCAGAGGACTCTCTCCAGAGCCAGCGTCCTCCATCTGCTGGAAGATCTCACAGTTGTCAGCAAGGAATCCATACTGCTTAGGACTCGGGGATGCGTCACTGTATTAATAATACCATGCCTGTTTATTCCTACAAAATGTCAGTTGATCTACATCTATTATTGAAAGCATTATTTCTATTTGTGTTTTGTTGCAGCTATGGATTCTACCCTATCATGATGGTAGCCCTGTTTGCATTTTTTTAACGTTTTTTTTCCTTCATCACCATTCCTAAATAGACTCTTTCAGCCGATATTTATTTTATGGGATGACATGACTATTTTTATCATTACCTCCCCTTTTTTTTTCTTCTTTATTTTTGCAGATTTGTTATAGAATGTTCATGATGTCTGACTTGTTTTGCGCCTATAGTTGTTATATTATATGTGGGTTACATGTTGTTCTAGTGTACCATATAGTAACAAAGAGGTATGGTGGTATAGGCATTTAGGATCGGCTTGTCGGCTTTGTCAGATGTCTGGCGTGACTGATTGCATTATCCCGTATATGGGGGAATGGAGCCTTTATACGCTCGGTGCTTCAGTTGTGCCACAGATTTAAAGAAGCACTATGTTCAGTGTGAAACGCGTCACCTCCTGGGTCCTGTAACCTTGTCCTTGTGGCTGTCAAGTGTCATGTTTTGGAAATAAACACGTTGGATTAATTCTTTGGTGTGCAGCTGTTTTCTTCAGTTCACTTTGGGGCCCCAGGACGACATCAGTTTGTGACAAAATGTGCATCAGGAGTAGGGCTGAGCCGAAACCCCCCCCCCAGTTTGGTTTGCACTAGAACTTTCGAACAGACCAAAAATTTGTGCGAACTTTAGAACCCCATTGAAGTCTATGGGACTCGAACGTTCAAAATAAAAAGTGCTAATTTTAATGGCTAATATGCTAGATATTGCCCTAAAAAGGGTTTGGGGACCTGGCTCCTGCCCCAGGGGGCATGGGTCAATGCCAATTTTTTTTTTTTTAAACGGGCGTTTTTTCGGGAGCACTGATTTTAATGACGATCAAAGTGAAACAAAAAAGGTGAAATATTCCTTTAAATATCGTGCCTGGGGGCTGTCTATATTATGCCTGTGAAGTGGCACACGTTTCCCATGTTTAGAACAGTCCCTGCACAAAATGACATTTAACGGAAGAAAAGTCATTTAAAACTGCTTGCGGTTTTAATGTCATGTCTGGTTCCGGCAATATGGATGAAAATCATTGAGAAAAAAATGGCATGGGTAGCCCCCCCCCCCCCCCCCCCCGGCCATTACCAGCTCCTTTGGGTCCTGTACGGATATTAAGGGGAACCCCGTACCCAAATTAAAAAAAGGAAAGGTGTGGGGCCCCCAGGCCCTATATATGCAGAACAGCAGTATACAGGCAGTGCAAACAAAACAGACTGTGCAGGTTTGTTGTGTTAAGTAGAATCTGTTTATAATTTTGAACTGGTACATTTTTAAAGGTAGCTCCAGTCAAAAAATCTATTTTTAAGCTTTTTGGAAAACATAGGGAAGGGTTATCCCCCCTGTATAATTTTTGCTGGCCGTCTGTCTTTTTTCATCTCACTTCCTGTTGTGTCCTTCCGTTTGCAAGTAGGAGACGTTTGTAAGTTGGATGTTTGAAAGTAGGGACCTGCCCTTTATGCTCTGCAGAAATGTGGCCCTAAGGTGTTGGTGTTGCCACAACACTGTAAGCCCTCAAAGTGACTCTTGGTGGGCGCTGGAGCACCCTGCTGTGAACGATTATATCAAGAATGGTAATTACATGCCATTGTTGAACAGTGGTAGAAATATTGGGCCTTTGGTGGTTGTGGTGGTGCTGGTGCCTCAACACTACAAGTCCTCACAGTTACTCTCGGTGGGCGCAGGAATGGGCCCCTGCTGTGAATTGTAATTGCATGCCCCTGTTAAACAGGGGTTGAAAAATTGGGCCTTAGACACTGCAACCTCTCCCATATACTCTAGTTGGAGTGCAGGAATGAGCCCTGCTGAAAAGCATTGAATCCAAAATTGTAATTACACGCCCCTGTTTAACAGCGGCTGAAAAATTGGGATGGTGGCATCACCCAGAACCAAAAATGTTCTTCCAAGCTATCAGCAGGATCATTGAGGAAGAGGATAGTCAATCAACATAACAGGACAGTCACTCAGCATCAGCATAAGCAGTCTTGAAGGGATGTGACATTTCAAAAAAAATTATTCGGTTACATCAGCTTCAGGTGCTTGGTAGCTGGTGGTGATCCAAGACTGATTCATCTTTATGAAGGTCAGTCGATCAACCGAGTCGGTAGACAGACGCACCCTGTGATCGGTTACAAAGCCTCCAGCAGCACTGAAGGTGCTTTCTGAAATAACGCTGGATGCAGGACAGGCCAGTAGCTCAATTTCATACTGTGCAAGCTCTGGCCAGTGATCCATCCTCAAGACCCAGTAAGCCAGAAGATTTTCGGTGGGAAAGGTGTCCAAGTCTGACCTTGCCCCTAGGTATTCCTGCACCATGTGAATCAGACGCTGGAACAGATCATACCTTGGGGCTGCGGACTAAAAAATTGTCTGAACGCATCGGTCAGATGGCCACCTTCTCCACCGCTCCTTCTGTGACTGACCGAAGCCTCAGCAACACGTTGTCCAGGACCAGGAGTTTGTAACCTCCCAGTCTCTGGGAACGCGTTGCACAGACCTTTCTGCAAGGCCTCCCGGAGGTGTCTCATCCTCTGCTCCCTCTGCGATGGCAAGATAAGGTCCACAACCTTACCTTTGTACCGTGCATCAAGGAGAGTGGCCAGCCAGTAATGGTACCTCTCCTTGATCCGAAAAATATGAGGATCCTTCCGCAGGCTTTGCAGGATCAGGGAGGCCATGCAGCATAGGTAAGCTGAAGCATTCAGTCCGGAGTCCTCTGGGTCACTAAGGACAACATGATCCGCAGCCACCTCCTCCCAGCCACGTACAAGTCCACAGGTTTCTTGGGACTGTAAATCATCCCTAAAAGACTGCTGCTGCTGATACGGAGTGCCAGGCTCCACCTCCATGCTGACACAATCCTCCTCCTCCTCGTCCTCTTTCTGTGTGATGGGTGGGTCAGCAGAAACACTGTCTGGATAAAGGGGGCCTTGAGAGGCAAGGAAGTCCTCCTCTTCCTGCCTCTGTTCTGCCTCAAGTGCCCTGTCCATTATTCCACGCAGCGTGTGCTCCAATAGGTGGACAAGAGATACAGTGTCACTGATGCATGCACTGTCACTGCTCACCATCCTCGTGGCCTCCTCAAATGGTGACAGGACAGTGCATGCATCCCTGATCATGCCCCACTGGCGTGGTGAAAACAAACGAGCTCCCCTGACCCTGTCCTGGTGCCATAGTCACACAGGTACTCATTGATGGCCCTCTGCTGTGTGTGCAGCCGCTGCAGCATGGCCAACGTTGAGTTCCACCTGGTGGGCATGTCACATATAAGGCGGTTTTTGGGCAGGTTCAACTCATTTTGGAGCTCAGCCAGCCGAGCACTGGCATTAAATGATCGGCGGAAATGCACACATACATTCTTGGCCTGCCTCAGGACATCCTGTAAGCCCGGGTACCTGCCCAAGAACCGCTACACCACCAGGTTAAGGAAGTGAGCCACACAGGGCACATGGGTCAGTTGTCCCTGTCGGAGGGCAGAGAGGAGGTTGGTGCCACTGTCGCAAACCACCATTCCTGGCTTAAGCTGGCGTGGCATCAACCACCTCTCGGCCTGTAACTGCAGAGCTGACAAAATATCTGCCCCAGTGTGGCTCCTGTCCCCCAAACAAACCAGCGGAAGCACGGCATGGCATATTTTTGCCTGCGTACTTGCGTAGCCCCTTGAACGCCTACGGAGCACTGCTGGTTCCGAGGACAAAGCACTGGAACAGGGCATGGAGGAAGAAGAGGAGGGGGTGGAGGAGAGAGGTGTGCCACAACCAGTAGTAACATTTTGGAGGCATGGTGGCGGAACAACCTCTAACACTACTGCACCTTGTCCTGCATCCTTCCCAGCTGCCAGAAGAGTGACCCAATGGGCCGTGAAGGATAGGTAATGTCCCTGTCTATGCCTGCTGGACCACGAGTCAGCGGTAATATGCACCTTACCGCTGACCGCCCTGTCCAGCGAGGCATGGACATTGCCTTCCACATGCCGGTAGAGAGACGGAATCGCTTTCCGTGAGAAGATGGGAAGTGGCATTTGGGGACCTTCCACTGAGGAACCGCACATTGCACAAACTCACGGAAGGGGGCCGAGTCTACCAACTGAAAAGGCAGCACCTGAAGTGCTAGCAATTTAGCCAAGCTAGCATTTAACCGCTGGGCATGTGTATGGCTGGGAGTGAACTTCTTTCGATGGTCCAGCAGCTGGGGCAGGGAAATTTGACTGCTACAATCGGACGTCGGTGTACTGCTAGCAGAGTGCTCACAAGTACTTGGCTGTGACACACCTAATTCTACACCTTCATTCATCTCAGTGCAGGTTTCAGAGAGTAGAAACAAAACTGCGCGATTCAAAAAAAAACAGTGAGCAGCAGCTAAAATCGTTATACTACAACACATCAAACTCTATACCATAAGGAGCTGCGCTAAAAAAAAAATTAATGAAGTGTAAAAATTTAAATTACATGCTTCATTAATAAAAAATAAATCATAGGTGCATAGAAATCTGTTACTAGTAATCAATAAATAAATAATACCCTGTAGCGCTAATACTGTATGAAAATTACTTCACCCAACCCGTCTGGAGGATACAATTAGAGAGGTGGCTAACACCCCTAGGGAGGTATGCCTTCAGGGAAGCATTAAAAGAGTGGATGGGATACAACATCAGTTCAAATTTCTATCAAGGTACCATCATCAATATAGAGAGGTTGAGCAGATTTTTGCGAAACACTGGCACATTTTAGGTAGAGATAAGCATTTGGGATCGATATTACCTAAACTCTCCAAGTTTATCTACAGAAGGGCACCCAATATTGGGGATAGGATCGTAAAAAAGATTCTTGACCCCCCGGTGAGACAGACAATCTCTGGGGAATTGAGAGGATTCTATGCTTGTAGAAGATGTATTTGCTGTAGAACTGTTTGACAGATAAATAAAGGTGTGACTTCAGTGACTAATGGAGAGGGAGAAATCTTTAGGATTGATGAATTTATGACATGTAATATGTCGCATGTGGTATATCTATTATGGTGCCCCTGCAACCTTTTTTATGTGGGACGCACTAAAAGGATGCTGAGGATACGCATTTCGGAACATCTAGCCAACATTCGGAAGGGCTACCAATACCACAGTGTATCAATGCATTTTAAGGAATGCCATCAACAGGACCCTAGCCTTTTACAGTTCTGTGGTATAGATTATGTTCATCCCTCTTGGAGAGGCTCAAATCGAGTTAGGGATTTATCCCAAAGAGAAACAAAATGGATTTTCTCGATGAGAAGCCTTGCACTGAGGGGGATGAACATAGAACTGGATTTGAATTGTTTTATAAACAATTCTTGAGAATTGGGAAGCTATAAGTGACCTTATTTAACTTAATAATGTGTTTTTTATGCAAAGAGGTTTCCTAATGTGGTATATGTGGATCCCATATAGCCAGCAGAAATAATTTTGGGGTGGTTAGGGGGTCACCTAGGGCTACAAACTATTTGGGGAGGGGGGTAATATGAGGTTTTTTATCTGTTCATCTGTGTAAAAAGAAACAACTAAACAATTTATCTCTATATAGGCTTTAGAGGTCTTTTTTATTGTATATTATTTTTTATTTATAGATAATGTATTTATTGTATTTTATTTTTATTCTTATTGTGCACTACTATGGAAAGCGGGTACAAATGTGTATTTCTATAAAGCTGATTAGAAATAATATTTGATGGAAACGCCGACGTATTGGTGACACAGAGACATACTGCCTGGGCAATGTACAATTGGGGACACAAGCATTAGGGGCGGAGTATGCTGGATCCCGATTGGCGGGGTCTGAGCAGTGTTAGAGAATGGATGTCTCTTGCACATAGTAAATAGTGAAGCTGTGCACATGCAGGGGTATGTGAGGAATATAATGGGAAGGTCTGTACGCCTGTGCGGTGTCTGTAGTCCCTTTATAAGGGCATGGAGTACTGTCACTTGCGTAGGACATCGTATGGAAGATGGGGAGAACGGTGTCTGCGCAGGCGCGGAATCGGTTTAGTGGGTTGGCAGAGTGACAGTGCATTATTAAGAAGCCGATGGGCGGTTCGTTATGTGCATGAGGTGAGACGTGGGAGCGAGAAGCTCGCGCATGCGCGAGGGGTCTGTTCGGGACGCCGGGCGGGTGGTGAGGTCATCTGTGCGCCTGTCTTGAGGCCGAGCGTGCGCATGTGCGATCGGGAGGCGTGTTATTATGGGATGGTCGGCATTAGAATAAAAGGTGGAACACGAGACTAGATAGCCAATCCCATGATTAAGTCTGGTATGACGAAACATGTCGGGGGCGTGGCTATCTGGCAACTAACATTGAGACATTAAGCTTACATACGAATGCGGAAGGAGGTGCTAGACGGAAGGGACGGTATTAGCAAGCTGAGGCGCCCTATTCAAACTGCATACCTGCTATGTGGGACCAGGCGGGATACGCAAGGAAGGGTGAGAGAAAGCAATTAAGCTACCGGCTTAAAAAGTGTCCGCTGTGACCACCAATGCCTCGGAGTAACTTGTGTTGTCATTGAAGATTGGAGTGATTTAATGGGTTTTTGGAGTGCTTTCAAGTTCTTTCAAGTTGTTCATGTGAGTGCATAAAGAGTGGATTATTTTAAATTAAAGTGTGTTGACAGTATTGCACTATTGGAGGTCTCTTTTCTTTTGAGGTTTCTTTTGAGATATACTTATAAAAGCCTGTAAAAGGAGAATGCCCAGAGATTGGTGATTGAATATCTGATATCATCTCGTGAGAGATCTAATGCCTGTTTAGCCTAGCACAAGAGTGCAAGGCTCATCAGCTGGTGAGTGCTCCTACGAGGGGGGTCACAATCACGGATGGTGTGGTGACGGATTTAAGAAAGCAATTTGGACACTGAATAGTCTTTCACACGGATAGAGGGATTACTGTTGGAAGATTTTTAATCACCCTTTGGTGACGGACTATAATTATATTTATATATTTTTTGGGATAATTGCAGTTCACACTGTTTTGTTCACTATATTTTTTGTATAAGAAATTATATGTGGTATGTTTATTCTCACTGTGAGGAGTGGATATTTGAAATAGATGAAATTTTTTCTGTGTGTATGAAGTGTATTTAGTATACTGATTTATGCAACTAGCACAAATATTTTTTTTTTAGATAGATTGGGTGAAGTAATTTTCATACAGTATTAGCGCTACAGGGTATTATTTATTTGTTGATTACTAGTAACAGATTTCTATGCACCTATGATCTATTTGCAATTGTGTATTTAAGTAGCAGCTAAGATTTAGGGTGCTTTATGATAGCACAGTGATGATACACTAAGTAGGCGGATTGAGTTTTGTGTATCCATATAAATATATGCTTCATTAATAAAAATAAAATTAAAAATAATATATAAATGTAATGATGCTCTACCACCAAAGAAACAACCTAAAAATTAATTTACATAAAAAAAAATAAAAAATGAATTCATAATTACACAAAGTGAATATAAATACAAATTATTAAAAATATGTAGTGAATAAATAATATCTAGTGAATAAATAAATTCAGACAAAACAATAATAATGATTAATAATAAAAAATGTTATAAGTAAAAGTCCATAAAAAAAGTCCCAACAAATTTCAAGTGCAAAATAAATTCATAAGACGTGCAGAGCAGAAATAAACACCAATGGAAAAAAGTGCTGTGAAGACCAAAGGGTTGCCGCCACCAATAGCTATTCTGGCCGCTTACCGGAACATTAGATCCCTGTTCAATGGGACCAAAAAGCACATGGATATATTATCGGAATGAACCCTCTAGGCAGGAAACCTCTCTCTCCCAATGTGCAGGAAATTTAAACCACAATGGATCAATCTATATAAAAAGACAAAGAGATACTCGCATAGCATAAAACCCCTTGTAATTTATTCTGTTAAAAGCAATACATATGAACTCATATGTTCCGACAGTAAACAAGCAAATAAAAATGAACGAGCCGGCCGGCTCTCGATTACCGCCAGTAGTTCCGGGACTGGCGTAGAACGCGGTGACGTCAGCACGCCGTTTCCCCCTACGCGTTTCGTCACCCCGTGACCACATCCTTGGAGTGACGAAACGCGTAGGGTAGAACGGCGTGCGGACGTCACCACGTTCTATGCTATTCCCGGGAATTACGGGGCAGTAGTCGAGAGCCGACCAGCTCGTTCATTTTTATTCGCTTGTTTACTGTCGGAACATGTAAGTTCATATGTATTGCTTTTAACGGAATAAATTACAAGGGGTTTATGCTATGTGAGTATCTCTTTGTATTTTTATATGGATTGATCCATTGCGGTTTAAATTTCCTGCACATTGGGGGAGAGAGGTTTCCTGCCTAGAGGGTTCATCCCGATAATATATCCATGCGCTTTTTGGTCCCATTGAACAGGGATCTAATGTTCCGGTAAGCGGCCAGAATAGCTATTGGTGGCAGCAACCCTTTGGTCTTCACAGCACTTTTTTCCATTGGTGTTTATTTCTGCTCTGCACTGGACTTCTTATGAATTTATTTTGCACTTGAAATTTGTTGGGACTTTTTTTATGGACTTTTACCTATGACATTTTTTATTATTAATCATTATTATTGTTTTGTCTGAATTTATTCACTAGATATTATTTATTCACTACATATTTTTAATAATTTGTATTTATATTCACTTTGTGTAATTATGAATTCATTTTTCATTTTATTTTTATTTAAATACATTTTTAGGATGTATGTAATAGTGGTAGAGCACCATTACATTTATATATTATTTTTGGTGTGGGTCTTTAAGGTACGCTTGCCAATGAGCTGCATGGCAGGTCAACATATGTCCGGTCAAGCATGTTGTGCCCAAGTGGCTGATGTATTGGCCACGCGAGATATACTTGAGACATATGTTGCAAATAGAAGCTGTGCGATTTGATGCACTCTAATCAAAAAAGGCCCACGTGGAGTCAGTGACCTCATCATCCCCTCCCTCTTCATCACTGGAGCAAACCTGGCAGTATGCTGCAGCTGGTAGAACATGACTGCCAGATAGAAAATAATTGAAGAACTCTGGACGGCCGCACTCCAAGATAAATTCAAATGCCTTTTATTCGTGAAGCAGAATCACACAAAAGTGGGTCACAGCAAAGCACAAAATCTAACGCGTTTCACACTACCAACAGTGCTTACTCTAAGTATTATAAATATTGGGGAAACCGCGCTAATGCGTTCTAGGTGTAGGATAGACAAAACCAGAAGTTGAACTAAAAAAAAAATATATATATATTTTTTAGGTTGCAGCCCCCCCAAACGAAGAAAATCCCCACACGGGGTTTCCACAACAATAAATAAAACCTAAAAAACTGGGGTATCTGGCGCTACCTCTTATCAAAAAATAATAATTAATAATTACAAACACCTGAAAGGAGAGTGTATTTTGGTGGGAAACCCTAATAATGCCAGCAAGTCCAATAACGCACCAACTTATTCTAAGGCCGCGTACACACGCGCGGACTATTCGCCCAACTTTGTCCGTCCAACAGTTTCGGCAAACAGTCCGCTCAAACTTAGCATGGACGGACATGGCCACACACGACGGACGAACAGTTTGCTGAAACCGTGCGCGATGACGTGAACGGCACGTACGACGGGACGAAAAATACGACGTCCTATACACTGCATTATAGCTTTCGGCGTGAAAATCCTTTCTGAGCATGCGCGCAACTTTGTTTGACGAACAAGCCTACACACGAGCGGACTGTTCGCTGAAACAAGGTTTCAGCGGACAGTTTTACGGAATTTCCGAAAAACCTTGTCCGTCAAACTGTCCGCTGAAACTGTCCGCTGAAAGCCCACACACGAGCGGACTGTCCGCCCAAACACTGTTCAGCGGACAAAGTTGGACGAACAGTCCGCCCGTGTGTACGCGGCCTAAGAACTATCCTGTCTCTCAAATAATAATCTTATATATCCAGTTACCACCACATGAAGATATTGACTCCCTGTCAAAGGAAATACAATACAATACTTTAGAACCCACTAGCTCTAATTCTGTACAAAGTTAGACAGAATGGTAACCTCTGCTAAAATCGCATAGATTGACCCTTTGCGATTCGGACAAAAATATAGTAAGTGTGACCTTATCTAGTGTATTTTTTGCATCCGTGTTAAAAGAATTATAATTTACCAAGAAAATATATAAATTATGTGAAAGAAATCTAAATAACAACAGTGATACTCAATGCGACCATGACCTTAAAGTCGCATGAGTATTAATAATGTGACTTATCCAACAACTCATCAGCTAAATTTGTAAACAAGTCTAATTTGAAAGTGCAGATATATGAAAAAGTGTATGAAGTGCAATTAGATACAAGTAAGACAATTAAAATTAAAATTAAAATTCTAAAGTGCAAAATACTGTAAACATATATCACAAACAAATATTCCTAAAAAATACCCAACTAAGTGAATCACAAAAATAAATAATAAAAAATAGAAATTAATAAAAACCCAAGAATGAAAAATTAAAAATTAAATAAAAACACAAGTAAAAAAACACAAAGCAAAAAAAGGGGTTAATTATAAAAAGAAAAAGAAAGGGAAAAACCCAAAAACCAAAACACCCCCCAAAAAAAGTCTATAGTGTCCACTGTCAAAAATCTTCAATTGTGCAAATCCAACAGTAAATGTTCATAAGGTGACTTTAGTGCTTGTTGTAAATTCTTCAAATTGACTTCCGTGCTCCCCCACAAGGTGCCCTACTCACCAGAAGAATACACCCCTACAGGGGTACTTCGCCTTTAAACTAGCTTTGAGGAAATCCAGCTCCTTGGCCCATATGCTGTATGGTCATTCGTATCCAGAAGAAAATTCCATTTTGCCAGGTTAAATTAGATGAGTTCAGTAAATGGTGAAAATTGCCAGTCCTGGAGTCTCATAAAAGTCAGATCATGGTCTGATGAAGAAGCTGTAGCGTCGAAATGCATTACCATTCCTTGCCACTGAATAATCACATTTCCTGTTCCTGTGAAGTCACGACCAGCTGCTTCTTGTTTCCTGCCTCCTGGTTCCCAGCATTCTCTGGATCCCTGTAAGATCTCACCAGTGCCCCAGGCTGAAAAGGGAAGACTTTTACGAGACTCCAGGACTGGCAATTTTCACCACATACTGAACTCATCTAATTTAACCTGGCAAAATGGAATTTTCTTCTGGATACGAATGACCATACAGCATATGGGCCAAGGAGCTGGATTTCCTCAAAGCTGGTTTAAAGGCGAAGTACCCCTGTAGGGGTGTATTCTTCTGGTGAGTAGGGCACCTTGTGGGGGAGCACGGAAGTCACTTTGAAGAATTTACAACAAGCACTAAAGTCACCTTATGAACATTTACTGTTGGATTTGCACAATTGAAGATTTTTGACAGTGGACACTATAGACTTTTTTTTGTTTTTTTTTTGTTTTTTTTTGTTTTTCCCTTTCTTTTTCTTTTTATAATTAACCCCTTTTTTTTGCTTGTTTTTTTGCTTTGTATTTTTTTACTTGTGTTTTTATTTTATTTTTAATTTTTCATTCTTGGGTTTTTATTTATTTCTATTTTTTATTATTTATTTTTGTGATTCACTTAGTTGGGTATTTTTTAGGAATATTTGTTTGTGATATATGTTTACAGTATTTTGCACTTTAGAATTTTAATTTGAATTTTAATTGTCTTACTTGTATCTAATTGCACTTCATACACTTTTTCATATATCTGCACTTTCATATTAGACTTGTTTACAAATTTAGCTGATGAGTTGTTGGATAAGTCACATTATTAATACTCATGCGACTTTAAGGTCATGGTCGCATTGAGTATCACTGTTGTTATTTAGATTTCTTTCACATAATTTATATATTTTCTT
Organism: Lithobates pipiens; assembly: GCF_037356315.1. Taxonomy (NCBI): domain Eukaryota; kingdom Metazoa; phylum Chordata; class Amphibia; order Anura; family Ranidae; genus Lithobates; species Lithobates pipiens. The sequence goes on from NW_027507686.1 coordinate 120,079,824, forward strand.
GGTAAATTATAATTCTTTTAACACGGATGTAAAAAATACACTAGATAAGGTCACACTTACTATATTTTTGTCCGAATCGCAAAGGGTCAATCTATGCGATTTTAGCAGAGGTTACCATTCTGTCTAATTTTGTACAGAATTAGAGCTAGTGGGTTCTAAAGTATTGTATTGTATTTCCTTTGACAGGGAGTCAATATCTTCATGTGGTGGTAACTGGATATATAAGATTATTATTTGAGAGACAGGATAGTTCTTAGAATAAGTTGGTGCGTTATTGGACTTGCTGGCATTATTAGGGTTTCCCACCAAAATACACTCTCCTTTCAGGTGTTTGTAATTATTAATTATTATTTTTTGATAAGAGGTAGCGCCAGATACCCCAGTTTTTTAGGTTTTATTTAGTGCTTACTCTAAGCACTCTTGGTAGTGTGAAACCCGTTAACTATTGTGCTTTGCTGTGATTCTGCTTCACAAATAAAAAAAAAATTGAATTTATCTTGGAGTGCGGTCCTCCAGAGTTCTTCAATTATTTGCAACAAGTATATGCCGTGCCTGCACCTAGGTTTCTCCATTCCTGGAGGAGCTGTTTTCTTGGATTTGTGGACTTAACTGGAGCGGTGGTTCTCCCACATTATGACTGCCAGATTGCTGTCCTTCTTGAGCATCCCCTTTCTCTGCGCTCACGCTACTGCCTTCCTCTAGCTGGGTATCATCATCAGAGCCTTCAAAACGCTGGGCATCCTCCTGGAGCATGTACCCAACACTGTGCTCAAAGTTCGGAGGTTGCCTCAGGAGGACATGGTGGGTCTAGGGAAGGAGTGACTGATGACATTGAGGCAAGGGAAGAGGTCGCGTTGGCAGCTGCTTTGCTAGTACCCTGAGCATGGGTAAGAGAGGATGAGGAGGATGAGGAGGGCTTGGTCATCCACTCTACCAAGTCTCGGCATGATGCGGCTCAACATGTCCAGCTGCCGAAAATAAGGACAAGTGTTTCCCATGGCCACGTGCTGATGACGATGCACCGCATCCACGTCCACCATGTTGTCCCTAGACACAGAGCCTGCTTGTCCTCTTTTATTGGCTCGTGACTGCCTCTCCTTGTTGGCCTGCCAGACATAGTAATGACCTGCAGGGAGATGGGAAAACCAGCAATTGGGTAGCTTTAGGTGTACTGTCAGGGAATCAACAGCAGGAGAAGGACTTTAGGACCCAGCATCTCTGGCAGGAGAAGGACTTTAGGACCCAGCATCTCTGGCAGGAGAAGGGCTTTAGGACCCAGTATCTCTATCAGCAGGTCACATGGGCCTATATAAGGAAGTCTGCTAGTGTCTGCAGTTGCTGGTTTGTCTTCAGCTCACCCTGTGTTCCTGTGCCCTGTATTATCTGCTGATCTGATCTCCTGTGTACTGACCTGGCTTGTTTTGACCTGTTCTTCCCGATCCTCTGGCTTGACCCTTTGGCTTGCATCTGACTTCTTCCTGCCTGCTCCCAGCATCTGATCCCAGCCTGGCTATTGGACTCTGCTTATCCTGCTCCCTGTACTAAGACGCAGCTAACCTTAGGTCATTCTGATCCTGGACTGTCTCTCTGTGAATGACCCCTGATCTGGCTCCCGGCTTCGTTATTCAGTTATTCCACTAGACTTTGTCTCCTGGACCTTCCAAGCACGCCTGTCTCCAGCATCCCGGCACCCGTGCTTCTGTGGGCACCACACCTGCTGTTCCACCTTCAGTGGTGTGCTTCGCTCAGCCGCAAGGGGAGCCCTCCCAGTATCTCGGCCCCCTACCAAGTTACTGACAGTACAAACCAGCCATGTCAGAGGCTGAAGGAGGTGTCTCCCCGCTGGATGCCGCATGTCTACAGATCACGGCCCTCACTCAGGTCATCCAAAAACTTCAGGAAGAATACCTTCAGTTAGAGGACCGCCTGCAGCACCTGTATGCAACACCTACCGCCACAGATCAAGGGTTGTCTGCAGCCGACCCTCTGGTAGTTAATCCTACTGTGGTGATGCCCCCTCCGAAACCACAAGTACCAACACCAGAACGCCTCTCTGGTGATCGGAGGAAATTCAGATCCTTTAAGAACGCCTGTTACTTAAACTTGGCCCTGCAACCACTGACTTTTTCCACTGAAACAGTGAAGGTGGGATTCGTTATTTCTTTGTTGACTGATGAACGCCAAGTGTGGGCTCATGGACCAGTTCTTTGAAACCATGGCCCAATTATACAATGACCCTATGTCAGCGACCTGCGGAAGATTGCACAGTGGAATTCCGTACCTGGTCCTCAGACTCAGGTTGGAACGAGGCAGCGTTAAGTTATCAGTATCGGCTGGGGCTGTCCGAATCCCTCAAGGATGAACTGTCCAGAATTGAGACCCCCTCAACACTAGAAGGTCTCATCCTACTGACCATTGAACTCGATAGATGCTTACGGGAACGCCAGTCTGAGCGTATCCAAACCTTTCAGCAGCCCGATGTCCCGCCTACATCCAACCCCATGAAGTTTGGCCGGGCCCCTCCAACATTAACTTCAGTGGAGAAACTTCATCACCGACAGGTGAACCTTTGCTTCTACTGTGGGGGAACAGGACATTACATAACCTTTTGCCCTGTAAGACCCAGGAAATCACTTCCCCACACTTCGGTCCATTTTCAGGTATCCAGGTCTTCTCCAACCCATATCAGTCTTCCTGTCACATTACTGGTGGCAGGAGAGGAAGTTCATCTCCAAGCAATACTGGATTCCGGGGCATGCAGCTGTTTCTTGGATCTGACCTTGGCAAAGAGACTTGCTATCCCTCTTCACCGCAAAAGGCAAAGACTTACCGTCCATCTGGCCGATGGCTCAATGTCCAGTTCCGGGCATGTCACCGCAAGAAACAGTACATATCTTTACCTCCATCAATTCTAGTCATCAGGAATTTCTACAATTTGATGTCCTGAGCTCCCCTATATTCCCTGTGATCCTGGGAATTCCATGGTTACAGGCACATAATCCTCAGGTTGACTGGTCCAAAAGGGAAGTTCTCTTCACTTCTTCCTACTGCCGGCAGCATTGTCTTGCTCCTGATTTCAAGGACTTTTCTAGTTGACTGTCTGTCCTACCCACAGCCAGTATGGATTCCAATATACCAGTGGCCTACCATGAATTCCAAGATGTTTTTGATAAGAAAAAAGCAGATACTCTACCCCCGCATCGTCCCTACGATTGCCCCATTGACTTTCTACCAGGGGCTGAGATTCCTTTTGGCCGTATTTTTCCCCTTTCCGAGACGGAACTTGAAACTTTGAGGCATTATATTGATGAAAACCTTGAAAAGGGATTTATCCGCCCTTCCTCCTCTCCCGCCTTTGCCGGCATTTTCTTTGTTGAGAAGAAAGATAAAACCTTGAGGCCATGTGTGGACTACAGAGACTTAAACAAAATTACGCTCAAAAATCACTATCCGCTCCACCGCATCCCCGAACTCTTCCAGAGGTTTCATACAGCCCACATTTTTACCAAACTAGACCTACGTGGAGCTTACAATCTTGTCCGTATCCGAGAGGGGGTTGAGTGGAAAACCACATTCAGAACCAGATTTGGGCACTTTGAATACTTAGTAATGCTGTTTGGACTATGTAACACCCCGGTCACATTCCAACATTTCATAAATTATATTTTTCGGCAGTACTTAGACCACTTCGTTATCATCTACCTCAACGATATTTTCATATTTTCAGCTACTCTGGAGCTTCACAGAACGCATGTAAAAAAGGTACTGGGCATCCTCAGAACACATGGATTGTATGCAAAAGCCGAGAAATGTGAATTTGAGAAGACAATCCAATTCCTCTGACTCATCATTACCACTAATGGGGTAGCTATGGATCCTCAAAAGGTGAAGGCTATCCTTGAGTGGCCGGCTCCATCTGATAAGAAGGGTGTTCACAGGTTCATCGGCTTCGCAAATTTCTACAGGAGATTAATAAAAAACTTCTCTAGCATTGTAGTGCCTATCACCCAGATAACCTGCCAACATACCAGATTCCAGTGGTCCGTAGCAGCACAAACTGCCTTCGATCAACTGAAGCTCCTCTTTACCTCCGCACCTATCTTACAGCATCCTGATCCTACCTTACCCTATGTCCTGGAAGTTGATGCCTCAGAAGTAGCCACGGGGGCAGTTCTTTCCCAACGTCAGGGGCCCAAAGCCCTACTTCATCCCGTGGCCTTCTCTTCACGGAAGATGAGTCAGCCGGAGAAGAACTACGATGTGGGGGATCGGGAGCTCTTGGCGATTAAGACTACACTGGAGGAATGGAGATATCTCCTAGAGGGTGCCGTCCACCCTATATTAATCTTTACAGACCATAAGAACCTAGAATATCTCCACACGGCCAAACGACTGAGACCCCGGCAGGCTCGATGGGCTCTATTCTTTTCTAGGTTTAACTTCCATATCACCTACCGCCCAGGGTCTAAGAATGGAAAAGCCGATGCCTTGTCCCGAATGTTCCCTGATACCCCAGAAGAGGTCACACCCAGTTCAATACTGTCCCCTCAAAATTTACTCTTGATCCAGCCTGATTTGATGATTTCCATTGAACAGACATCCACCTCTGCACGGAGGCAGAAATCTCCTCTCTAAGAAGCCGGGGGGGCTCCTTTGGCATCAAAACAAGATTTTTGTCCCACAGCAAGCCAGGCTTCAGGTTTTAAGAACTTTTCATGACCACCAATTGGCTGGCCACTTTGGGGTCCGAAAATGACCAAACTGGTCCAACGGTCTTTATGGTGGCCCACTCTGAGATCCGATTGTAAGGAGTATGTAAATTATTGCACAACATGCCAGCGGAATAAGGGGTCCAACGCTAAATCCTGGGGCCTGTTAAGGCCTCTGCCAGTTCCGGAACAGCCTTGGAAAAACATTCCATTAGACTTTATAGTGGATTTACTCCCTTCAGAAGAATTCACAACCATCTTGGTAGTAGTAGACCGCTATCCAAGATGGCACACTTCTTGCCAATGATGGGCACACCTTCCGCCATGGATACAGCAAAAACTTTCATCAAAGAAATAGTCAGATTGCATAGTGTACCAGACAACATTGTGTCAGATAGAGGTGTTCAATTCACCTCTAGGTTCTGGAGGAACCTTTGCAAATTGCTGTCAATTGAAACATGTTTTTTCACAGCTTACCATCCCCAGAGCAATGGTCAAACGGAAAGGACTAACCAAACGCTAGAACAGTATCTAAGATGTTTTTGTTACTTTTCTCAAAACGATTGGATTTAATTATTGCCCTGTGCAGAATTCGCATACAATAACTCTGTGCATGCTGCTACCAACCAGTCGCCCTTCTGGGCGAATTATGGCTACCACCCCTCATTTCTACCCAATATCATCCCCGAATCTTCAGTTCCGGCAGTTCAGGACAGAATAAATTTCATTCAAACCAATTATCAAATTCTCGAGGACACAATGCGGAAAGCCGAAGAAGGGTATAAGAAACAATATGACAAGAAAAGAAGAGGAAACCCTGCCTTTAAAGTGGGGGACAAAGTGTGGCTCTCATCTGCAAACCTCAAACTGCCATGTCCATCCCAAAAGTTGGGGCCAAAGTTTGTTGGTCCTTTTGAAATTAAACGCTAAATAAATCCAGTAGCCTTCGAACTTGCCTTACCTGAATCTTATAAGATCCACCCTGTTTTTCATGTTGCACTACTTAAACATGCCATTTCTAGTTCTTTTCCAGGGAGAAATGAATTACCCCCACCTCCGGTCCTGGTAGGAGACAAGACTGAATTTGAAGTGGAATCCATCCTTGACTGTCGACGGAGAGGTAGGACAATTCAGTTCTTAATTAAATGGAAGGGGTATCCACCCGAGGAGAGCTCCTGGGAACCTGAGGCCAATGTAAATGCCCCTAGATTCATCAGAGAGTTTTGGGCCAAATACCCTGAGAAAATGGCCCAAATAGGCATCCGGAGGCTGCCCACCGGGGGGGCACTGTCAGGGAATCAACAGCAGAAGGACTTTAGGACCCAGCATCTCTGGCAGGAGAAGGACTTTAGGACCCAGCATCTCTGGCAGGAGAAGGGCTTTAGGACCCAGTATCTCTACCAGCAGGTCACATGGGCCTATATAAGGAAGTCTGCTAGTGTCTGCAGTTGCTGGTTTGTCTTCAGCTCACCCTGTGTTCCTGTGCCCTGTATTATCTGCTGATCTGATCTGATCTGATCTGATCTGATCTCCTGTGTACCGACCTGGCTTGTTTTGACCTGTTCTTCCCGATCCTCTGGCTTGCACCTGACTACTTCCTGCCTGCTCCCATCACCTTATCCTGGCCTGGCTATTGGACCCTGCTTATCCTGCCCCCTGTACTAAGATGCAGCTAACCTTAGGTCATTCTGATCCTGGACTGTCTCTCTGTGAATGACCCCTGATCTGGCTCCCGGCTTCGCTATTCAGTTATTCCACTGGACTTTGTCTCCTGGACCTTCCAAGCATGCGTGTCTCCAGCATCCCGACACCCGTGCTTCTGTGGGCACCACACCCGCTGTTCCACCTTCAGTGGTGTGCTGCGCTCAGCCGCAAGGGGTGCCCTCCCAGCATCTCGGCCTCCTACCAAGTTATTGACAGTACAAACCAGCCATGTCAGAGGCTGAAGGAGGTGTCTCCCCGCTGGAAGCCGCATGTCTACAGATCACGGCCCTCACTCAGGTCATCCAAAAACTTCAGGAAGAATACCTTCAGTTAGAGGACCGCCTGCAGCACCTGTATGCAACACCTACCGCCACAGATCAAGGGTTGTCTGCAGCCGACCCTCTGGTAGTTACTCCTACTGTGGTGATGCCCCCTGCGGAACCACAAGTACCAACACCAGAGCACTTCTCTGGTGATCGGAGGAAATTCAGATCCTTTAAGAACGCCTGTTACTTATACTTGGCCCTGCAACCACAGACTTTTTCCACTGAAACAGTGAAGGTGGGATTCGTTATTTCTTTGTTGACTGATGAACGCCAAGTGTGGGCTCATGGCTTATTGGAGCAGGAGAGTCCTCTCATCAACTCTGTGGACCAGCATCTCGGCCTAATACCAAGTTATTGACATGCACACTGAGCAGATGACACAGTACACCAACTGTAATTACTGCAGCTGCCTGCCTGTGTTACAGAAACAGAACAACACCGGCAACAAGGGGTATCTTCAGGTGTATACTGTGCTGGAGGCACACAACACCCACTTTAACTCCTGCAGATTCACAAGAAAAGCACACTGTTCCTGCCTATCCTGCTCTCTCCCTGCACGCCGGAACACACTATACATGCTGGCGGCCTTATATAGTGTGGGGCGTGTACTAAACCCCCTGAGCTATAATTGGCCACAGGCATCCTGTACTTTTTTGAGCTTCAGGCATTTTGCTTCAGGTGACAGAACGCTCAGATGTGAACAAGGTTCATTTAAATTAATGGGATTTTGCTTGTTGGGCATTTTGACACTTTTGAGATGAGCGTTTTACGAGCTGAAAACACCTAAATGTTACAAATCCACAAAGTTGATTTGTATTTTGAAAACGTTGTTGCATTTTAGGTGGGTAAAGGTGGCCCTACACTATACAATCTGATTGTACAAGCTCTATACAATTTCCTTAGATTTACCGAAATTATATAATGGGAGGACACACCAGCTATCCAATCACTCTGTATCCAATCAGACAGGCCCTTGCACTACATTATTGATGGCAGATCTAAAGGAGATTGTACAGAACTTTTCAGATTGTATAGTGTATGCTGAGCTTTACAGAACGCAGGACACCCTTCTCTTGTTTTCGATACTACAGCTCTATCCATATAGGCTGTTATCTGATCTCTCATTTCCTGCATTCTCCAAATGAATAGATCTATGCAAGATGAGCTCAAGACAAAAAAATAATGCCTGTATTTAGTGAGACCAGTGATCACTATTTAATTGTATTAGAAAACCGTGCACCTACCTGGGGGTGGTTGGGATCTGCTGGAAGATGGGAACGCAGCCACAGGTGTGTGATAATGAGGTCAGCTGATGAATGCCTTCCTGTGTCTTACTAGCTTCTATGTCTAATATCTACATGCCAGCAAAAGATAAAGCGTTCTAAGGAAATATAGCAAATGTCAGCATTGCGAGGAATGGGGAGGAAAATCCGCATTGGAGCTGTTAAAAGCTTCAAATGGAGAAAAAGGTGTAAATCCAAAACTAAAAGAGGAATCTTTTAGTTTTGGATTTACACCCTTTTCTCCATTTTAAAGATGTCCAGCCTGAGCTTGGTTGGCTGGGCTTCTCCTATGGGTTGCAGGCAGGGGTCAAGTCCTGGGGAAAAAAGTGTGGGAACTCCCACCCAAGATCCACTCCCCCACAAAAAAAAAAAAATTATACGCTCATATGCACGAACGCTTCAAAAGTGGTATTTTTCCTCCAATTTTCGTATTGTGTATATGAAGCTTAACTGTTAGTACATAAAAAAAAAACAATCCTCAATAAACATAAATACGGTAATTCTCTGAATACTCAGCATTCATTCAATTGTGCTTCCATGCAAATGTGAACATCATATTCTGATCTTTCTTGGGTAATTTTATTTTGTATATAGAGTGTTTATGTGGTGAGTTTACACTTTTCATATAACACAGTTTGGATAAAGGGGTAAATGGAAAGGTCATAAATTAGGGGGCTGCAACACACACTCGCTGCTATCCCAACTCTTCACATATTTCCACATAAACTTCCCTCCTGGCATTAAACTTTGCCAGGTATTGTGCTCAGCTTACCGCCCCAAACTGATGTTCCTCCCTCAGCTCACCTCTCTCCCTGCATGTCCTGTGAGCAGAATAGCTGATCTACCCGTCAGCTAGATCTAGACCTGATCTACCCGTCAGCTAGCTGTGATTGACAGGTAGATTGAAGCAGAAGCTGTAATGCGCCCCCTGCTGGCAATGCCTGAATGGTCAGGTGTGCGGCACTTACTCTGTCAAGCTGTGTCGGCAACTGCTGGTGTAGCACCTACCACACAGCTTGCATACTTCAAATTCTTGCAAGACACAGCTGCTAACGGGAACTGAGTTCCTGTTGTTCCCATGCATTCCCGCAGGACTTGAGCCCTGGTCGCAGGAGTGCAATCCATTTTGCACTCCTGTGACCCATTTTCAGCAGAGATCCGACTGAAGTCCGCTCTCTGCTGATGTCACAGGAATCAGCCCAGGCACCGCATCATCATAAAAATAAAGTCTGGATCTGTCAGGTGCCTGGACTGATGCCCATCTCAGCCTCTCAGGAAGCAGCTGATCGGCTGAGATGGCCGATCCCCGTCCCTCCACACGCTCAGCACTCTAGTGAGTGTGGAGGAGCAGAGGGGAGAGCTGCTGATTGACAGTCAGCAGCTTTCTGCTCAGGGATCTGTGAGAACCGAGCCATCGGCGGTGTTCAATCGCTTGGTTCTTAATGCAGAGGCACCGGGAGACAGGTGCAGCATTGGACCGATGGTGCATCCACCTAGGTAAGTATAAATGGGGAAAAAAAACAAAAAAAAAAACATACTTCTCTTTAACCACTTCAATACCAGGCATTTAGACACCTTCCTACCCAAGCCAATTTTCAGCTTTCAGTGCTGTAGCAATTTGAATGACAATTGCGTGGTCATGCTACACTGTACCCAAACAAATTTTTTATCATTTTGTTCCCACAAATAGAACTTTCTTTTGGTGGTATTTGATTACCTCTGCGATTTTTTTTTTTATTTGTTGCGCAACAAATAAAAAAAGACCGATTTAAAAAAAAAAAAGTTTTTCTTTGTTTCTGTAAAAAATGTTTTGGAAATAAGAACTGTGACAGAGTGAGGCTTTGTCCTTATGAAATTGGAGGAAAAAGAGACACAGAGTTTGCGGACTGCAAGACTACAGAGTGTAACGTTTAAATGGAGAAAACTGCTCTGTCAGTTTTCTCCAGGTTTTGCTAGCTTTGGATGGGATTCTGTAGTCTGGAGATCCCTGAGAGTCATGGGTGGGACGGGATCTCCAACCCTGTGTCCGGGTCTTGATGATAACGAGCAGGGTGTGTGCCCAGCTGCACACAGCCCATATAACGAAGGGCTGTTGGGAGTAGAGTGTGGAGGATGGTGGTGTGTGAGCAGCTTGCTGCTGTGTGTTGAAGGGCTTGAAGCTGTGTGCGTCCAAGGAGCCCAAAGTTGTGTGTTGAAGGGTTTGAAGCTGTGTGCGTCCAAGGAGCCTAAGACTGTGTGCATCCAAGCAGCTCGTTTGAGGGGCAAGTACCTATAGCAGCACTACTGCTGAAGAGTAGCCAGGTGGGCTAGCATTTTCATTTGGATTTTGTGTATTTAATTTAAGCTTGGACCCCTGCGTGGGATTCCTGGATGGACTATTATTTTGTTTTTCCTTTAATAAACGTGGGCTACCAGGCCCTTAACTATAAACGCCTGCCTGATGTGGACTGAAAAATGCATCTAACCACTTGAGCTAAACACCCCAATGTCACAGAACGTTTTCTTCTTCAATGACGGACACTGATATGGCTGCACTGATGGGCACTTATGAGGTGGCACTGATGGGCACTTATGAGGTGGAACTGGTGGGCACTGATGAGGTGTCACTGATGGGCACTGATGGGTTGCACTGCTGGACACTGATGGTGGCATTGCCGGTCGGCTCTCCTCTACTCACGTCTGTCAGATGCGAGTGAGGAAAAACCGATCAACGGCTTTTCCTGTTTACATTGTGATCAGCCGTGGTAAAGAGCCTCCGTCTGGGGCTCTTTACCAAGATCTGTGTAGTGGTGTATCAGACTGACACACTGCACCACCAATTGCCGCGATGCGCACCCCCACGTCATATGACGCCCAGTCAGGATAACAGAACCACTTCCCGGAAGTCAATCTGCTATTGACCAGACGGGAAGTGGTTAATGACTTGCATGTGTGCAGAATAAAACTATTTTCTGCTGGGTATAGCAACAATATCAGAAATTGCACATGACACCTGCAAGGCTATATGGGAGGAGCTAAATCCGCTTGTGATGCCCGTTCCTGATGTACAAATGTGGTCGGAAATCGCAGATGGATTCCTGAAGAACACGCAATTTCCAAACTGCTTTGGGTAAACACATTCGGATTAAGGGCTTTCTGGGTCTGGTTCCAGCTATTATAACTACAAAAAATATTTTTCCGTTATTCTGATGGCAATCTGTGAGAGCAACTATAAATTAGTCACTGTGGATATTGGTGCATATGGCAGCACTGCTGACTCAGTGTTTAGGGCATCCAGAATGGGGAGAAGGCTTCTAGAGGGCAGGATGAACTAACCTGCTGACAAACCACTTCCTGGAACATCTGGACCTGATATGCCTCATGTCCTCGTGGCTGATGAGGCTTTTGCGCTCTCAAGGCAAAACATAATTTAAGCAACAAAAAGAGAATCTTCAACTACCGACGCAGTAGAGCAAGGAGGTACATCAAATGCACATTTGGCATACTAAGTAGCAAATGGTGCATATTCCACAGTGCCTTGCAACTAAAACTGGCCAATGCTGAAGGTGTTAGCCCTTGTACACACGGTCGGAGAATCCATCGGAATGTGTCCTATCGGACCGTGTCGTCGGATAATCCGACTGTGTGTGGTATGCATCGGACTGATTCCGTCCGAATATCCGTCGGACCCAATTTTCCAACATGTTGGAAATATTTCCCGACCAACTGGTTCGATCGGACATACTCCGATCATGTGTAGCGAATTTTGATCGGACCAAGTGCCACGCATGCTCAGATCAAATTCCTACATCAAAGCTATTGGCTACTAGCCTGAATGTAGTCCCATCGTAACGAAATTACGTCATCACGTTCTGAATGATCGGATTTTTCGACAACTTAGTCCGACCGTGTGTAGGCAACAGTTTCGGACACAATCCGTCTGATTTAGTTGGCAGAATCTCCGACCGTGTGTACGTGGGCTAATTCAAGCATGATGTGTGCTGCACAACATAATTCGTTAGAAGGAAGGAATCGGCATGGAAGATGAAATCCATTTGCCCTCTGTCAATCTTTGTGGACCGCGGCCAAGCTATTCTGTTCTTGCTCTGCGTGACCAGTTTGCAGGCCATTTTATGTTCCCTGATGGAGAGGTTCCATGGCAGTATGCTCTTGTTTAAGCAGTGCCAACATTGCTATTCATTGTCTATGTAATCCATCATCTACTTTGTTTGAAAATGTTTATGTAGTGTACAGAGAGTACAAAAATAAAATGCAGTTAAATATGTTTTATTCATGTCATATAAAATAAGTGATCACAGTATATAGCTCAAAATATATTATATGCAAACATATATTGTGTAACCAGAAAAAATAACATATACACAAACATATTCTTACATTTTTATCTTAAAAAAGTGAGTAAACCCCTCACATTTTATAAAAAAACAAACGATGGACATGGATTATTGCAACCATGTCCTGTGGTCTGATGTGATCAAGATAAGCATAGTGGTTCAAATGGTGTGACGCGTGGGTGACAGCAACCAAGTGAGGAGTAGAAAGACAAGTGTGTCTCTCCTACAGTCAAGCATGGTGGTGGGAGTGTCATGGTCTGGGGCTGTATGAGTGCTGCTGGCACTGGGGAGCTACAGTTCATTGAGGGAAACATGAATACCAACATGTACTGTGACATACTGAAGCAGCACAGCATGATCCCATCCCTTCAGAGACTGGGCTGCAGGGCAGTATTCCAACATGATAATGACCACAAACACACACCCAAGATGACCACTGCCTTGCTAAAGAAGCTGAGGGTAAAAAGGTGATAGACTGGCCAAACATGTCTCCAGACCTAAACCCTACTGATCATCTGTGGGGTATCCTCAAACAGAAGGGGGATGAGCGCAATGGATCAAACATCTACCAGCTCTGTGATGTCATCAAGGAGGAGTGGAAGAAGACACCAGTAGCAACACGTGAAACTCACAGCCAAGCCAACAAAAAAGTGGCTCAAGAAGATCTGGTGTGACCTTGCCAGCCTTCAGACCTTACGTGCCAGTTCACACTAGTGGAATGACAGACATCGCATGTGATTCACAGCCCATTGCGGATCACATCACATGCAATGTCTGTTATTGCACTAGTGGCAACCGGTACTTTAACCTTAGATAATATGTGGAGGGAGCGGAGCTGAAGGTATGAATTACCAAATGTCAGCCTCGAAACATTCACTTGGAGAGGATCTGCAAACAGAAGGGGGCCAAAATCCTTCCAGAGATGTGTGCAAACTTGGTGGCCAACTACAAAAAACATCTGACCTCTGATTGTCAACCTTGTCAAAAAAAATAAAACGTCATGTTTTTTAGCATTGGTATAATACTTATACCCCCCCATGCAATAAACAGTGCTACTTTAAAGATCCTGGTAATAAGGCTCTTTGGGGGAGTTGGAATATATATTGGTCGATTTGGGAGGAACTAGGAAAGGAGTGCATCTGAGACCTGGATAACCTATATGACCTATAATTGTAAATAAAAGAAAATGTTAACGATAAAAGTAGTGAAAATGTGTTTATAAAGGTAAGAAATATATATCAAAAGGGTACATATGAATAATATGCATAGTGGGATGAAACATCCCATGAAGCCACTGCAAACTACACATTCGAAAGAGGTCCAAAGTACCAAAAGGGCAAACAGTTAGAGGCCATGGTGGGGTACATCATGGTCAGGGGGGGGCGGGTAGCCTATGATTAAATCATAAAGTGTATCTAGCCCAACCATGGACGTCTAGAATAAATAGTTGCATAGAGGCTAACAATAATAATGAATTAAATGATGAAATAAAAATAATATTAGTAAAAAGAGGTCTTTGTGATGCTAGAGAAGGGGTTAAATGGTGACGTCAGGGTAGGGGGCAAAGGGACAGGCCATCCCACCCAGATCATTCACCAAAAAGTCCAAGCCTAGCAACGTAACAGGTGTGTTATCCACCCAATAAGTATGAAAAAAGAAGTGTGACCTCTCATGGTAGAAAAATAGGGATAAAATTGTAGAGTTTTTGTACCATCATCCAGAAATCTAGTAGTATATGGGTTGGTGGCCTGATCCCCAACCAGGCCACCAGAAATGGAGGCAGTTTGGACTATTGCGGTACAATAGAAACAGTACAATAAACAATATAATAAAGTAATAATAATAGAAAATACAGATGATTTTATTGATGCCACAAAACAAATCATCATTTACATATTAAAAAACATAAACGCAGTACACATGTATATTTATATCATCAATGAGTAGTCACAATACAGGTGTTGATCACAGATATCAATTTCCTCAACTAGTTTCGCGGACTTTTACCGCTTCATCGGGAGGTTATCTGTGATTAGATCAAGAAAGCAAATAAATAGTCAAAAAAATAAGAAGATATAAAAATGATAATGTTGATAGACTTTTATAGAGCATCCTAATTAAGAAAACTTTTGCAACAAGGTTGGAAACGGGGAAAGAGCGACACAGCTTACCCATGCTCCAAACGGGCGTCACGCTCACAGTGCTACCACCTGATAAGTAGTCCCCTGCGGCAGCTCGGGGAAGCTATATAGTGTGATGATTGGGGTCTAGGTAGTAGAATAAAATGAATAAAATAAAACAGAGTAAATCAGTATACTGTCAGTTTATCGGGGTAAAACAGGTGAAATGAATGGATAGTTAAATGGTAGGTGAAAAATAATTGTGAAACCATATTGGTGAGACAAGGAGCGATTACGCTTGTGTGTTGGAATGTGTGAAGAAAGAAACCCAACAAAATCAGAGGTGATGGTGAAATAGTGAAAACCTGGATGCCTCATATGAACTGGAGATAGGCTGGGTAAGAGGCGCCACTTGAGGTGGAGTCAATACATTGTGGTTGGTTGATGTTGCTGATGGGGGGGTAATACTTTTGAGGGTGATGATACATCTGATGTGAAGATAGGTTTAGTGGAGCAGGGTCCAATGCATAACCCTGGTATGGCCGTTGTTGCTGATTTATGAGTAGCTGCATGGGTTCACTGGAAATTGCAGCCCATACACACACACACACACACACACACACACACACACACACACACACACACTAGTGTAGTTGAATAGAGACATTTGCACCTCCATTTTTCTATGCATTAAGACCTGTGCCAGTTGGTGGTACATGCTCCTTAGGTAAACTGCATCTTTATTTGAGGGGTCAGCAACAGGATCCCTTGTGTCAGCCCTCCTCCTTTCCCTCATGTCTTCCATGAATTCTATCATTGCTCCTTCAATTTCTGGCCTGGATTGTCCTCCGCGTTGTCTAGTTCTTGTTTTGACGCGAACAGAACGATTCTGTTGAGGGAGAAATTTCTTAGAACATTTATCAATGTAAATGTAGCACTGGTATCCTTGTCTACTAATGTGTATTAGCATTTACAATGAAAGTATATGGACGTTTCTATGGCTTAGTGTTTGGCGCCATCTAGCGGCCAAACACTGAAAGTAGACTTAAATGATTTTTGCTTTCACAAGCATTGAACTATTTACAGGAAGTGACTGTTATTTACATTGGAGAGTTGACCTTTTTACCCAGGATGCCGGGTGACCTACCCATGGACACCCTCTCTTGCACTGCATGCTGGGTAGGACATAAAAGGAAACCCAACCCGCCATCTTAGGTCTCTTGGGAACGCATGGCCTGCCTGTGAGGACTTGTGAGGAGGCCTCCCGGAGGAAGCGGCCTATTGCCCTTGCAGAGCGCAGCCCTGCTCAATTGTGCGAGTGACCTGAAGTTCCAGAGACACAGTGATCGGATTGGGAAGATCCAGAAACACTCGTTTAAGCATCGGAAGACCAGGTTCACCTATCGGAATGGAACAGAGTGACGGAGTCGGCTGACATAGAAGCAAGCTGCAAACGCCGGACCAGAGCTAACATACTGAGCTTCCGATCCAGTTGGATTCAGTTGGTGAGTGTGTTGCGGCCCACAGTATACTAAACTTTGCACCTAGTCAGACTTATATACAGGCCTCGCTGGGATCCATAGTCCCATGGAGTAGGAGTATAGCAACTGACTCTAGGCAGGCATAAGGCCTACTTACGATCGCATCTCAAGTATTTTATTATAATTATGGAAGCAACACTAGGATCATCCTTAACTCAACTTTAATTACTTTAACCCTTGAATTACAAACTATAAGGAATTATCATTGCTAGCGAAGACAAGAAGACTAAAGACTGAGTACTTTAAGTGAGATCTCACGCATAGCTATACAAGTAGAGGAAGCTCATATTATATATATTGTTCATTGTCCTGTCATTTTATGTTGGGATGACAGTACAATCGCTGTAATCACCAGTTTACCAATATATACAGTAAAATATACTTTGGTTAAGTACCCCATGGTGTGGAGTATTGTTTTCTCCCAGCAGGTGGAGCCAGTGGATCCTGAGAGGACAATACAGGTATATTGTGTTATATTACATTGTACTGTATTGTATTGCACCACAGCTGTGTCAAGGGGACTGAGGCAAGTTAGTGGGGTCTATTAGCAGAGTGCAGGCCCAAATCAAACCAACAGCAAGGAGCTGCTGGTTTGATTTGGGCCTACACTCTAATAGACCCCACTAACCTGATGGACGACACGAACTATGAAACAGAGGTAAGACGCTTGCTAGGTGATCATAATACATATCGTAGACTTGATTGTGACCCTTTCCCGAAATTAGTAAGGGAACTAAATAGCAAATTAGATGATGCATTAGAAGCAGAACTTATCACTAAACGTGAATGTGAGTATTTATCAGTTGATGACTACAATGTCCCTATTTTTTATTGTATCCCTAAAGTTCATAAGTCACTTGAGAAGCCACCAGGGAGACCAATAGTATCAGCAATCCACGGTCCTCTGGATAGAATGGGGAGCTATTTAGACTTCCTTCTCAAAGAGCTGGTAGGTGGTTTGAGGTCGTACGTACAGGATACTCGACATGTATTGGCTAAGATTGCAGAGTTAAATATAGGGAGTAAAGCCTGCCTCCTAAGTACAGATGTGGACTCCTTATATACCTCAATACCACATGCAGTCGGGACCCTAGCAGTAAAGTTTCCTGGAAAAATGTTATCCTACACTTTGGGCCCAAAATGAGTTTTTGATCGATTTGCTGCAGTTTGCTCTGAATAATAATTACTTTCAATTCTCGTCTGGGTTTTATCAACAAGTCAGGGGCACATCCATGGGAGCAGCATGGGCTCCAGCGTATGCATGCCTACATTTGGGCAATTGGGAAGAAAATTAAGTGTATAAACATCCAATGTACGTCACCCACATTCACACCTGGCTGAGGTACATAGACGACGTGCTGGTTGTGTGGAAGGGTGACCCCAATCTTATCTCTGAGTTCATTGCACAGTTGAATGTAAATGAATATAACATACATCTTACATTTGCTTATGATAAAAATGAATTGCCCTTTCTGGATTTGAAAATTATATTGGAGAGTGGTAAAATTAAAACATGCATCGTAAGGAAACTGCTGCTAACACGTTATTACAGGCAGGGAGCCATCACCCGGTATGGCAGGAAAATGGGATTCCAATTGGGGAATTCATACGCATCAGGCGAAACTGCTCCGATGCTGCGGACCTAAGAAGGGAATCCAGGGAACTCTATGTAAGATTCCGTGAGCGGGGATATTCCCACAAGCAATTACTCAGTGCTAAACGTAAAGCTGCAATTCGCAGTAGAGAAAGTTTATTGAATAGGGATGGAAATCCTACTCTCAATGAGCATGAAGAATCCAATGCAATTAGACTCATTACAACATATGGGACCCAATGGAACGCTGTACGAAGAACCCTTGAGAAACATTGGGGTATCTTAAGAAATAATAAAGAGTTGGTAAAAATTGTGGGAGAAAGACCCACGATGGTAGCACGAAGACCTAAAAATCTGGGGGACATTCTCATACATTCAGAATACATTAGGCGACAGAGGCCCACATGGCTATCGGAGTACCCACGTTGTAGAGGGATGGTGCCATGTACAAAATGTCAAATATGTCCATATGTAGAAAGAGCTACAACTTTTCAGGATGCAGAAGGTAATCATGAGTAGGGATGAGCCGAACACCCCCCGGTTCGGTTCGCACCAGAACTTTCGAACGGACCCCGCGTTCGAAACGAACGTTAGAACCCCATTGAAGTCTATGGGACTCGAACGTTCGAAATGGAAAGTGCTAATTTTAACGGCTAATATGCAAGATACTATCCTAAAAAGGGTTTGGGGACCTGACTCCTGCCTCAGGGGACATGGGTCAATGCAAAAAAAGGTTTTAAAAACGGCCGTTTTGGCGGGAGCACTGATTTTAATGACGATTAAAGTGAAAAAAAAAGTGAAATATTCCTTTAAATATGGTGCCTGGGGGGTGTCTGTAGTATGCCTGTGAAGTGTCACGTGTTTCCCGTGTTTAGAACAGTCCCTGCACAAAATGACATTAAACGGAAATAACACCATTTAAAACTGCTTGCGGTTTTAATGTTATATCTGGTTCCTGCAATATGGTTGAAAATCATTCAGAAAAATGGCATGGGTAGCCCTCCCTGCCCATTACCAGCCTATTTGGGTCTTGTACGCATATTAAGGGGAACCCCGTACCCATATTAAAAAAAGGAAATGCGTGTGGCCCCCAGGCCCTATATACTCAGAACAGCAGTATACAGGCGGTGCAAACAAGACAGGGACTGTGTAGGTTTGTTGTGTTAAGTTGAATCTGTTTGTAATTTTCAACTGGTACATTTTTAAAGTGTAGCTCCAGTCAAAAAATACTATTTTTAAGCTTTTTGGAAAACATAGGGAAGGGTTATCACCCCTGTATAATTTGTTTTGTCGTCCATCTTTTTTCATCTCACTTGCTGCTGTCTGATGTTTGTAAGTTGGATGTTAGTAAGTAGGGGCCTGCCCTATATGCTCTGCAGAAATGGCGGAACAAGGTGTTGGTTTTGCCACAACAATGTAAGCCCTGAAAGTGACTCTTGGTGGGCGCTGGAGCGCCCTGCTGTGAACGATTATATCAAGAATTGTAATTACATGCCATTGTTGAACAGTGGTAGAAAAATTGACCTTTGGTGGTTGTGGTGCTGGTGCCACAACACTATAAGTCCTCACCGTTACTCTGGGTGGGCACAGGAAGGGGCCCTCCTGTGAAATATTATATCAAGAATTGTAATTACATGTCCCTGTTAAACAGGGGCAGAAAAATTGGGCCTTAGGCACTGGTGCCATCACACTGCAACCTCTGCCATATACTCTAGTTTTATTGCAGGAATTAGCCCTGCTGCAAAGCATTGCATCAAAAATTGTAATTAAACGCCCCTGTTAAACAGGGGCAGAAAAATTGGGCCTTAGGCACTGGTGCTGGTGCCATCACACTGCAACCTCTGCCATATACTCTAGTTTTATTGCAGGAATTAGCCCTGCTGCAAAGCATTGCATCAAAAATTGTAATTAAACGCCCCTGTTAAACAGGGGCAGAAAAATTGGGCCTTAGGCACTGGTGCTGGTGCCACCACACTCCAACCTCTGCCATATACTCTAGTTTTATTGCAGGAATTAGCCCTGCTGCAAAGCATTGCATCAAAAATTGTAATTAAACGCCCCTGTCAAACAGGGGCAGAAAAATTGGGCTGCTGGCATCACCCAGAACCAAAAATGTTCTTCCAACATATCAGCGGAGGAGGAAGAGGATAGACAATCAACATAACAGGACAGTCACTCAGCATCAGCATAGGCAGTCTTGAAGGGATGTGGTATTTCAAAAAAAATTATTCGGTTACATCAGCTTCAGGTGCTTGGTAGATGTGGGTGATCCAAGACTGATTCATCTTGATGAAGGTCAGTCGATCAACTGATTCGGTGGACAGGCGCACCCTGTGATCGGTAACAAAGCCACCAGCAGCACTGAAGGTGCGTTCCGAAAGAGCGCTGGATGCAGGACAGGCCAGTAGCTCAATTGCATACTGTGCAAGCTCTGGCCAGTGATCCATCCTCAAGACCCAGTAAGCCAGAGGATTTTCAGTGGGAAAGGTGTCCAAGTCTGACCTTGCCCCTAGGTATTCCTGCACCATGTAAATTAGACCCTGGCGATGGGTGCTGGAACCAATCATACCTTGGGGCTGCGGACTAAAAAATTGTCTGAAAGCATCAGTCAGACGGCCACCTTCTCCACCGCTCCTTCTGACTGATGCCTCAGCAACACGTTGTCCAGGACCAGGAGTTTGTGACCTCCCAGTCTCTGGGAACGCGTTGCACAGAGCTTTCTGCAAGGCCTCCCGGAGATGTCTCATCCTCTGCTCCCTCTGCGATGGCAAGATAAGGTCGGCAACCTTACCCTTGTACCGTGGATCAAGGAGAGTGGCCAGCCAGTAATGGTCCCTCTCCTTGATCCGAAGAATACGAGGATCCTTCCGCAGGCTTTGCAGGATCAGGGAGGCCATGCAGCGTAGGTTAGCTGAGGCATTCGGTCCGGAGTCCTCTGGGTCACTAAGGACAACATGATCCGCAGCTACCTCCTCCCAGCCACGTACAAGTCCACGTGTTTCTTGGGACTGTAAATCATCCCTATAAGACTGCTGCTGCTGATGCTGATGCTGAGTGCCAGCCTCCACCTCCATGCTGACACAATCATCCTCCTCCTCCTCTTCCTGTGTGATGGGTGGCACAGCAGGAACACTGTCTGGATAAAGGGGGCCTTGAGAGGCAAGGAAGTCCTCCTCTTCCTGCCTCTATTCTGCCTCAAGTGCCCTGTCCATTATTCCACGCAGCGTATGCTCCAAGAGGTGGACAAGAGGTACAGTGTCACTGATGCATGCACTGTCACTGCTCACCATCCTTGTGGCCTCCTCAAATGGTGACAGGACAGTGCATGCATCCCTGATCATGCCCCACTGGCGTGGTGAGAAAAAACCAAGCTCCCCTGACCCTGTCCTGGTGCCGTAGTCGCACAGGTACTCATTGATGGCCCTCTGCTGCGTGTGCAGCCGCTGCAGCATGGCCAATGTTGAGTTCCATCTGGTGGGCATGTCACATATAAGGTGGTTCTTGGGCAGGTTCAACTCCTTTTGGAGCTCAGCCAGCCGAGCACAGGCATTAAATGATCAGCGGAAATGCACACAGACTTTCCTGGCCTGCTTCAGGACATCATGTAAGCCGGGGTACCTGCCCAAGAACCGCTGCACCACCAGGTTAAGGACGTGAGCTACACAGGGCACATGGGTCAGTTGTCCCTGTCGGAGGGCGGAGAGGAGGTTGGTGCCATTGTCGCAAACCACCATTCCTGGCTTAAGCTGGCGTGGCGTCAACCACCTCTCGGCCTGCCCCTGCAGAGCTGACAAAACATCCGCCCCAGTGTGGCTCCTGTCCCCCAAACAAACCAGCGCAAGCACGGCATGGCATCGTTTTGCCTGCGTACTTGCGTAGCCCCTGGAACGCCTACGGAGCACCGCTGGTTCTGAGGACAGAGCACTGGAAGAGGCCATGGAGGAAGAAGAAGAGGAGGGGGTGGAGGAGAGAGGTGTGTCACAACCAATAGTAGCATTTTGGAGGCGTGGTGGCGGAACAACCTCCAACACTACTGCACCTTGTCCTGCATCCTTCCCAGCAGCCAGAAGAGTGACCCAATGGGCCGTGAAAGACAGGTAACGTCCCTGTCCATGCCTGCTGGACCATGAGTCAGCGGTAATATGCACCTTACCGCTGACCGCCCTGTCCAGCGAGGCAAGGACATTGCCTTCCACATGCCGGTAGAGAGCCGGAATCGCCTTCCGTGAGAAAAAGTGGCTTTTGGGGACCTGCCACTGAGGAACCACACATTGTACAAACTCACGGAAGGGGGCCGAGTCTACCAACTGGAAAGGCAGCAGTTGAAGTGCTAGCAATTTAGCCAAGCTAGCATTCAACCGCTGGGCATGTGGATGGCTGGGAGTAAACTTCTTCCGCCGGTCCAGCAGCTGGGGCAGGGACATTTGCCTGCTATAATCGGATGTGGATGTACCACTAGCAGAGTTCCCGGAAGCACTTGGCTGTGACACACCTAATTCTACACCTTCATTCCTCTCAGAGCAGGTTTCAGAGAGGACTGAAGGTCTAGTGGGGTTGGAGATGCCAGCTGATGAGGAGCAAGGAGAGGTCCGCTTTGTTCTTTGGTGTGGGTCTTTGAGGTACGCTTGCGAACGAGCTGCATGGCAGGTCAACATATGTCTGGTCAAGCATGTGGTGCCCAAGCGGCTGATGTTTTGGCCACGTGAGATACGCTTGAGACATATGTTGCAAATAGCAGCGGTGCGATCTGATGCACTCGTCTCAAAAAAGGCCCACACCAAAGAACTTTTAGAATAACGCGCAGAGGAAGCGCTCTGCGCAGGCGGAGCTCTGCGGTGTGATTCAGTTGGTGTGCTGCCCCTAGGCTGACCCCCGGAGGGCATCCTGCCTCGTTGGACATGTGCCTCCTCCTCCTCCTCCTCCTCCTCCTCCTCCCTCCTTCCAGGCACCCACGTGGAGTCAGTGCCCTCATCATCCCCTCCCTCTTCATCGCTGTAGCAAACCTGGCAGTATGCTGCAGCTTGTGGAACATGACTGCCAGATTGCTGTCCTTCTTGAGCATCCTCTCTCTCTGCGCTCACGCTACTGCCTTCCTCTAGCTGAGTGTCATCATCAGAGCCCACCAAACACTGGGCATCCTCCTGGAGCATGTACCCAACACTGTGCTCAAAGAGTTCAGGAGACTCCTCAGGAGGACGTGGTGGGTCTAGGGAAGGAGTCACTGATGATGACATTGAGAGGAGGGAAGACGATGTTTTGGCAGCTGCTTTGCTACTACCCTGAGACTGGGTGAGAGAGGATGAGGAGGATGAAGAGGGCTTGGTCATCCACTCTACCAAGTCGTTGGCATGTTGCGTTCAACATGTCCAGCTGCAGAAAAGAAGGACAAGCATGTCCCATGGCCATGTGCTGATGACAATGCACCGCGTCCACGACCAGCACTGTTGTCTCTAGACACAGAGCCTGCTTGCCCTCTTTTATCGTCTCGCGCCTGTCTGCCTCTCCTTGCTGGCCTTCCAGACATGGTAATGGCCTGAAGGGAGTTGGGTAAAACAGTAGTTGGGTAGTTTATATTGTGCTGGAGGCACACAACACCCACTAACTCCTGCAGATGCCTTTTTTATAGAACAGCAGAGATAAAGGGGTATATACAGATGTATACTGTGCTGTGCTGGAAGCACACACAACTTCCAATAACTCCTGCAGATGACAATTGGGCCCAAATAGAGAACAGCTATGTAGGTGGATTATAGCGGTATGTACTGGGTTCAGAGCACGCAGACAGCAGGCACTATCTCCTAACACTACTGACTGCAAGCTCTATTATTAAAGATGGACCACTAGCTATATAGGTGAGGTGAATATCATGGTGTATACTGCGGTCAGGGCATGCAGACAATAACCAGAAAACAGCAGAGTTAAAGGGGTATATACAGATGTATACTGTGCTGTGCTGGAAGCACACACAACTTCCAATAACTCCTGCAGATGACAATTGGGCCCAAATAGAGAACAGCTATGTAGGTGGATTATAGCGGTATGTACTGGGTACAGAGCACGCAGACAGCACGCACTATCTCCTAACACTACTGACTGCAAGCTCTATTATTAAAGATAGATCACTAGCTATATAGGTGAGGTGAATATAGTGGTGTATACTGCGGTCAGGGCACGCAGACAATAACCAGAAAACAGCAGAGTTAAAGGGCTATATACAGATGTATACTGTGCTGTGCTGGAAGCACACACAACTTCCAATAACTCCTGCAGATGACAATTGGGCCCAAATAGAGAACAGCTATGTAGGTGGATTATAGCGGTATGTACTGGGTACAGAGCACGCAGACAGCACGCACTATCTCCTGACACTACTGACTGCAAGCTCTATTATTAAAGATGGACCACTAGCTATATAGGTGAGGTGAATATCACGGTGTATACTGCGGTCAGGGCACGCAGACAATAACCAGAAAACAGCAGAGTTAAAGGGGTATATACAGATGTATACTGTGCTGTGCTGGAAGCACACACAACTTCCAATAACTCCTGCAGATGGCAATTGGGCTCAAATAGAGAACAGTGGTATGTACTGGGTACAGAGCACGCAGACAGCACGCACTATCTCCTAACACTACTGACTGCAAGCTCTATTATTAAAGCTAGATCACTAGCTATATAGGTGAGGTGAATATAGTGGTGTATACTGCGGTCAGGGCACAGACAGTAACCACTACACAAGAGCAAGATAGGAAATCAGCCAAAAATCGATTGGTGTGTAACTGTGTTGAAGGTACACAGAACACCCACTGCTTCAGATGCCAACACACTACACAAGGCCGCCTCAAAGGCGGCCTTCTATAGTGTGGGGCGTGCACTACACAGCCTGAGCTATGATTGGCCACAGGCAGGACGCCCGTGGCCAATCATGGCTCTCCTCGCTGCTGGCGCTGCGATTGGCCAAGCATGCGGGGTCACAGTGCATGCTTGGCCAATCATGAGCCAGCAATGCACTGCGCCATCGCAGTGCATTGTGGGCCACACGAATTTTGCCACGCACGGCCCAAACGTTCGGAATTCGCCGAACGCCCGAACGACCAATGTTCGAGTCGAACGTACGTTCGACTCGAACACGAAGCTCATCCCTAATCATGAGTTTGAAATAAAGGATCTAATAAATTGCTCAACTACAAAAGTAATTTATATGATAACGTGTCCCTGTCCCAAAATATATATAGGGAAAACAAAGAGGGCTCTAAAAGTGCGCATAGGGGAACATTTGAGGGATATCAAGAAGGAAAAGGAGAGGCAGAGAGACAATAAGGAACATAAGGAGGAGAGACCGGTTGCTAAGCATTTCGCACAATGTCATGAGGGAAAAACAGAAGGCCTCAAAGTCAAAGGAATTTATGCCCTTAAATTATTGGCAAGAAGAGGTGACTTTGAACGCATTCTCTTAGAAAAGGAAAAATGGTGTATTTTTACTTTGAAAAGTCTTATACCAATAGGAATGAACATGGAACTGAACTTACAATGCTTTCTTAACTAGTTGACCTTTTTGCGGAATGCTTATGAAATGTACCGGCCTCTCCTCTTGATATAGAGAGAGTCCCCTATGTTATAGAACCTTGACTTGCTGGGATATCATAGCTTTTGCTTCTCGTTTCTGTCTCCATGGACATATGACTTTTGCCTAGTCAAGCTTGGTTCTCTTTCCTTGATGCCTGAGGATGGAAAATGGATCCTTTAATGGGGGAATGTATAAGATTAGGTCCAAAGGGAAAGACATTTTTGTCCCTCGAATTTTGATGTTCCCTTTTGGCCGCCCCCCCTCTTCCCCCCCTTTACCCTCCCCCCTCCCTGTGGCCCCTCCCCCCCCCTTTCCCTCTTATTATCATGTCCTGTTATTATTAAGTTTTTTTCTCTCTATTGTTA
Source organism: Lithobates pipiens (assembly GCF_037356315.1). Taxonomy (NCBI): domain Eukaryota; kingdom Metazoa; phylum Chordata; class Amphibia; order Anura; family Ranidae; genus Lithobates; species Lithobates pipiens. The sequence goes on from NW_027507686.1 coordinate 120,105,367, forward strand.
TGTCTTATGGATTATACATGATTAGTTAATGCTTAAGGCAGTCTCCCAATTTAGGGCATAATTACGGTTAGACACAGATTAATTTAGAGGAAGAATGGGAATGGATGCATTTGTCTGTCTGTCCTGTCTGTATGTGTTATCTTAGAATGAAAATAGCAGCTTAAATATCTCTTCCCCACTCGCAACGGCCTATTAGATATGTACATAGAATGCCCCCTGTCTCACGTTACATGAAGAAAGGGTTAACCTAAATTAAGATTTTGTCTGCCCATCTTTAAATACATGCTAATTAACACACCATGGGAGGAATAATGACGCCTAATGATACTATAAAAAGGAAACGTCTTTTGAGTTCCCACACATCCAGCTGAAGCTATGTGATGCCACGCTGCGAAACGCGTTGACGTCTATGAGGATAGCAGGCCCTCGTTGGGCACTAATCAAAGTGCTGGCAGTCTGAGTATTGAGTACGGAGTGTCTGAATGAAGATCCACTTTAAAGGCTTTGGTATAAGCTAAAAGGAAAAAGATCCTGGGGTGAATTCCATATAACAGGAGTGGTATGACTCAGCTGTTGAGACATAAGTGGTGAAGGATCCCATACATACTTAAAGGACTTTTTGCTGATTCGGATTGCTGGTGGTGAAGGACCATATGTACACATTTAGTTTGTTTGTCGGACCAGCGTTCGTCTGGGACATGCATACACATTTATATATAAAATCAGCTTGAAACCCCCAGGGAATGGTAAGCCAGCTTATTTTAAATGACTTGGCTGCAAATCGTCTGCGGAGTTGTTGAATATATAGGATCTTTTGATAACCATCGTATCGTGAGAATGTCTGACATGTGCTGAGTCAATTAGCTTGATCTGTAAAAGATCAAAGAAGGAAGTTATCACTTTCGTGGCAGAAGTTTTCCTATACCATAGTACAAGCGGCTAAGTGGAATGGGACTCCGAGCTAAAAATACCTGATTGAATTCACCAGGGAGATTTCCATGAAATATGCCTTGCTGCAAATTTGGGGCATTTTTACGATCTCCATATCATCCATAAAGGCTAGCTAGGCATATTATATGGGGGATTAAATTAGTAATTAAGACTTTATATCTTTAAACAATTATCCCCATCACTGATTACTGCTATTTAAGTGACCATACATGTGCCGATTTTTGGGGCTTTTTTGTTTTTTACTTGGAAGCATTATTTGTCACTATTAGTGTTTACCCGGGACATCGCCACGTGTATGGCCACAGAGGCGCCTCATCCGTTTATTGTTGCATGTATGTATGTGTTTGTCATGTCTGTTGATGTCAGGGTGTATTTATTGTGTAAATAGGGATGATCCTTTTGTCGTATTGGAATTTTGTTTGTGCAAACACCAAAGATCGATTTGTGTAATATATTCGAAATTGGGGTTAACTATTTTATGTATGCTTTGAGAGAAATAAATATTTTTGATACAAGTTAATATCTTATGTGTCCGCCGGAACCAAAGGTAGCTACTTTTTCTTTTTTCCTGGTGTTATTTTTATTAGCGGGATACAACAGTAGGAGAAAGCCTCTTTTTCTTCTTTCTGTATATTTGCCAATTTCACTAGTTTCTCCAGTGTTACCTTCCACTTTATTTGGTTATGACACCTAATAAAGGTTTTGTTTGGTTAAAGAAATACTTGCCTATGTGTTTTACTTAAAAAAATTACAGTTTATTTGTAAGTAGGCACGTACATTTCAAAAATACAAAGTCAAATTAACAAGGGGCACCAACACCAAACAACCTCCTCGAGATTAAAAAATAAAACAATAAAATAAAAAGATAATAATGGTGTTGTGGTAAGTTGACACACAAAACGCACAAAAAAATTACGAGGATGACCAAAATTTAAAAAAAAGGAGATCTTCATTAACCACTTCAATATCCGGCCATAGTCATATGACGGCCACAGATGGGATCTCCCATCCTGGGTGGACGTCATATGACGGCCTTGGTATTTCGCCGCTCCTGCGGGCCCCCGGGCGATCGTGGATGAGCTGTGTCCCATCCCCGATCTGTGTGGTTTCCATCCCCATCGACCCCCCCCCCGATACATGTGACCGGCCGTGTCCAATCACAGCCAGTCACATGTACTGTGCCGTTATAGGGGTCGTGCATGCGCCTAGGGCACGTGCAGAGCACCGATCGGGGATGCGGCTTGTCACCCTGAGACAGCCCAACCCTGATCGCAGTGAAGAGCCAATGAAATTGGCTCTTTACCACGTGACCAGCTGTGTCCAATCACAGCCGGTCACAGAATGTAAACAAACCGCGGAAACGAGATGTTACCGGGTTCTCCTCCTCACACACTGATCGTGTGTGAGGAGGAGATTGCGGTAACATCTCGTTGCTGCTCAATGTACACACCAATCACACTGATTACCCCCCAATAAAGAGGACCTGTCACCAGCCATCAAAGTACCTGTCATCACCCATCAAAGTACCTGTCATCAACCATCACAGCCCATCTGAGTACCCGAGTACCTGTCAGCCCATCTGAGTACCCGAGTACCTGTTCCAGCCCATCTGAGTACCTGTCAGCCCATCTGAGTACCCGAGTACCTGTCAGCCCATCTGAGTACCCGAGTACCTGTCAGCCCATCTGAGTACCCGAGTACCTGTCCCACCCCATCTGAGTACCTGAGTACCTGTCAGCCCATCTGAGTACCCGAGTACCTGTTCCAGCCCATCTGAGTACCTGTCAGCCCATCTGAGTACCCGAGTACCTGTCAGCCCATCTGAGTACCCGAGTACCTGTCAGCCCATCTGAGTACCTGTCACAACCCATCTGAGTACCCGAGTACCTGAGTACCTGTCACAGCTCATCTGAATACCTGAGTACCTGTCACAGTTCATCTGAGTACCCGAGTACCTGTCACAGTTCATCTGAGTACCCGAGTACCTGTCACCAGCCCGTCAGAGTACCCGAGTACCTGTCACCAGCCCGTCGGAGTACCTGTCACCAGCCCGTCGGAGTACCCGAGTACCTGTCACCTATTTGCAGCCCATGCCTCATAGAATACACATTGGGGTGTTTTCTTTCCAAAATGGGGTCATTTTGTGGGTAATTCTATTGTCCTGGTGCTCCAGGACCTTCAAGAGTGTGATAGGTAGGAACGAAATGAGATGTGTAATTTATGCGCCTAGAACGCCTGAAGGTACAACTTCCATTTTGGACCTCTTTATATGGCCAGGCTGTGTAAAAGTCTCACAAAGACTTGTGTAAAAAAATTAACCGCTCAAAAGACTCATAATGCTTCATAGAATATACTTTGGGATGTTTGTTTTCCAAAATGGGGTCATTTCGTGGGTAATTTCATTGTCCTGGTGCTCCAGGGCCTTCACAAATGTAATAGGTTGTTAGGAAATTAGAGGTGTAATTTATGCTCCTAGAACCCCTTACGGTGCTCCCTGCATTTTGGACTTCTCTGTGTGGCCAGCCTGTGTAAAAGTCCCACACATGTGGTATCGCCATACTCGGGAAGAGTTGCAGAATGTATTTTGGGGTGTAATTAGAAGTATACATATGCTGTGTATGAGAAATAACTTGTTATTATGACAATTTTGTAAAAAAACAAAAAACAAAAAAAAAAATTCTTCTTTTTCCCAAGACTTGTGGGAAAAAATTACAACTTCAAAAAACTTACCATGCCTCTTACTAAATACCTTGGACTGTCTACTTTTCAAAAAGGGGTCATTTGGGGGGTATTTGTACTTTCCTGACATTTCAGAGCCTCAAGAAGTGAGATAGGCCATCAGTGCATCAGGTGTGATCAATTTTTACCAAAGAGATGTAGCCGTATACATTTTGGCCCAAATTTATGAACAAAAATGACTTATTTGCAAAATTTTATCATAGAAACTAAAAAAAAGTGTTTTTTTTTCAAAATTTTCGCTCTTTTTTTCACTTATGCCGCAAAATATTAAAAACACAGTGGTGATTAAATACCACCAAAAGAAAGCTCTATTTGTATGAAAAATAATAAAAATTTTGTTTGGGTACAGTGTTGCATGACTGAATAACTGGCATTCAAAGTGTGAGAGCGCTGAAAGCTAAAAAATTGGTCTGGTAAGGAAGCTGTATAAATGCCCTGTATTGAAGTGGTTAAAAAGCAACCACAAAATTATTAAATATATAAAATATTAAAACATAAAAATCAAAAATGATCCGACGAATAAAAATATTCTATTCATGAAATCAGGAGAAAGAATAAAGAGAGAATTTTGTGAGAATTCTGTATGAATAGGAGCAGCAAAACAACTTAATTCTTCTAGCATTATAAAGAAAAAGAGAATGCGCTGGATTAAACAATTTATAACATTGCAGCATGACGAATGTGCTATATCCATTACGAACGCTAGTTTTACAAGACCGACCGCTTCTGTCTCGTAATATATTCTGAGAGGACTAGGCTACACACGATCAGAATTTACGCGATCGGATTTTGTTGTCGGAAAATTTTAGATCCTGCTCTCAAACTTTGTGTGTCGGAAATTCCGATGGAAAAAGTCCAATGGAGCCCACACACAGTCAGATTTTCAGACAACATGATCCGATCGCACATTTTCCGTCGGAAAATCCGACCATGTGTATGGGGCATAAGGATTATTCTTCTCTTGTGATCAGTCGAACTCCAGATGTATTGATCAATTTATTTCAGATTAGTCACACAAATGGATGATGCTTACAAGCCAAAAGATGCAGTAAGGATCACACAAAGATGTACATCCCCCTGCTAATATCTACAATATAGCTATAAAGCTTCTATTGGCTGAGGAAACACAGATAGCGTGCCTGGTACAAAATGGTACTTTATTTGGCTAATTTGTGTTTCCCGTACAGTCTTGTTATACCATATATGGTAAAGCTTAATTATCCTACAACTTACTATGGAAAAGCAAAAGATTAGGCAAGTTAATACAACAATGTGCTCAGAAGTAATTTTAAAAATCAGTCTCAGGGTTATTGTTTTTCTAATGGTCACACAAACATTTAAAACTTTTCTAACATTCCCTCCTCTTGTGTGACTATTTTATCTCAACACATTTTGATGATAGTCCCTGTGTTATACACTTTTGGACTGTATGTCATTAAGTTGAGCTTCAATGTCCACATAGGTCTCCTCAGAGGTAGGAAGGGCTTGATACATTGTTCTTGAGACTGTGGTTTTAATCAGTTTTTGTGAAAGTCCACAAATACAGGGTTATGCAGCACCATCCGCAAGTGACCAAAATGGCCAAAGCCACAGCAATTGAGATCAAGCCAGTTTGTGAATGGATCATTAATACCTGAGTTTTTCGCTAATTTATTTGATAGAGCAGTCAGTCCTTCCAAGCCCTGGTCACGATCCCTTCAGGAGCTGTATTGTTAGGGATAAAGGTGCAACACATGCTACCAAATATTTTACATACTCCTCCTCTTTCAGCTAGGACCATATCTAAGGCCGTTTGGTTCTGCCATGCCATAAGAGATGTGGGGGCCAACTATTCTGCTAGACCCTTCACAGCGTCCCTAGTATAGTTTACAAATCGTTGTTGGTTATAGTGTATATATAGTTAGTTAATCCAGTCAACCTTTTTATTTATAGTTACCAACCAGAGAAGAGACTCAAACCCAGCTGTCACCTGATTCTTGGCCTTAAACTCACCCGGCACACCCCAATCTCCTCTATGTAGATCTGAGAGTCACATGACCCCATAGGAGTGGTGTCCCTTCCGATACCGTTGATGACCCTTAGTCCACGAGTGTTCTGACAGGATCCTCAGGGGCATAGCCAGCTGGACCATAAAGCAATCCCCTCTGGCATTGGCTGGCATCCTAGCTTGCAGTTTCTTCTCCCCACACATCTACCAGACATCAGCTTTCTGAATGTCATGTTCAACCCAGTCACCATTGCCTGTGTTAATCATCTCCACACAATAGTCATTAGGTAGTGACCCAAGATCCACCCCGCTATGGTTCCCTGGGAGTGCAAAACAAGTAGATGCCCAGATAAGCATTAACCACAGGAGGTATCTGAGGTCTCTGTACTGGGGGGAAAAAACAAACTCAATGTGTGACAGGTAGAATTTGTTTCAGGTTTATAACTTTTCTTATACAATTGCAACATACATTTTAAACATTCTGGATCTGTATTGTTATCTAAAGGAAAAGGGACCATTTCTAAATGTGGTCTGGCTCTGGCACAAATTAAACAGTTTTCCTTTTTTACAGTTTTAACCTTGTACCTCAACCATTCTAACCAGTCATTTTTTTTTCTTGGTAACCCGTCTCCAAAGCTATGGCATCTTCTATTGTTAGGTTAGTAAATCTTATAGTTTTACTCAGAACTTCTATTTTAGTATGGCCTTCTTCTTTCCCTTCTGTGTCTACCTTTTCCTGTTGTCCGGTTTTATTAAGTGGTAATACCTCGAGGAAAAATTTTACCTGAAGGGTCAGTTCCTGACACCCATGCTTCCATAGAGTACAACCGCTGAGCTTCCTTCCTCGGCTCCTTTACTGTTATCAGTAATTGGTTACAGTTCTTACTATGAGTGCAGGGGGAGTTGGCTGCTTTTGTAATTACGTGTGTCCTTTATTCCACTCTCTTTAGGCCCTGGTATATTATACCCCCAATCTTGATGCGCTGTGGCCCAAAGGGCCTTATCCCATGCTTGACATCCTGCATTATTCCAGAGCCAGCAAATGTATTTATCCGCCCATAGAAGTCCTCTAGCCCTAGTTGTATCCCCACAATATGCAATCTGACAGAAGTCTATCAGTATAGTGCTAGTTATTCCCTCTATAAAGGTTAGATTCAATGCTTTTCCTGTTCTTTCCCAATCCAAAGGTTCCTCTGCTATTCCATCATGTCTACCCCCTCTTGTGGATGCCTCTCCTAGAGTCACCAGTAACCCAAGGATAATTTCTGTATAATTACTGTACCTTTCATCCTAACCCAACGCATTCTGCTGCATATCAGTAAGGACTATATGATCTATCTCTGATTTTCTGTTATGTCATTATATGATGTTTTCTTGTGCCGCTATTTTGGCCGCTTCATCTGCCCTTTTATTTCCCTTTGAGATGGGGTTTGTATATTTTGTGTGTGCTTGACATTTTCAGATTTCAAGCTGTTTTGGTAACTGTATTGCATCTAGGAGTTCTAGAATGAAGTCTGTGTGTGAAATTGGTTTACCACTGGAGGTGACCATACCCCTGTTTTTCCATTGTTGTGCAAAAACATGTACTGTTGAAAAGGCATATTGAATGTAAGTGTATATGGTTACGGATTTGCCTTCTGATGGTATGCATGCTCTTGTCAGTGCTACAAGTTCTGCTACTTGTGCTGAATGTTTTGGTAATGGCTTTCAAAATTTCAAAGTGTGTCACTACTGCATATCCAGTTGCATTTGTGCCATCTGGATTTTTCTTATTGGAACCATCAACAAAAAGTGTGAGGCCGCGTACACACGGGCGGACTGTTCGCCCAACTTTGTCCGCTGAACAGTGTTTGGGCGGACAGTCCGCTCGTGTGTGGGCTTTCAGCGGACAGTTTCAGCGGACAGTTTGACGGACAAGGTTTTTCGGAAATTCCGTAAAACTGTCCGCTGAAACCTTGTTTCAGCGAACAGTCCGCTCGTGTGTAGGCTTGTTCGTCAAACAAAGTTGCGTGCATGCTCAGAAAGGATTTTCACGCCGAAAGCTATAATGCAGTGTATAGGACTTTGTATTTTTCGTCCCGTCGTACGTGCCATTCACGTCATCGCGCACGGTTTCAGCAAACTGTTCGTCCGTCGTGTGTGGCCATGTCCGTCCATGCTAAGTTTGAGCGGACTGTTTGCCGAAACTGTTGGACGGACAAAGTTGGGCAAACAGTCCGCGCGTGTGTACGCGGCCTCAGGATTAGCTAACGGTACATCTTTCAAATCACTTTGTGGTAGTACCTTTTCAGCGATGGAAGCAGTACAGTCATGTTTATGACCATCAGTAGGAAGTCGTAGTGTGGATGGGTTTAACCACTTCAGCCCCGGACCAATTGTCAGCCTAAGGACCAGAGGTCTTTTTACAATTTCGCACAGCACTGCTTTAACTGGTAATTGCGCGGTCATGCAATGTTGTACCCAAACGAAATTTGCGTCCTTTTCTTCCCACAAATAGAGCTTTCTTTTGATAGTATTTGATTGCCTCTGCGATTTTAATTTTTTGCGATATAAATGGAAAAAGACCGAAAATTTTGAGAAAAAAAGATATTTTCTACTTTTTGTTATAAGAAAAATCGAATAAACTCAATTTTAGTCATACATTTTGGGCAAAATGTATTCAGCCACATGTCTTTAGTAAAAAAAATGTCAATAAGCGTATATTTATTGGTTTGCGCAAAAGTTATAGCGTCTACAAACTAGAGTACATTTTCTGGAATTTACACAGGTTTTTAATTTATGACTGCCTATCTAATTTCTTGAGGTGCTAAAATGGCAGGGCAGTACAAACCCCCCCCCCCCCCAAATGACCAAATTTTGGAAAGTAGACACCCCAAGGAAATTGCTGAGGGGCATGTTGAGCCCATTGAATATTTTTTTTTTGTCCCAGGTGATTGAATAATGACACAAAAAAAAAAGTTTACAAAAAGTTGTCACTAAATGATATATTGCTCACACATGCCATAGTTTTATGTGGAATTGCACCCCAAAATATATTCTGCTGCTTCTCCTGAGTACGGGGATACCACATATGTGGGACTTTTTGGGAGTTTAGCCGCGTACGGGACCCCGAAAACCAATCACTGCCTTCAGGATTTCTAAGGGTGCAAATTTTTGATTTCACTCCTCACTACCTATCACAGTTTCGAAGGCCATAAAATGCCAAAATAGCACAAAACCCCCCCAAATGACCCCATTTTGGAAAGTAAACACCCCAAGCTATTTACTGAGAGGCATGTTGAGTCCATGAAATATTTTATATTTTGCCACAAGTTGCAGGAATATTAATTAATTTTTTTTTTTTTTGCACAGTTGTCACTAAATTATATATTGCTCACACATGCTATGGGCATAAGTGAAATTACACTCCAAAATAAATCCTGCTGCTTCTCCCGAGTACGGGGATACCACATGTGGGGGACTTTTTGGGAGCCTAGCCACGTACGGGACTCCGAAAACCAAGTACTGCCTTCCGGATTTAAATATAAAACGCTACCAAAAAAACCTGTTAGCGATCGCAGGGATCAGGCCTGACTCTGCGAACGCTGCAGTTATGTGTTTAGTGTTTTGTAAGTGACAGTGATCGATCGATACTGCACTTGGGTGGGCTGGGCGGAGGGGCAAAACGCAGGTACCAGCAGGTATCTGGGCTGATCCCTCTAACAATGCGTTTTTTTGGAACCCTAAACTGCTGGGGACGCTAGTATAGATGTGATCAGATCAGATATTGATCTGTTCAGATTCTATACCACTACGGGAGGTTTATGCTTTGCGCGTGGGTGTTAGCGGTACTGGCACTAACCTAGCGCTGCCTGGGGCGACGCAGACCCTGACCCTAAAACCTAATTGATATCACCCGCCGGGTGATCAGGGGGTTAAACCTTTATTGGATAATAAATGGTGGGTGCCCTGATGCTATAAAAAGCAAACTAACTAACCAGAGTCACCCGTAACACTTATAAGGTGATCACTGGTGAAAGGGTTAACTAGGGGCAATCAGGGGGTTAAAATCTTTATTAGGTAATATATGGAGGTCCCTGGCGCTATATAAAAACCTGACGGGGAACCTAAATAACTAACTGGCTAACCAGCGTCACCAGTGGCACTTATACGGTGATCGCTGGTGAAAGGGTTAACTAGGGGCAATCAGGGGGTTAAAACCATTCTTGGGTAGTATATGGGGGTACCTAGCACTATAAAAACCTGGCGGTGAACCTAAAAAAATAACTAGCTACTTAGCGGCACCAGTGACACTAATGCAGCGATCAGAAAAACGATCGCTTAGTGACACTGGCAAAAGGGGGTGAAAGGGTTAACTCTAGGGGCAATCAGGGGGTTAAACCTTTATTGGGGGGGTAGGGGGCTACCCTGGACCTAACACTAACTGCCCTGACAGTTTTTACTGTCACAACTGACACTAAATGCAGTGATCAGTACATAAATGATCACTGAAATCAGTGACACTGTGACTGGGAGGGGGGGCGGGGGGGGGGATCGGGGGGGATTTGTGTGCCTATGTGTACCTACATGTCAGTGTAGTGTTGGTGCACACTTACTTTCTCTATTCTCCTCGCAGTCCGGTCAAAAAGACCGCCCCGAGGAGAATGACATCACTTCCTCCCTGCCTGTGTTTACTATACACAGAGGGGGAAGCTTCTCATTCGCCAGGACCGATCGAGAGGGGATGGCCAGAAACCAACGGCCATCCCCTCATCCCGGATCGCTCCTGAAGCGAAACGGACCGCCGCATCCAGCGGGAGGGGGTCCGATTGGACCCCCCACCCGCTGGAAGGCGAGCACATACATGTACGTGCTTGTGCCTGTCGGTGCCATTGCGCCGACGTACATTGCCATGCGGCGGTCCTTAAGTGGTTAATGTTGTACACCTCTGTATTTTTAAGTGAGGTTGTGTCAAAAGTATTGTCATACAGGAAAGGTGTCATGCTGGGCTCAAATGTGATATCTTTTGTTGTAAAAGGATAACAGACACTGCATGTGGTACCTTGAGTTTCAACGGGTGATATAGCACTATAGATGCTGAGGCCTTAACTGCTTCAGCTGCAGCTACCACTGCCTGTACACAGGGTGGAAGTGCTCTAGTTACACTGTCTAATTTTGTAGAATAGTAAACAATCGGCCTCTGGCGCCCACCATGTGACTGTGTAAGTACCGATGTCATGTGACCTTCCCTTGAGTCTACTGTTTGTTCGAAAGGTTTGTCATAGTTTGGTAAGACTAGCACTGATGAACTTGAAAGGACTTGTTTTAGGTCAATAAAGGCTGTCTGTTTCCTCACTCCATTTTACAGCATCCTGGGGGCCATAGGGCTCCCATGTATTGCCTGAACCAACGGGGCTGTCAGCATGGAATACTTGGGAATCCAGGCTCTACAAAAATTTGTTATACCCAGAAAGGACATTTGTTTCTTTGTCTTTGGTTTCGGCACCTGAAGGAGGGCTTGAATTCTCTCCTCATCCAGGTGCCAACCTTCTTTTGAGATATTATACCCCAAGTATTTGACCTGCTGTTGCCACAACTGGAGTTTATTTCTATTTACCTTATCTGCTGGACCTCTAGTCCACGGTGTCTTTGGGAGCCCATCTAACAGGTGACCCTCTTGTGTCAAGTATCATTCAGTTCCTGCAACCCACATGTGTGTCGAGGGTGTTGTAATGATTTTGTGTCCCAAAGGTTTGTGAAAAAAATAACCTGTAAACGTACTTTTGTATAGATCAGGTAGGCCCACAGGAGCCCAATCTCTTAGGTCTTGGCATTCCTTTTACAAACCCTCCCACATCTTTCAAATCTCAGCTTTTGGGTTTGGTCAAGGATAGATGTGGGATGATTTCCTTAAACAGAACCTGTTCCTCGGGGGGTATACAACATGCCGATGCACAAAATTCCTCAACACTCCAGTAAACATTAGTTAACTGCAGGGTAACTTCCTTCTTTGAGAAAAATATGGAGGCGAAATACCTATCCGGCCCTGGTGTTCTCTTAAAATACATTGTGCAGTGAGCCCTATTTGGTGTCTGTAAACCCACTGTCCTACCTTCCGTCACAGTTTCAGCATAATTAATCATTTTGCCAATAGTATCAACTGTCTCCTTGTCTCTCATATACACATCTAAGGAGTAATAATAATTAGTTTCTTCTATTGGGTTCATGAGTCCCTGTTCTACCCTGACTGCAAACACATTATTATGTGCACTGAATGTCATGCGCATGGCTGACATTAGGTCTCTACCCAAGAGATTTACAGGGCAGACTGTAGACAAGATCACTCTGGTTGTGATTTTGACCCCCATCTCTGGCTTCTCAATGGTGACATACTCAGACAGTGATTCCCTCACCAATTTTCCACTTACTCCTTGTACCAAAATAGATTTTGTAGATTGATCAATATGAGGCACATCTGCAGGGTGAATTAAGATCCTAGAGGCCTCTGAGTCCACCAAAAACTGTACACACTTTCTTTCAACCATTAACTCCACCTGTGGAAAGTTTTCAATGCACCCTATCTTTTCCAGGTGGCTCACACATACTGTTTCTAGTCAATCCGATTTGTGAGGGCATGGCTCATCAGAGCAGTCCCTGGCCAAATGCCCCTGTTTTCCACAATCCAAACATTCCCTTCTTTCTACCCATTCTTTATTCCTTCGTTGTCCTCTACCCCTTCCTCTTCCTCTTGACTTGTTTCTTGCTCTAAAACTACCTTTGCCTCTCCCTCTATGAAACTCATCTGGTTCTGCCTCAGCAGTGTACTCTTCTGTATCCTCATCTCCTTCATCACCTTGCATAAAAACCTTTACTTTCACTTTCTTTTTTGCCCTAGTTTTCAAATACTTCTCAGAATGCTGAGCATATTGTAAAACAGCTAAAATCTATGCAGTTCGGTAAGTAACCATGTTTTTAACAATGTAATCCTTATGAGCCTTCTTCAATCCATTAACAAAAGCTATCTTTAGCTGTTGCTGATATGCACTATTCACATCCTCAGCTTTGGGGAGCCCGGAGAACACTTTAAAAACCTCTCGTATTTTATTTAGGTAGTCACTGACTCCTTGTCTTCCTGTACTGTCTTATTTATTTTTTGACAATCAGTCCGTTGTACCATCTAAGCTGGCATCTGTTCATCTGTTCCTAAATCTGGGCTATCTGGAGGCAATGGATCCCCTCGCCCCTGTCTGTTTGCTAGGGCGCAGGGGTCCCAGTCCCCCTTTACTGAGGCCCAGTCTGATCCTAGTACTCTCCTCAGGGCTCTCTCTACCTCCACCCCGTTCAACTTATAACTGTTTCATAATCTCTCTGTTTTCAATTAATTCAGCTGGGCCTAATTTTGGATGTTTTATGTGTTCTGTAGACTTTTGTATGTCAGTGTCGGTCCATTGTCGAAAAACAGTCATAGTCAAGGGATATGGCTGGCCAAGTGCATCATTCTGTCGTCCTCCTGGGTACAGGACTTCTATCAAGGGGTATTGCTCACCATCATCTACACCATACCTAATAAGAGGTTCACTTGGTCTCTTGGCTCCTGCTGGGGTACCTAGTACATGGGTTATAGTGTCAGTTAAGGTTTCAAGGATCGATCTGTTCATCTCTGGAACTGTACTACTGTCTGGATAGATTGGGGAAGTGGAGTTGGGGTTTTATTCAGAGGCGGTTCCTTTGACAGGGGTGGTTGTATCAGGGAGGGTGGTACTTAGGGCAGTGGCTTGCACCTGAGGGGGAAGATCATTATAAGGAGGTGGTCTCTGGGTATAACAAATGAGATCATCCTCTTTGTCCACTAGGGGCAGTTTGGCTTGGCATTTCTCCTTTGTTCTCCTTCCTTCTACTCTAATTCTAGCGTGCTGAAGCCAGTATTCCACCATTTCCAACCCATACCTTTTTTGATATTTTGGTCCTAACAATTTAAGCTTATCCACCAACTCCTGACACTCTTTCACAGTTAGTTTACCATTGAAAGCAAAATTTCTTCTCCCACTTGGCACAATACTGAGGGTCTTTGCTATGCATAAATTTCTTATCTCCTTCTAACGACACATTAGGGACACAGCAGCAGCATAAGCAAGCACAAGACATTCTTTTACAGAGAATATGCCCCATTGTCAGCATTAGTCGGGTCTCTCATTTACCTCTAAAACACTGTCATAATGACCCTCGGCTCACGATAACAATAGGAATACAAGAAAAATATAAACATCAGCACTCCCCACACTATAGGGAGAATGAAAAAATTATTAAAACTTGTCTCTGCAGTACTGCTGTTCAATAAGGTTGCAGCGTCAACAGAAAGGTTAAACATGAGAAAGGAGAAACTAAACACACAGAAAAAAGTTAGCCTTGCGATCTTTCTAGATCACTTAACTAAATATCGCTTAAATCGCTGGGCAATCAACCACCGACATCAGGCAATCAACCTCTGGCGTTTGGTATACCTTTTTTTTGTCTGGGCAGTGGGTGACGTAATCTTTTACCTTAGACAACGTCCCCATATGCCTCTGTCTACGAACACTGGATTATCAAGATATTATCTGATCAATCCCAATGTCGGCAATTACAACACATTAAACCAGAATAAAACAGAAAGAGAAGAAGAGATTCTTAGAATTATTTAAATTATCTTACCTCTCAAACACCAGGAGGACTGGATCGTGCCAGTTCGAAACCAGGCCGTGGATCTTGGTCTCAGGTCCCCGCCCCTATTTCACCACTAACGTTGAGTGGGGGGACTTTTAATTCTCAGTGATCTTTGAAGTCCAATACTCATTGAAGTTTTTGATGGGACCATCTGACCCGAAATGCACTAGATGGTTCCGGCTAGAAGGACCAAAAATTTTAGGATTCTTCTTCTTTTGTGACCAGTCGAACTCCAGATGTATTGAAAAGCAGACAATATATTTAAGATGTGTTACACAAAAGGATGATGCTTACACACCAAAAGATGCAGTAAGAATCACACAAAGAGATGTACATGCCCCCCTCTCCTAATATCTACAATAATATAGCTATAATGCTTCTATTGGCTTAGGAAACACAGCTAGCATGCCTGGTACAAAATGGTACTATATTTGGCTAATTAGTGTTTCCTGTACAGTCTTGTTCTACCATATATGGGTAAGCCTAATTATCCTACAACATACTATGGAGTTAGTTAAAGCAACAGATTAGGCAAGTTAATACAACAACGTGCTCAGAAGTCATTAAAAAAAACCAGTCTCGGGGTTATTGTTTTTCTAATAGTTTTTCTAATAGTCACACAATAAACATTTAAAACTTTTCCAACAATAATCAATCTTAAAAATGGACATCTACGCTTGAGACTCGTTTGTTAAATAGTTTGTTACTTATATCATTTGTTTGATGGCTGTTGTAGTCCCGGAGACAGCTCGCTGCACCTCCACTACTTCCTTGCATGCCCCACTGGTGATCTGTCACCACCATTTGGATACTCACTCCACTTAGGAGCCTCCCTCTCCCTCTATTTTTTACGTTAGCTTCTCTCACCCATCAAGTTCAGTCTACGTACACTGCACAGTTCCCATCTGATCCCCTCCCCAATCCAAGTTTTCCTTATCTCCCTATCCTCCTCCTCTCCAGTGAGGTAGCCCTCACTGGAGATTAACTACCACTAGCCACGACCCTCGATCTTATCCACATTCGGAGATGGCCTCATTAACCACTTGCCGCCCGCCCTATAGACAATTGACGGTGGCAAAGTGGTTTCATAATCCTGATCGGACGTCATATGACGTGATCAGGATTATGAGCCGCTGCGCGCCCCCGGGGGTGCGCATCGTGGCGATCATTGTTGCGGGGTGTCAGTCTGACACCCGGCAACTACGATCTCGGTAAACAGTCTCCGACGGAGACTCTTTACCACGTGATCAGCCGTGTCCAATCACGGCTGATCACAGTGTAAATAGGAAGAGCCGGTGATCGGCTTTTCCTCACTCGCGTCTGTCAGACGCGAGTAGAGGAGAGCCGATCGGCTGTTCCTCTGACAGGGGGGGGGGTCTGTGCTGATCGATTATCAGCACAGCCCCCCAAGGATGCCCACACTGGACCACCAGGGACGCCGCCAGACCACCAGGGAAGCCACCAGACCACCAGGGAAAAGGTAATCCTCCCTAGACCACCAGGGATGCCAGTCAGCACAATGGATGCCAGTGCCCATCATGGATGCCAATCAGTGCCCACAATGGGCATCACTGATTGGCATGCATTATTGTTTGGCACTGATTGGCATCCATTAGTACAGTATAACACCAATGCCGCCTATGAGTGCCCACCTGTGCCGCCTATCAGTGCCCACCTGTGCCGCCTATCAGTGCCCACCTGTGCTGCCTATCAGTGCCCACCCATGCCCATCTGTGCCGCCTATCCATGCCCATCTGTGCCTCCTATCCATGCCCATCTGTGCCGCCCATCCATGCCAATCCGTGCCAGCTATCAGTGGCAATTTGTGCCACCTATCAGTGTCCATCCGTGTCGCCCATCCGTGCCGCCTATAAGTGCCACATATCAGTGTCCATCAATGCCACCTCATCAGTGCCACTTCATTGGTGCCCATCAGTGCCGCCTTATCAGTGCCCATCAGTGTAGCCCCATCAGTGAAGGAGAAAACGTACTTATTTACAAAGTTTTGAAACTGAAACAAAAAAAAACAGGACTCGAGCCAATTCGGAGACTGTGGAACGTCCGAGAGACTGGGTCGCTTTCCGGCTGTCCGTTTCGAATCGTTTGGGCATTCGTATTTGTGTATACTAATTGGTGATCTGGTAAGCCTTCATTTCTTACGGATTTGTAGCTGTGAAGGGTCCACGTGGTCAAGCACTATTTTCTGAACAAACAAGATTAACTACATTTTTTTGTTCACTTATATAGGACACTACCTACATTGCGTAGCATTATTATACACTTTTGAGATTTTTTTCACATGTTTAAATGCACTGGACATTTGAGTTTTAGATCATTGTTGTTTTTTATTTTGACCACTAATTTTTTGAAAATACTTTTCACTATTGATTTTCACTATATTTGGATCCACTAACATTTAGATCTTTTACTTTTGGATTTCTACGAAAGTTTATTCATTTATACTTAGTCATATGAGAATTCACTTAGTGGTAAGCGCTGCACTTTTATTTTTTCTACAGCGTAGCATGACCACGCAATTGTCATTCAAAGTGCGACAGCGCTGAAAGCTCAAAATTGGTCTGGGCAGGAAGGTGTTTAAGTGCCCTGTATTGAAGTGGTTAAATATACTGACACTTAACGTCAGTATATAACAAGGTCTTAACTCCCCCCCCCCCCCCCCCAACACACGAATGCTTTCCGCTCCTTCTCAAAACTCTTAGCACATGTGGTTTGCTTACACTGGTACACTTTTCATCACAACCCTCACCAAACTTTTTTGGCCGTAAATACCCTCAGGTTTACACTGCTTCTGCTGCTAGTAAACAAAGGGCTGTTTTGAAAGTTTTCCATCATACAACACCATTTACCATCCAAACAGACCTCAAAGACCCAGAGGGTCAGAACCTAATATTATCTGGACTTCTGTTAGACAATGAAGTCACAATAGTCTCATATTACGCTCCTAATAAAAACCCATTGTCATTTCTCTCCCATTTGTTTTCGGTTGTGGAATCCCATAAATGAGGTACTCTCATGATGGGTGGCAATTCAAACCAAACATTATATCCGTTCCTAGACAAATCACCAGCCCCAACTAACGGCCACCGCCTTTCCTACCAACAACTCCTTAACCAACATTTTCTTATTGACACATGACGAGAACAAAACCCTGCAAGACAATATACACATTTCTTTTCAAATGTTTTTATTGAGATTTTTAGCAGAGTTAGTTACAACAAGGGTTACAAAACCAAAAAAATTATATATAGTAATAAAAGTAACATAACACAGTATAATGTAGTGACAGGGTTTTCTCAGCTCAATATAGCATAGAAACAAATAGTCCACAATAAAGAACAAAGTAATATTCCCAAGTATCTAATATTCATAGTCATAAAGGGACTCGAACAAGAGTAAGTCTCTTAGAACTTGTATAATAAAGTCCGTAATATAATTATTGTAAGATTTATAAATAGCGATATGGATAATGGCCACTTCTGGACCCCAAGACACCCCTCACAGGGATCTATCTGTGTCTTGGAGTACCTAGGCCAACATCCTAAAGGAAATTCAAATACAGTAGTTATCTTTTATGAAGGAAAATAAAGATCTATTCTTACTCCGCAGCTCAAATTCAGATAAACAGACATGTGATATATTTGTCACTTCGTTATGAAATTATTTTTAAAGCCATCCAAAAAATATTAAAACGCACAGGAGTTCTTTCTTCTATATGATTAAAGAATCAGCATTATCTAAATTGTGGAAGTATTATTTTTGTACCATGTACTCCAAGGTTCCCATAGTTGTTGTTCCTTAATATATAGGGATTTGTCATTAGGAAATAACAATTCGTAGGAGTGGTGAAGTTGGGTTAATTCTATAACTTCTGTCATAGTAGGAAGAGAGTCCGTTTTCCATTTTCTAGTTATGGATAGTCTCACAGCTAAAGGTATATGTGTTACTACTTTACGATATTGTTTGGGAATCGTATGTAAATTCATATTCAGAATGGCTAGTTCTGGTGAAAGTTGAAGGACAATACCTGTTACGGAAGTGAATAAATGGGAGATTGCCTGCCAGTAGTTATGTAAGCTTGGGCGGTCCCACATAATATGAAATAGGGTCCCCAATTGGGTACAATTTCTCTTTTTTGTGCCAATTCCCATAGTGTAACACATGCAGTGGCCCTATATATGCTTCGTAGGGAAACCATCCATTGTTTAATTGAAAAGTCTTGCCCCAAATCTTGTTCCCATTTAAGGAAGGAAGGTAGTTTGCTGGGTATGTTTTTTTCCCCTAGAATTGGGTATATTGTAGCTACTCCTTTCTGTGAGGTGGCATGGTTATTGAGGAAAGACCATATTTTAACGGAGATTGAAGCTCTGAGTTGTGGATTGTGTAGCAGACACTTTTCTATTTGAATATATGTAGATCGCTCAGAATTCGGAAGCTGTAATTCATTACTTAACTGAGAAAAAGACTTTACTGAGCCCTGTTGGAAGAAGGAACCAAGTTTGATATCCCGACCCAAATTCCAGTCGTGTATTTGTACGCCAGGAATTAATGTTGGTTTGATTGTTTAACACCGTGATTGGAGTTTTATCCCATTTGTATGTGATGATTCTCTGCCAAGAGTGTAGCGTCGCTTTCACCGTTGGTGGGTATTGAGCTGTAATTGTGGACTTAATTTTCCTACTAAGTAACCAGAATTGCATATTAGGCTGTCGTGTGATGTCTTTCTCAATTTGTCCCCATAAAGTTTTAGGAGTAGGCAAGAACCATTCTTGCAATTGGGTCAAAAGAGTTGCGTCATAATAATGCTGTAGATCAGGTACGGTCGCACCACCTATATTTCTATGTTTAATTAGTATATGGTATGCGCAACGGGATTTTTTGCCATTCCATAGATATTTTCCCAAACTGCTTTGTAAGGATTTAAAGTAGTATTTAGGGATACATATTGGAAGGGACCTGAGTTGATATAATAATTTTGGTAAGGTCATCATTTTGAAAGCTGCCAGGTGACCAGCCCATGTAAATTCGAATTTACTAAGTGTTGTCAGATCTGTTTCAAAATGTTTCTTAAATGGTAAAAAGTTTGTTTTAAATAACTGTTTTGTTTTGTTAGTGAGAGTGATTCCTAAGTAAGAAATCCCCTCGTCTTTCCAGGGGTAGGGGTATTTATTAGACAATAACTGCCTGGTTGTGTTATCTAATCGTAGGTCTAAAATATGGGACTTGGTTTCATTGATTTTATAATATGATGCTGCTCCAAATGTCGTTAGTATATTTTGGAGATTCGGGAGAGATGAAATAGGATCAGACACTATAAGCACTATGTCATCTGCGAACAGACTTATTTTATTATCTATTTGCCCAATTTTTATGCCAGATATTTTTGTGTCAGATCGTATACGTTCTGCTAGAGGTTCGATGGCTAAATTAAATATTAAAGGAGATAAGGGGCAACCTTGTCGTGTTCCATTCGAGATGCCAAAGGGCCTAGACATCATATCATTTGTGTATACTTTCGCTGAGGGGCCCTTATACAGTGCTAAAATTGCCGATAAAATATTTCCATGAAAGCCGAATTTTAAAAGCACTGACTGTAAATAGCTCCAATGGACCCTATCAAACGCCTTCTCTGCATCCAAAGAAAGGAGCAGAGAAGGCGTTTGATGTCTCTCAGTGAAGTGTATAATATCAATCAGACGTCTTGTTGCATCTGAAGATTGTCGACCTTTAGTAAAGCCAGATTGATCTTTGTGAATGAGGTCTGGTATGTAGTTCATCAGTCGATTCGCTATTGCTTTGGCGTATATTTTTATGTCAATGTTCAATAATGAAATCGGTCTGAAATTTTGGGGAGTGTTGGTATCTTTGCCTGGTTTCGGCAGTGTTATGATCAAGGCCTGAAGCATCTCAGCCGGAAATTCTGATTTGGATGCCGCTTCGTTAAAAAGTGAGCATAAGTGGGGAGCCAGTATATCTCAAAGTAATTTATAACATTCTCCTATCATTCCGTCTGGGCCCGGAGATTTATTGTTGGGCAGGGAGTCTATAGTTCTAGCAATTTCTTCCACTGAAAATGGGACGTTAAGATCAGAGATTTGATCAGTAGTTAATGATGGGAGACTAATAGTATCTAAGAAATCACTTATTATCTTTGGGGTAGGTGTGGGAGTTTGAGAATCATCTTTAAGATTGTAAAGGGAGCTATAATAACAGCTAAATGCATTCGCTATGTCTTGGGGGTCTTGCAATTTTTCTCTAGTAATAGGGTGGTATAGATATGGAATCTTTGATTTGGAATATCTGCCTTTGATCCGAAGTGCCATGTTTTTTCCTGCTTTGTTGCTAATGGTAATATTTAGCTTTAAGTTTTCTAGTATGTTTTTCAAATGTATCCAATAAAGTCGTTCTGAGTTCCTGTCATAATATTTGTAGTTTAGTTTTCAGTTGTTGTGATGGGTGACATTGGTTTTGGGAATCTAATGTTTTAATGTCAGCAGTAAGTTTCTCAATGAGTTTCGTTTTATTTTTCCTGAATTGAGCATTCAGTTGCATTAGGATTCCCCTACTAAATGCTTTATGAGCACCCCATAGGGTGGCGGAGTCTGACACTGATCCCACATTATATTTAAAGAATTCAGTTATCTGGTTTTGTATAGCTGTAGCATAGGTAGGCATTTTGATAAGATATGCATTTGTTCTCCAAAGAAAATGGGTCGTTTGAGAGTGTTTAGGTAGAATAGTCATACTAATTGGGGCATGATCAGTCCAAGTGATGGGTGCAATGTCAGACTCCCTCACCCGCTGCAATAACCACTTATCCGTAAAAATATAATCGATACGAGTATAGGTATTATGTACCAGGGAATGATATGTGTATTCACGATCTCCAGGATGATGGCATCTCCATACATCATAGATCGCTTTTATTCCAAAAAAATTTAAGTGCACAGTTGGTTCTGGTTTTGGGATTAGAAGTGTCTAGTTCTTGTTCATGTATTGTGTTGAAGTCTCCACAAATTATTAAGGCACCTTTTCGGCATTTACCTATTTTTCTCATCAGGCCATTCAGAAAATGGGATTGCCTTTTATTAGGCGCATACACATTTACCAATGTAGTAAGTGTATTATCAATGGTACATATTAATATGAGGTATCCGTCCATTGGTATCTACAATAGATTCATGTAATTGAAAATTAACTGAATGATGTATGGCAATAAGTACTCCTCTTTTTTTCTGTTGGCCTGATGCTGTAAATATGTGAGGAAAGTTCTTATGGGTGCAAGTGGGAATAGCGCCTGTTTTGAAATGGGTTTCTTGTATACACAATATTTGACATCGCTGGGTGTTAGCGCTTTGCCACTTCGACGCTCTTTTTGCTGGATGGTTAAGACCATTAGTATTTAAAGATATTAACTTTATACTCATAAAAGGATATCAATAAGATGGAAAAAGTAAGTACATACTAGCCTGATAATAGCTTTAAATTCTACTTCCATGTGAACAATCTGTAGTCTGAAATGACTATGAATGTCCAAAAATTTAGTGACTGAAAAGTTTTGATTCAAATTTTGTAGGTTCACAACATACCTGTTCCTTTGAATGCTATGAGTTGTGTATAGGATACTGTGAAGAAAAAAATAAAAGTAAAAGCACAAACAAAAATATAACCAAACATTAAACTTAACTTGCAGTGGTAAACATTTCAATGTATACTGCAACATTAGAAATGGGGAATTAGTTCAAAGGTCAGCTGTTCCAAAGATTTAGTATCGCACGGCACGGCGGGCAAGCTGATAGATCGGTTTCCTATAGATAGGATTGTATTTTGACCGGATCTGGTCAATGAAAGCTAATGCCATTGTGGCGTAAGTTTCTCTGGATTCTTCTTAGCTCCGATAGGTGGAGTTGGTTTGGGGATAATACCCCATGCGTGCAGTAACTTAATGCCTTGTTCCACAGAAGTGATTGTATGGTAGGTGTCGTTCTTCTGTATCAGTAGTTTAGATGGTTGTTTCCAACGGTATTCAACTTTATGATTACGCAGAGCTTTTGTAATCGTGGAAAGTTGTCTTCTCATATCTAGAGTATGTTTAGACAAGTCAGCATAAATCTGGATTGTATTATATGGTTGTGGAAGTTGTCCTAGATGTCGCACTTTATATAGGATTTGTTCTTTAACATGGTAGAAGTGTACTCTAAGTAGTACATCACGTGGTGTCTGTGGAGGGAGAAATGACGGTTTCGGAATCCGATGGATACGATCAATTGTGAGCTCTAAGGCTGGTATAGCTGGCAGCAAGTTGGAGAATAAGTCAGTGACATATTTTTTAAGATCAGACTGCTGTATATTTTCAGGGATACCCCTGATTTTGAGATTGTTCTTCCTTGAGCGGTCTTCTAAATCTGCGATTTTAAATTTAAGCCACTCTTTTTCAGCTTTATTTTCTTCATGAGCATCTATTAAGTCATTAATAGTATTGGTCATGTCTCCCATAGAGTTCTCAATAGTGTGTACTCTTTCACCTAAGGAGTTCACTGCTTTGGAGAATTGATTTGTGAGTTGTAAAATATCCGTATGAAGCGAAGTATGTAAAGTTAATAGCATTTCTTTTAATTGGGTGTCCAGAATAGGCTGGTTATTAGTGGGGAATGCGGCTATAGGCGAAGCTATAGGAGTTATGACTGTGTTATCTTGACTTATATGAGGTATTTTATGGCTTACCTCCTGGCCTGTGAAATCCAGTTTGATACGAGTTTTAGCCGGGCTGCAACATGTAGGTCTGAGGCAATCTTCCTCATGAGGAGATTCCAGATGTGTTTTGTGAGGTGATTCTTCTAGAGCAGCATCAGGCATGTCAGTGTAGTGCGCTCTCCCTGAGGAGGCCGTTGCTGGTACAGCAGCTGTGAGAGGATCTGCGCCATCTTTTTTTCTCCCTCCCGCTGACTGAGAGGAGAATGTCGTTAGTTTTTTTCATTTTCCATTCGTCTTTCCGCTTTTTCGACATCACCTTCGGATTCAGGAACTCTTCCGTCGTCTGTTCGTACCTTTTTTACCGATATTCGCTGTGAATTGTCGCTAATATGCCCGTTCGTGTCACGGAGCTCTCTCACAGAGCTTCCATTCAGCTCGTGCGCTGGCCCTGTCCCTGATCTTCTCCAATATACACATTTCTTCCATCCCCACAAAAAGTTTTCCTGCATAGACCATCTCTTTGTGAGTATCAGTACTTAAGCGTTTATCCTAGATTCACTCATACCATGCATCCGGTCAGATCATAATGACGTCATGACAACCCTTTCCTACCTGGGCCCACAAACCAACCTCTGAACCTGGTACATAAATGACAGGTCATTGGCAAATGCTATAAAGGATTATCTAGTAAACAACAATTCCAATGATACAAACCCCCCTGACTTGTTGGGAAGCCATCAAACCATATATCAGTGGGGTCTGTATCAGCCAAGCATCTCACCAACATAAGATGAAGCGACGGCTTCAAAAGCATCTAGATTCTTCCAGATGTTTTTGAAGCTGTCGCTTCTCCGAAGCTTCATAGAATGAAAAATTTCAAACCACGCCCTCTCCATCAAATAAACTACTATATGACAAAACAGGTTTGGAATGCGATCTCTTTTTGACTCGGCAGAAAGGATTCTCTGTTTTCATATAGAAAGTGCGTTTAGATTTGCAAACAAGCCAGACACCTTCTTGGCCCTAGCATTACGTAAGGATGCTTATACCCCGAATCCTGTCTGATTATAACTAACCTAAGATACTTATTCCAGCAACCCACTAAAAATCTTATATGAATTCTGCAGGAAACTCTCTGAAATATATAGAGACACGAATAAGTTTGATCAATCTCCCTGACCCTAGACAGACTTATCACTGACATAGAAATACAAACCACAATAAAGTCACTGAAACCACGTAAACGTCCAGGCACAGATGGCTTTTCAGACACTTATTATAAATGCTATTGTCCCCTCTCATGGTTGAAGCCTTTAATTCCTTCCCCACAGGTCACTTCTTCCGTACAGAGTCTCCCACTACCTCCATCTCCATGATACCAAAACCAAATACAGATGATACATCCTGGTCTAATTACAGACCGATATCTATACTCAACATAGAAATCTAAATATTGCCGAAAGTTCTCTCTACCCGACTCAACACCATTAGAGGTACCTTAATCCACAAAGACCAAACTGGGTTTATTCCCTCTAGACAAGCGGGTGACAACATCTGTCAAACTGCACTCTTAGCCCATGCATCATGATCCCGCCGCATTCCTACCTGTTTCCTCTCATAAGACATACGTAAGGCATTTGACTCTTTATCCTGGTCCTTGCTAAACTCCATCCTTCGCCGATGGGGATTCCGTACACATTTCATGAGATGGATTGCCTTATATCAGCATCCTAAAGCATATATATCCTACTCAGGTTACCGTTCCGACACCTTTGCCATTGATAGAGGAACCCGACAGGGATTCCCCCTATCCCCTTTGCCCTAGCGATCAAACCCCTGGCCCAACCCATCTGATCCAACCCGGATATCAGTGGTCTAGAGCTTGGAGGCCACCATCATAAATTATGTATGTTTGCGGATGATGTCCTTATATTTCTTCACCCCTAATATCAGCACTGACTCTCATGGACTTCCTCTCCAAATTTGGACAATTTTCAGACCTCACAATAAATCCAAAGCCCTAAACATATCAATACCATCTCATCTTCAAACTCAACTACACAACTCTCTCCCATTTGCCTGGTCAACGACGCATATCTCATACCTAGGTATTAACTCTACAGCAAACCCGAAAGATCTCTGTGACAAAGTGCCCTCCAACGTTAACACAACTTTCTAAACTCCTCACATCCTTGTCATCCATGCCACTGGCATGGATGGACAGAATAACAGTGGTCAAAATGTCTATCCTCCCTAAGATCCTATATCTATTTAG
Organism: Lithobates pipiens; assembly: GCF_037356315.1. NCBI lineage: Eukaryota > Metazoa > Chordata > Amphibia > Anura > Ranidae > Lithobates > Lithobates pipiens. The sequence goes on from NW_027507686.1 coordinate 120,130,713, forward strand.
AGTACTCCCCATAATGATCCCTTCACACTTCCTACACATTTTACAACGCAAAACCATTCAATTCATTTTGGATAAACACAGACCCCGTTTACCAAAACCCACCTTATATGCCCCCCAAATCCAAGGAGGACTTGGTGTACCGGATTTCACTAAATATTACTATGCAGCCCAACTAGCACAGTTGTCCAAATACCATATCACCAAAGAAACCCCACTATGGGTAGCATTAGAGTCAGTTGACTGCGACCCCCTCTTCAACGCAAATGTCTTATGGCTAACCCCTGCTCAGCGGCGGGCAATCACAAATCCCATTACTAAACATAGCATTTCCATTTGGGACAGATTGAAACCCTGCTTCGGTCTCCAATCTCGACAAAACCCTCTCCGCTCCTTCCTCCACAAGCCCTCCTACCCAGCCTGGTCCTCCCCAACCTCATTCAAACTCATGCTCTTTGTAACCACAGGAGCTAAACAAACCATTTCGAAAGCATGGAAATCCACCTTACTTTGCATAGTGTCAGTCAAACAAACAGTAACACAAGCCATGATTCACGCAAAAACTGAAGCAATTCTTCTTGATAAAGTATCCAAATTTAAATCATTATGGAAACCATGAATCTAATTCCACAACCCCCGGGCTTTGATAACTTGCTACTACTACCATGTCACATAACAGGTGTGACCAGAACTTTGTGGACAGCAACAGAGGAACCCAGACGTATGTAAGTTAGAATATTAAGATTTATTAAGATACAGTAAGTGGAACATATAAACACAACCACCTCCAATACAATACAGTGCACAACCAACCAAATACAACAGAGACCCACAAATAATAAATAAATATATATATACACACAAATGGGTAATACCGGAATCATAAACGTAGCCAGGCCAGGGTCATCAATGGGAGGTCTGCAGATGGGGCAGGGAACAAACAGGACAAGGAGAGGATGGAGGGATAAGGCTGCAGGCAAAGGGTAAGGGTAACAGGATCACAGGAGGGACCAGGTGCAGGGTTCAGGGTTCAGGTACAGAGACAGGATCAGGTTCAGATACCGGTACAGAACTCTCAGGTTCAGGTCAGGGCGCAAGGCAGATAACAAGGCAAGGTGTGTGTGTGCTTGTCGGGTATTTGTACACATCTCCTGCAATCAGGCTCAGGTTACGCGAGTATTGTGGCCCAAAGATTTCATAGTACCACCAGCAGGGGAATGCTCCCCTGACAGTTGCAGACTGCCAGGAGACACCCGCTGGTGGACATCAGTACTGCACGCCAAATGTCAGACAGTGCCATTCGCGGATGAAACCTTTCCTGCCATACCCTGAGGGCATATAGTACCCACTTCACTATTACACTTAACCCACACCTAGCTTTCTAGACTAATGGTCCTCTCTGGAGATCCCTCCCTTCCTTCTCCCACCCCTGCACCCAACTCTTCACTTCATCCACCTGGTATGTCCAACTACAGACTGGGAAAATTGGGATAGTTAGGATCACTAATCCATCTACCATAAAACGCCAAGCTATAATGCCAGAACTTGGCCCTGGTAATGTCTATTTATCCCCCAATGATCCCACGACCACTTTACTAATCCTCCCATTGACAACTCCATCCCCTACATACACTTTTTTAACATTCTAGTTACACGGTCTTATTTTTCAATGTTCACTGTTAACAACTGCTGTAATCACAGCCTATGGTAGAACCATTAGAAAATATATTGTATCACCAAATTATCCTAAATGATTTCACTTGTCAATTACTTTTCATCAGAGAAGCCTAATTACCTGTTCTTATTCTTATTGTATTAAGATATGTTATTAATGTACAAATTTATTGTACCTTGTAATACTCAATAAGATATTTGAAAGAGAAAAAAAAATCGACATCTTAGCTGAACAGACAACAAGCAGGATCGTTAAGAAAAATTGTCGTTATCAGAGTTCAACTGTCATTTTTATTTTTTTGTCATAGGGTATAGAGGTTTAAACACGGAGCAAGACCTGAGGTTACCCATAACCATTTTCCATTTTCCACGGTCAAGATAGATTGGAAAGGAAGGAAAGAGAGAAAAAAAAAAAGAAAAAAGGAGGGGGAGGGGGAGGAACGAGGGGGGGGAGAGACCAAATGGGGGGGGGGCTGAGAAGGTGTTGGGTCCGGATAACTAAAGTATTCACTTAACGGAACGTAGATGTGATATTCGGTTCTAAGCAGGGCCACACCCTCTGCAGTAATGACAAACTGATTCAAAAGCCCCCAATCTTAGAGTATTTTTCTTGTTGATTTTGCGCAGTGAGTATTAGATCCTCCATTTTATTGATATCTTCCATTTTATTAAGCCAACCTGCTGTAGTCAGCGGTGATTGTTTCTTCCAGTGGAGTGGGATACAGTACTTCGTGGAATTCAAGAGGTGTCGCACAGTGGATCTTTTATAGAGTTTGGGTGAAATTGTGGAGCCGTGTAGCAGGAAGAAGGCCGGATAACCAGGAATCTTGTATTTGGTGAATTTTTGAGTGATTTCCCTTACTGCTGTTCAGAAGTGGGTTAGTTGAGGGCACGGCCAGAATATGTGGATTAGCATTCCTGTGTCCCCCTGGCATCTCCAACAGAGATCATTTGTGGCGGGATAATATTTGTGTAGTAGGTGAGGGGAGAGGTACCATCTTGTTAAAAGGTTATAATTGGTCTCTTGGATTTTCGTACAGACTGATGATTTCAGGGAAAATCTGAGGATGTACTGCAGTTGGGCAGGCATAAACGTACGCTTCAAGTCTTGGTACCAATTGTGTATGGATGGTAATTGTGGTTGTGCAGCTGGGCATCAAAAAATGGGATGCCTGAACCCAACCCCCTTGATGTAAGGTCCTGAACATATGTAAATTGAGACCGGGAGAAAACTGTGGGTTCCCTATAATAGGGAACAGGGGGGAATCTGGGGTAGAGAGAAGTCTGTGTGCAGACCTGCGAGCTTATTAGAAGCGTCGTACCCAATAAAGGGTACGATTTTAACATTGGTGGGAGATGATCATAACACCATAGAGCACCCTTTAATGAAACATCAGTTTTGGCCTGCTCCAGTTATGCCCAAAGTTTAGTGGAGTGATGACGACAACAGTCTATAATTCTACCGAGGTGATTGGCCTGATAGTATTTCTGAATATCAAGCAGCACCAGACCGCCGTATTGTTTGGGTAGTGACAGTAGGTGGCGAGGTAAACGTGTTTTTTTTTTTTGTCCATATAAACCTAATAAAAAGAGACTGGTAGAACTTGGAATAGGTAAAGGAACTTTGGCAGGATACACATTTTTAGTAGTTTACAACTGCCAAACCAGGAGTGTAGTCCCTTATGCCAGTTCACCAGCAGGATACGGGTTCTACTTGAGTTCAAAAGTATGGTAGATGTTTGCAGGGATATAAGTACCTAAGTATTTTAAAGCAGAGTCCATCCAAGTAACATTGAAGCTAGATTTTAACGTTGGCAAGATGGTAGGCGATATCTCAACCCCCATGGCTTCCGATTTACTAAAATGTATTTTTAAATTGGAAAGTGATGCATAAATTTCAAATTCTCTGAGGAGGAGTGATATAATAGGATTTGTCAGAGAGAAGAATAAATCGTCCGCATATGCGGAGATTTTGTATTGGGTATCTCCAATCACTAAGCTTGTATATCTGAGTTGAGTCAGATTTTGCAGAGAAATGGTTCTAGCGAAAGAGAAAACAATAGAGGGGGGATAATCGATATCCCTGCCTTGTTCCGTTAGTTTTTTTAAAATAACAAACATGTTATACTTACCTCCTCTGTGCAGTTGGTTTAGCACAGAGCAGCCCGCATTCTCCTCTTTTCTTGGGTCCCTCTTTGTTGCTCCTGTCCCCTCCCTCCTGTCGAGTGCCCCCACGGTCAGCAGCTCTCTATGGGGGCACCCTAGCCAAGCCAGAACCTTAGTTGTGTTATCCCTTGCTTCCCTGGTGGGGACAAAACCCCCCTAGTCTGAATGCACTAGGTCTTGTAAGTGGTGCGCTAGGTGGTTAGCGAGAATCTTGGTGAACAATTTGAGGTCAATGTTCAGGAGAGAGATGGGCCTGTAACCGTTACACAGGTTGGATCTTTGCATTCCTTAGGAATGACAAAGATATGTGCCCTCAAAGTATCTCTAGGTAGGACCGTATCTGCTCCAAGTGCATTAAATAGGTCTACCATATAGGGGCCAAGGAGCAGGAGTATGGTCTTATAATATTGTAGAGTATACCCGTCAGGGCCTGGGGCCTTACCTGTTTTAGTCAAGCTAATGGCCTGTTCTAGTTCCTCTAATCCTATTGTGGCATCTGGTTCCTCCTAAACCTCAGTTGAAAGCTTAGGAATCTAGGAGGATGCAATGTATTCATTTATTGGGGACTGGTAAATTGATGGTGTAGGCAAGTTATATAGGGAAGCATAAAAGTCCTTAAATAACTGTGTGATCTATTTGGGCAGTACAGTCTTTTGAGCATTCAGTGTCATGATTTTAGGGATATATGTTTGTAGTTTATGTTTGATAATTAACCTAGCTAGAGTTTTCCCACATTTATTTACGGATTCATAACTAATTTTGTGACATATATTTGCAATGCTGCCTTGGCTTTATAGCGCAGTAGATCTTTGATTTGACCACGGAGGGAAGTAAGTTCGAGGACCAGAGACGACGAGGGAGCGTGTTTGTGGCAAGATACCACAGGATGAAGTTTGAATAGGAGCAGAGCTAACGGTTTTCCCCCCCCTTTTTTTTTTTTTGATCCGGGAGCCATGTTTAATAAGTATGCCCCTGATCAAGCTTTATGAGCCTCACATAATGTCCCTGGGTCAAAGTCTGAGTTAGCATTCATCTAAAAGTAGAAGTTGAATTCTCTGGTTACCACCTCAAGTATTTCTGGTACCTGTAGGAAGCTTTCGTTCAACCACTAAAAACGAGTCTTGGAGAAGTTGATGTTTATGAATAGATAGGTCAGTGAAATGGGAGCATGGTCGGACAATGTCATGGAACCAATGGAAGAGGGGAATAGAACGTGTACTCCCTCTCGCATGAATTTTGTAGTCGCCAGACATCAATCAATTGAGCTATATAGCTTGTGTGTTCCATTTGTGGGAGCCAGTGGGGACAGAGGAAGAGCCCAAGGAGGTGTCTAACTTAAGGTTCAAGGGAATATTTAAGTCCCCACCCAAAATCAATTGACCTTCCTTAAATTCCAGAAGTTGGTCTAAGGTATGGTGAATAAAGATATCCTGATGATCATTAGGGGCATATATCGTTGCCCAAATCAAGTATATTTTACCTATGAGACACTATGACACAAAGCATCCCTCCATGTCCACCAAGGTGTGTGACAAGTCCAAGGAAGCTTACTAAACAACAGTATAGAGACTCCTCTAGACTTAGCTTTCTTATTAGTAGAGTGATAGGTCAGAGGGTAAAATCAGTTTTTGAGGATAGGTAGTTTGTCATCCCTGAAGTGGGTTTCTTGTATGAATGCTATATCAACATGGGAATATTTCAGATCATTTAAAAGAATTTGTCTTTTTTTTGGGGATATGTTAAGACCCTTTGTGTTTAGAGAAATTATCTTTAACCAGTTGCCGACCAGCGCACGCCGATGTACGTCGGCCGAATGGCACGGGCAGGCAAATGGGCGTACCTGTACCTCCCTTTAAATTTGCCGCCCTGCCATCGGGAGCGCGCCGGCGGCGGCGCGCTCCCGCGCTGGTCGGGACCCCTGTGAGTCCGGTCGCGGGACCCGCGGACTCGATCGCCGCGGGCATACCCGCGATCGTCTCACGGAGCGGCCGAATGAAGAAATGCCGTTGTAAACAGCATTTCTCCATTCTGCCTAGCAACTAGTGACGCTGATCTCTGTTCCATGTGATTGGAGCAGAGATCAGTGTTCACTAAATTAAAGCCCAGCCCCCAACAGTTAGTAAGACACCCCTAGGAACACTTAACCCCTACACTGCCACCCACTGGTTAACCCCTTCACTGCCAGTGTCATTTACACAGGAATCACTGCATTTATATAGCAGTGATTGCGGTATAAATGCCAATGGTCCCAAAAATGTGTCAAAAATGTCCGATGTGTCCGCCATAATGTCGCAGTCACAATAAAAATCGCTGATCGCCGCCATTACTAGTAAAAAAAAAATATTAATAAAAATGCCATAATAGAAGAATACGTATCAGCCTAGACTGAGGGAAAAAATGTTTTTTATATATTTTTGGGGGATATTTATAATAAGATAAAGTAAAAAAGAATGCGTTTTTTTCAAAATTGTCGCTCTATTTTTGTTTATAGCGCAAAAAATAAAAACCGCAGAGGTGATCAAATACCACCAAAAGAAAGCTCTATTTGTGGGAAAAAAAGGACATCAATTTTGTTTGGGAGCCACGTTGCATGACCGCGCAATTGTCAGTTAAAGTGACGCAGTGCTGAATCGCAAAAAGTGGTCTGGTCTTTGACCAGCAAAATGGTCCGGTCTGTAAGTGGTTAAGTTATCAATCTCCAAGAAAGGTGGAGGGTAAAGTGTGATAGGCAGACAAATGGTCCACCACTCACAACTCTACAAGACTAAAATTGTCAGGCTCAGGGCAAGCATATCCAGCCCTCCCCAACCACCCCAGCCAGGATAAGAGAAGATAGAGATAGGGCACAAGCAGCAAAAAAAGAAAACAGTGTTTTAGATATTTCGGGTGAACAGGAGTCACTGGCGTCTGTGTGTCTCACCCCAGTCCACCCCTATAAAAGGCACTGAAGGAGGGGGTTCTGTTGACTGTGAGAGACAGACTACTGAAAGTCTCTGGTCCCCATTAAGCAGCATAAATGAGGAATTACAAAGTGTCAGTCCAGCAGAAAATATCAGAGGAAGGTCACCCTGGGACACAAAATATACTATGCATAGTTAAACAAAAAAAATGATTATATAACAAGCAAACGTCATTACATATATGAATCACAAATATGTTGTGCAAGGGTCCACCAAACACCCCCACACATCCCATCCAAGAGGCATCATCATGGCTAGGAGGCAAGGGGTACTGGGCTACAGGGGTACCAAACAGAGAGACCCCTAAAGGCCAAGCTGTTAAATGGCATGAGTGGGGGAGGATGTGATGTGGGAAAGCTGGGGGAGGAGCCCGAGGCGGTGTCTGTGAGGACGGAAGGGGAGGCAGGAGATCCATGGCAGCAAGTCTGATGCAGATGCTGGTGAAGTGGGATAGAACACCGTGTTAGAGGACAGCACATGGTGACCCCCGCAGATGCCTATTCCCCATGATATTGGATCAGGAGACCAAGGAGGAGCGACTGATAGATCGGGGTGGACAGCAGTAAAGGATGCAAGAAACTGAACAGGGGTAAGTGAGAGATATCCCTGGTTCAATCAAAAAAATGGCTGCAAGAGAAAACACCTGATCCTGAGACCCCACGAGTGACTGTTGGTTGCTGGCCTCCCCTCTGTCTCCTCCATACGCCCCCCCTCTTATCTCTGCCTTTGTGTCCTCTGTATATTATGCTCTGCATACTACCCTCCAGAGCCCCTAGGTTATCCAGCGCTGTTGCATCGTGAACTGTGTTTGAACTGTGTTTGCTGTGGAAGCTAAAGAGATTTGATGACTAACTGAGGGAGAGATGCAGCAGCTGGGGCTGGCTAAAATTTAACTGACTGGAGACATAAGAGAGGTCTTGATGGAGCAATGATTCTTTTTGAAACCTATGAATCTATGAGAGCTACGGAATTGAAATGTTTGTATGAACGTACCAATGAGAGGACCTGTTTAAATGTCAATGATTGCCTAATAACCCTAGGAGTGGCTCAATTGATTAAATGCTGGAAGTACTGGAAACTGCTAAACTGATAGTTGAAACTAGCACTGAGTTTTAAGCTCACTTAAGGACTAAGTATTGATACAGCTTAGTACTGACTGAAAAGGTTATGAACTAAGCTGCAAATTAAGTGATGAACTCTGCGATTTAACTATGCGATAAGTTCGGAGCGATATCTACTGGAGAGTAACTTTCCTTCCTGTGGTGGATAGCAGCTGATTAGATAATTGGGTTCAGCTAATATAGAGCTACAAAAGTATAAGGACATTCCTTTTTTTTTTCTTCCCCTCCCCCCCCCCCCCCCTCTGCGTTTTTTTTTTTTTTGTATCTTCCCGCCTCTCTTACGCTATACAGAGACCGGGAAAGAGGGATGAATGGTACGTTTTTCATAGGTTCTCTATAGGATCTTCATAGGTGCCCCAGCAAAATAAAATACAGAGAAGGAAAAAAAAAAAAAAAAGGAAAATCTACCAAGTCGCAGAATTTTCAATTCCATCTAAACTGGGGGGCCTGAAAGGGTTAAGTGACTGGAGACATAAGAGAGGTCTTGATGGAGCAATGAATTTGTCTGAAAACTATGAATCCAGGAGTGGCTCAATTGATTAAATGCTGGAAGTACTGGAAACTACTAAACTGATAGTTTAAACTAGTACTGAGTTTTAAGCTCACTTAAGGACTAAGTATTGATACAGCTTAGTACTGACTGAAAAGGTTATGAACTATGTTACGAACTAAGCTGCAAATTAAATGATGAACTCTGCGATTTAACTATGCGATAAGCTCGGAGCGATATCTTCTGGAGAGTAACTTTCCATTATGTGGTGGATAGCAGCTGATTAGACAATTGGATCAAGCTGAAATAGAGCTGCAAAAGTATAAGGACATTCCCCTTTTTTTGTTCCTTATGCGTTTTCTTTTTTTTTCCCTCTCTCTCTACGTGTCCTCCCGCCCCTCTTACGCTATATAGAGATCGGAAAAAAGGGACGAAGGGTACGTTTTTTTTTATTGTTCCTTTACAGGATCTTTACAGGTGCCCTAATAAAAAAAAAAAGTATGGTGGGATTGTCCCAAGATTAACCACTTGCCGACCGCCGCACGCCGATGTACGTCATCAGAATGGCACGGGCAGGCATAAGCACATACATGTACGTCCTTTGCCTCCCGCGGGTCGGGGGCCCGATCGGGCCCCCGCCCGGTGCCTGCGGCGGTCGGTTTTCGTTCGGGAGCGATCCCGGACGAGGGGACGGCCATTCATTCATGGCCACCCCCTCGCGATCGCTCCCGACGAATGGAAATCCCCGGTGACATCACTTCCTCTCCTGTAATGTAAACACAGGAGAGGAAGTGATGTATTCTCTCCTCCGTGTCGGTATTTTTCGTTCCGACACGGAGGAGAGCGGATCAGTGAGTTGCACCAACACATCCCACACACAGTAGAACATGCCAGGCACACTCACACCCCCCCTTTACCCCCCGATCACCCCCCCAATTACCCCTGCCCCCCAGTCACAGTGACACCAATGTCATTTTTTTTTTTTTTTTTTTTTTTTGCATTGGTGTCATTTGTGACTGTAATAACTGTTAGGGCAGTTAGGGTTAGCCCCCTTTAGTTCTAATGTACCCCCCTAACCCCCCCAATAAAGGTTTAACCCCGTGATCACCCCCCGTCGCCAGTGTCACTAAGGCTGGGTTCACATTGCAGCGGTTTATGAGAACGAATGTGATTCGCACCGCACTGCAGTGCAAATCACATCCGATCTCTGTGCGATTCGAGTTCAGCCATTCGCCGCACCCGCCGCACCCGCCACACCCGCCGCACCCGCCGCAAATTCGCACGGGACCCTTTTTTTGGCCCGCAGCAGAATCGGATCGCATGGGTGTTCACACCATGCGATCCGAGTTTGCAGATCGCACTGCGATATGCGAACTGATCTGGGGGTGTCAGTAACATTTCACTGACACTCCCAGCAGTTCGCATAGGGCAGTGTGAACTGCCGCCGGGAGGCATGCGATGCGGGAACCCGCCGCGGATTCGCGGCGTTTCCGCATCGCTCCAGTGTGAACCCAGCCTAATAAGCGATCATTTTTCTGATCGCCGTATTAGTGTCACAGGTGACGCTAGTTAGGCAGGTAGGTATTTAGGTTCGCCGCAGCTTTTTATAGCGCTAGGGACCCCCATATACTACCGCATAAAGCCCCCTGATTGCCCCCTAGTTAACCCTTTCACCAGTGATCACCATATAACTGTTACAGGTGACGCTGGTTGGTTAGTTATTTTTTTATAGTTTCAGGGCACCCGCCATTTATTACCTAATAAAGGTTTAACCCCCTGATCACCCGGCAGGTGTCATTTGTGACTAATAACTGTTAGGGCAGTTAGGGTTAGCCCCCTTTAGTTCTAAGGTACCCCCCTAACCCCCCCAATAAAGGTTTAACCCCGTGATCACCCCCCGTCGCCAGTGTCACTAAGGCTGGGTTCACATTGCAGCGGTTTATGAGAACGGATGTGATTCGCACCGCACTGCAGTGCAAATCACATCCGATCTCTGTGCGATTCGAGTTCAGCTATACAGATAGTATGGCTGAATTCGTGTCGCACCCGCCGCAAACTCGCACGGGACCCTTTTTTTGGTCCGCAGCAGAATCGGATCGCATGGGTGTTCACACCATGCGATCCAAGTTTGCAGATCGCACTGCGATATGCGAACTGATCTGGGGGTGTCATTAACATTTCACTGACACTCCCAGCAGTTCGCATAGGGCAGTGTGAACTGCCGCCGGGAGGCATGCGATGCGGGAACCCGCCGCGCATTCGTGGCGTTCCCGCATCGCTCCAGTGTGAACCCAGCCTAATAAGCGATCGTTTTTCTGATCGCTGTATTAGTGTCACAGGTGACGCTAGTTAGGCAGGTAGGTATTTAGGTTCGCCGCAGCTTTTTATAGCGCCAGGGACCCCCATATACTACCGCATAAAGCCCCCTGATTGCCCCCTAGTTAACCCTTTCACCAGTGATCACCATATAACTGTTACAGGTGACGCTGGTTGGTTAGTTATTTTTTTATAGTTTCAGGGCACCCGCCATTTATTACCTAGTCTCACTAGTGTACCCCTAAATTTAGGGGTGTCTACTTTCTAAAATGGGGTCATTTGGGGGGGGGGGGTTTGTGCCATCTTGGCATTTTATGGCCTTCAAAACTGTAACGCCCTTAGAAAGCCTGAAGGCGGTGCTTGGTTTTTGGGGCCCCGTACGCGGCTAGGCTCCCAAAAAGTCCCACATATGTGGTATCCCCGTACTCAGGAGAAGCAGCAGAATTTATTTTGGGGTGTCATTTCACATATGCCCATGGCATGCGTGAGCAATATATCATTTAGTGACAACTTTGTGAAAAAAAAAAAAAGTTTGTAATTTTCCCGCAACTTGTGGCAAAATATAAAATATTCCATGGACTCAACATGCCTCTCAGCAAATAGCTTGGGGTGTCTACTTTCTAAAATGGGGTCATTTGTGGGGGTTTTGTGCCATCTTGGCATTTTATGGCCTTCAAAACTGTAATAGGTAGTGAGAAGTGAACTCAAAAAATTACGCCCTTAGAAAGCCTGAAGGCGGTGCTTGGTTTTCGGGGCCCCGTACGCGGCTAGGCTCCCAAAAAGTCCCACATATGTGGTATCCCCGTACTCAGGAGAAGCAGCAGAATTTATTTTGGGGTGTCATTTCACATATGCCCATGGCATGCATGAGCAATATATCATTTAGTGACAACTTTGTGAAAAAAAAAAAAAAAAAAAAAAAGTTTGTAATTTTCCCGCAACTTGTGGCAAAATATAAAATATTCCATGGACTCAACATGCCTCTCAGCAAATAGCTTGGGGTGTCTACTTTCTAAAATGGGGTCATTTGTGGGGGTTTTGTGCCATCTTGGCATTTTATGGCCTTCAAAACTGTAATAGGTAGTGAGGCGTGAAATCAAAAATTGACGCCCTTAGAAAGCCTGAAGGCGGTGCTTGGTTTTCGGGGCCCTGTACGCGGCTAGGCTCCCAAAAAGTCCCACATATGTGGTATCCCCGTACTCAGGAGAAGCAGCAGAATTTATTTTGGGGTGTCATTTCACATACGCCCATAGCATGTGTGAGCAATATATCATTTAGTGACAACTTTGTGTAAAAAAAAAAAAATAATTTTTTTTTTGTCATTATTCAATCGCTTGAGGCAAAAAAATAAAATATTCAATGGGCTCAACATGCCTCTTATCAATTTCCTTAGGGGGTCTACTTTCCAAAATGGGGTCATTTGGGGGGGTTTTGTACTGCCCTGTCATTTTAGCACCTCAAGAAATGAGATAGGCAGTCGTAAACTAAAAGCTGCGTAAATTCCAGAAAACGTACCTTAGTTTGTAGATGTGACAACTTTTGCGCAAACCAATAAATATACAATTATTGACTTTTTTTTTACCAAAGACATGTGGCTGAATACATTTTGGCCTAAATGTATGACTAAAATTGAGTTTATTGGATTTTTCTAATAACAAAATTAGAAAATATCATTTTTTTTCAAAATTTGCGGTCTTTTTACGTTTATATCGCAAAAAATAAAAATCGCAGAGGCAATCAAATACCATCAAAAGAAAGCTCTATTTGTGGGAAGAAAAGGACGCAAATTTTGTTTGGGTACAACATTGCATGACCGCGCAATTACCAGTTAAAGCAGCGCAGTGCCAAAGTGTAAAAAGACCTCTGGTCATTTACCAGCAAAATGGTCCGGTCTGAAAGTGGTTAAAGAATATTGGAGAGAAATAATAAGATATATAGAAGTAATAGCTAAAATACAGTTACCTGAGAACCCATGGTTATGCCTATTTCATGCAGTAGATACCCCAATTAAGGAGTATAGGAATTCCCTCACAAGCTCATTAATAAACGTGGCAAAAAGCCTGATTCCGAAAAAATGGAAAGAAATAGAAGCACCCAAAGTAAAGGAATGGCTAGGAAAAGTTGAGGAAATGTATAGTATTGAAGGGCTGGGAATGGAGGAAGAAAGAGAAAGAAAGAGATTCCATGTGAAATGGAAATACTGGAAAATCTTTAGACAATCTATGATTTTTAACGAGGTAATGGGTCGGTAGGGGTGGGGAGAGGGGTGGGAGGGAGATATTTTAGAAGAACTCTAGAAGTAAAGAAAGAAAACCAGGATAATGTGAAAAATTGAAGGGCATGAATGTATTTTGGTCCTATGGTTTTCTTTTATAATACTTGATTATGTTTTGTACGCAACTTAAATGAAAAATTTAAATAAAGAATAAAAAAAAAAAAAAAAAAAAAATAGAACTACAGTAAAAGTGTTCCCAAGGTAAAGGTGTCTGTACACAGTGTTCCAATAAAGTAACCAGGGAAAGATTGCAGAAGATGGGCAATTGCCCTCTCACCAATGTCTGTACCGAACTAGATGCCTTATAAGCCGCGACCGGGAAAAGTCATCTGTCAATGAAGCCACCAGCGATGATTTACAGGTGCAGAAGGTGGACAAACATGGTGTTGAGCTGCTGAGTTGGTGGCGTGTAGATGTCTGACGAACAGCAAGCAGGTTTTAGGCCCTCTGAGGCCGGGCTGGAATCTCTTGAACGCCGTGTGGTAGGCCGCAACCTCTCTCTTCCCGTCACAGAGAGATGTGCATCACACAAGGCCCAGGAAGAAGAGACCATGAGGCGGATATCCTGGCTCCTTTATAGTCTCTCCCAGAAGTTCCCTCGATTGTTAGCAAGGATCCCTGGGATGTGCAGTCCCAGTGTATGGTTATGCAGTGGAATTGCCGGTCAGAAAGATTACTAGTCCCACAATTTATTGGGTTGGGCTCATGGATATGATGAAAGTCACTGGTACCCAGCGTTAAAGGGAAACAACTATAGATGAGGAATGATGGAGAGAGCACACAATATTACACTTATAGTTCGACATCGCTACTTCCTCCCCCCACTTGAAAGTCTTTGGTCCCTGAAGAAAGGACACAACCTGTGAGATCACTTTACTCTACAATTATGTTATAGCTCGGGAGCTGGTACAGTCAGCAACTGATCCAAAGAAGGATTTTCAAGAAGCAAATTATATATATTGTCAGGCAGTCATATCAATTTTGTGACAGGCCAGTAATAAATTAGTAGCCCACCCAGTAGTGTCAGGAGGTGGATCAAGGTCATCCTCTATCAAAGGTTCGATAAAGGAGGCAGGTGCTTGATTAGAACATTGAGTGGTAGTGATAAGTTCATCAGCGTTTTCTCCAAAGGTGTCATAGGTCAATCTCTTGGAGGGCAGATTTCTGTCTCAATCTAGAATAGATGCTTTCCAGTGGCCCTGGTCCATGATCTGTTCCCCAGAATATACATCTGGGTTCTGGTTCAAGCTCTGACTCAGATTCTGGCCCATGTTCTGGCTCAGGCTCCTCTTAGATGACTCTAGCTTTCCACTTAATTATTAAGAGAAACAGGGATTTCCGACCACATTAGATGTCTCACCGAGTTCCATCTTAACTTCCTTGTTTCCTCTTGCAAGGTGGGGCTCCAGCCCTTCGACTTGAGGCAGTAAAACTTGAGTCTTCCCCTCATAATACGCTTCCTTACAGTTTCCCCCTGAAATCTGAGGAGGAGTAGGTTTGTCTCCAGAGGAGGGAACCCATAGCCAATCAAGGGTTAGTTCTTTTTCATCACTCTCCTCATCAGGAGACATGGACTTATGCCCCCCCGATCAATCCTAGACCTCAAGGTAGGAGTCTGATGGGCCTCTGGGTAAGGGGATGGGGGCACTCTGACAGCCTCAGATATAGGCAGCAAATGATTTTGATGCCAAATTTTTAGGGGGCCAGTCTGACCTTCAGGGCAGATCTGATACACTAAGCCCAGGTAATCGTTTGCAGAAAATATAGGGCTGGGAGCGCCATTGGTCAGCCAGCTTATGTTTCCCTGGCCCTCCCAGATTGTGCAACAACACCCGATATCCAGGTTGCAGGTCTTGAACCCTTACTTTGAGATCAAAGTTTTTCTTGTTTGTCCGTTCTCTGGCAGTAGATGCTTTCCTAGCTTTCTCATAGGCATAGGCAGCCTTTAAATTCTTTCGAAGTCTGACGATGTACCCTCGGTAAGAGGCCTGGGATATGTGATCTATGTTCCAAAGGCCAAATCCACTAGCAAGCAGCCTCCCTGTCAAACATCAATCGTAGGGGGAGTATCCAGTAGAGCAGTGGCATCTGATGCTCAAAATTTTGGGGGGGGGGGGGTGGAGTGCAAACAAACTGAAAAAAAACATTAATTGCAACCACTGTGCCATCAAATGCAGCCACTGTGCCAAAAAATACTGCTGCTGTACCCATCAATTGCTGCCAGTGTGCCCATCAATTGCCCCTACTGTGCCCCATCAAATGCTGCCAGTGTGCCCATCAATTGCCACTACTGTGCCCCAAATGTTGCCATTGTGTCCATCAATTGCCACTACGGTGCCCCATAAAATGCTGCCAGTGTGCCCATCAATTGCTGCTACTGTGCCCCATCAAATTCTGCCAGTGTGCATCGCCCAGCAATTACCTGTCTCACAGCGAGTCAGCGGCAGTGTCTTGCGCACTCCTCAATGTTTTCTTCTGTCCTCTCAGGCATCCAATCACAGCGCCTAACATTTCAGCCAATCAGCTAACAGGTAACAGACCTGAGCATCTGATTGGCTGAGAGGCGGTTCAGTGTTAGCAAAGCGAATTCCTTTGCTTTGCTAACATTACAGTTGAGTGAACAGCAAACGCACAGCATTGCACCGCTGTTCACATTTTTGGGTGCCTATTAGAGCCTACTGTGCCATCAAACGCAGCCCCTGTGCTCATCAAACGCAGCCACTGTGTCATCAAAGGCAGCTACTGTACTCATCAGTTGCTGCCAGTGAGCCCATCAATTGCCGCTACTGTGCCCCATCAAATGCTGCCAGTGTGCGCATCAATTGACACTACTGTGCCCTATCAAAATTTTTAGGGAGGTGCAAACAAACTGAAAAAAAAAACATCAATTGCAGCCACTGTGCTATCAATTGCCGCCACTGTGCCCATCAAACACAGCCACTGTGCCCATCAAACACAGCCACTGTGCCCATTGAACGCAGCTACTGTGCCATCAAACACAGCTACTGTACCCATCAATTGCTGCCAGTGAGCCCATCAATTGCTGCCAATGTACCCATCAATAGCCGCTACTGTGCCCCATCAAATGCTGCCAGTGTGCCCATCAATTGCCGCTACTGTGTCCCATCAAATTCTACCAGTGTGCCCATCAATTGCCGCTACTGTGCCCCATCAAATTCTGCCAGTGTGCATCGCCCGGCACTTACCTGTCTCGCAGCGGGTGAGTGGCAGTGTCCTGTACACTCCTCAATGTCTTCTTCCGTCCTCTCTACCAGGTGCCCAATCAAAGCGTCTGGCATTTCAGCCTTTTAGGTGACCAGTAACAGACACAAGCACCTGATTGGCTGAGAGGCGGTTCAGTGTTAGCAAAGCAAAATTCCTTCACTTTGCTAACACACAGCTGAGTGAACAGTGAACGCACAGCATTGCGCCCGCTGTTCACTTTTGGGGAGCCTATTAGAGCCTATGGCTCTAATCAGGTGCTTCCAAAAAACACCTCTGCTGCTGTTATTCAGGTGTCCAGTGCCTGAATCCATCTATATCTATGGTTATAGAGTGGTGCCAGGAGAGAGGGGACGATGCTCCTGCACCCTTTATGGATGCACCGCTACTGCAGTAGAGTAATTCAATGTGCTATTGTGAGCGTGGATCACTGCAGCACTGTGATTTTCCCAATGTTGTTTCTTCTCCAAAGGAAGGGTTCCTAACATGTTCAACAGAGTATGGTTGAAACGTTCAGGTTGTGGGTCTCCTCGGGGATTGGAAGGAGTGGTTCTGGCTTTTTTGATACTGAAGAGTTCACACAATCTTTGGACTAGTTTACTCTCAAAATCCCGACCTTAATCTAAGTGTAAACACTGAGGCAGTCCATAATTAAAGAAGAACCTCTCCACTAGGGTCTTTTCTACAGTACTGTCTTGTTGATCCCTAGTGGGGAAAGACTGAGCATAATGAGTAAAATGATCGGTCAAAACCAGGACATTACTCCGCCCACTCAGGTCAGGTTCCAAGCACAAGAAATCAATGTACACCAACTCCATTGTTCCCTGATTCTGTAGATGGCCCATTGGGGCTGTCCTGCCTAGGAAAGTCTTTTTCTGAATGCATGTGATACAGGAGCAGCAGTAGCTTTCCACTTCAGCCCTCATGGACGGCCAATAAAATTTGGTCTCTGACTGACTTAAATGTTCTTTCTGGACCTAAGTGGCCATGGTCATCATGGAGAGCGGTCAACATTGTTCATCAACTGTTCCTTCCTGAGAAACACTGATTAACACCTGGTTCCTCAGATGGGCCTTTCCAGTATACAATTCCGTCTTCTAACTGCATTCTTTCCCATTCTTTATGAACTACTTTAGCTCCCTCAATGGAACTACTTAACAGCATCTGAGGATCCTGATCTGACAGTGATTTCTTTATAAAGCTGCATACACACGAACGGAAATTCGGCTAGCAAAAGACCAATGAGAACTTTTGGTTCGAAAATGCGATCATGTGTATGCTCCATCGGACTTTTGCTGGCCAAATTCCAGCCAACAAAAGATTTCTCAATCTTTTCGTTCTCAATATTTCGGTTGGAAAAAGTTCCTATCCAAAAATACGTTCATGTGTATGCAATTCTGAAGCGCAAAAACTCACGCATGCTCAGATTCCATTACGAAACGGAAGTGATCGGTCTGGTAAAACTACCGTTCGTAATGGACATAGCACATTCGTCACGCTGAAATTTGTGAAATGGTTTAATGCAGCGCATTCTCCTTCTTTAAAATGCTAGAAGAATGACGTTGTTTTTCTGCTCATATTCATACAGAGTTCTCACAAACTTCTTTCTTATTTCTTGTGAGCTCATGAATAATCTTTTTTGTTTTTAAAGCCAGAACCATAATAATGTTTGGAATTTTTTTTATGTAATTTTTTTTAATCAAGATTGATTATGTTTTTTTTTTCTTTTTTGTTTTGTTTTTAGAATGTGCTATGGTAGTTATACCCTGCCTTGAACGCCCCTGATGAAGGGACCCAATAGTTGTGCTGAAACGCATCAGGATGAATATCCACAATTACCATGCCCCAACGATCTGTTAGTATACATTGTTGTTGTTTTTATGAGTTCTGTTATTGGTGATATTTAAACCTGAATAATTTTCTATTTTTCTATAAATAAATACCATTTACATAATTTTTGTCTACATTTTCTCCCTTGTTGCCTAAAAAGTCCCTCTTACTTACCTTGGAGGGTATTTTTAAACTATTTTCTAGTCATCTCCATTTTTTTTGTGTGTGTTAAGTTTACACAACAACATTATTATCTTGTATTTTTAAAGCTCATGGAGGTTGGTGTTGGTGTCCCTTGTTAATTTGGCATTGTATTTTTTACATGTACCTGCCTGCTCACAAACTGTCCTATTTGAAGAAAACAGGATTTTTAAGATGGTTTACCTGTAAAATCCTTTTCTTTGATGTACATCAGGGGACACAAAGCCATAGTACTTACTATGTAGGTTATAGGGCCACTGGCACGCCCTAAGGCAAGAAGTGTACTCCCTAAATAACCCCTCCCACTACTGGGAGTCCTCAGTTTTGTAGCCAAGCAATACAAGTGTATACCAAGAAGGGAGGCACCGCTGTGTCCTCTGATGTACATCAAAGAAAAGGATTTTACAGGTAAGATGTTTTAAAAATCCTGTTTTCTTTTCTTACGTCAGGGGACACAGAGCCATAGTACTTACTATGTGGGATGTTCCATAGCAATGGCAACTGAAGGGAGGGAGACACAACAAAAAAACAGGAGGCCAGAGGACTCATACTGCAGCCTGCAGTATACTGCGCCCAAAGGAAATATCCTCATGACCTTTAATATTGATTTGATAAAATCTGATAAACGTATGAACCGATGACTAAGTCGCAGCCTTACAGATCTGAGCCATAGACATCTGATGATGCACCACCCAAGAGGCACTAATTGCCCTGGATGAGTGTGCATGAGAAGGAAGAATTTTCCCCCTTAACACAAAGCTAGAACAATCACTTGACGAATCCATTTGGAAAATAGTGGATTTTGACACTGAATGTCCACATTTTGGACCCTCTGGCAGCACAAAGAAAATATGTGTTTTGCGAACCTGAGCGGTCACCTTTAAATAGACTCTGAACGCTCTTACTACATCAAGGGAATGTAATGCCTTATCTTCCCTAGATTGAGGCTCTGGGGAGAAAGAAGGAAGAATAATATCTTGGTTTAAATGAAAACCAGTTTCCACTTTTGGTTGGAATTCAGGATGAGGGTATAAAACCACCTCATCCTTATGCATGGCTCTTTACAAGACAGAGCTGCTAGTTCCGATACTCTTCTAACAGAAGAAATGGCAATCAGAAAGATTATTTTTCTTGTCAAAAAGGACCAAGGCAATTTTTTCGTAAAAGATCAAACCGCTGATTCAGTGAAGCCGATAAGACCAAATTCAAATTCCAAGGATTAGAGTTGCCTTGATAGGGGCATTAATCTGTGTTACCCCCTGAATAAGCTACACACCAAGACTGGGAAGCAAGAGGCCATTGAAAGGAAACACTGACAAGGCCTGGATCTGGCCCTTGATGGAAGTCAAGGCCAGCTTCATTTCAGATCCCATTTGCAGGAAATCAGGGATCCTGCCTATGACATACTTCCTGGGGTGCCAACCCCTGGATCCACACCAAGAAACATATGCCTTCCAGACTCTATAGTAAATGATTCTGGAAGCCGGATTCCTGGAATTAATCAAAGTAGACACTACCTGAAGGAGATCACCCACAATCCTTTATAAAGTGGGATTCAACAGTCAAACCTGTTAAATTTTTCGTCCACAAGGTAGGATGGAATACCGGACCTTGTGCCATCTTTATGATCTCGGTAAATCAAGATCTGCATTTGGCCACCAGAATCACCTCCTTTCGTTCCTGCTTGATCCTGCGGAAAAGGCACGGAAGTAACAGAACTGGAGGAAAGGCAAAGATCAGTAAAATACTGATCCCATGGGAGGACTAATTTGTCTATTCCGCCTGCTAGCAGATCCCTTATTCCCGACAAAAAGTTGTCGACTTTGTTGCTAAATCTGGACGCAAATCGGTCCTGGTCTTCATAGTTTCATAGTTAGTAAGGTTGAATAAAGACACCAGTCCATCCAGTTCAACCTGAGTGAGTGTCTACAATTGTCCCTATCCCTGTACATTGCACACTCACATCAGTCCCTACCCTCAATGAGCCCACAAGCCAAGGTCCCCATTCATATACTAGGGCCAATTTTGGACAGAAGCCAATTAACCTACCTGCATGTCTTTGGAGTGTGGGAGGAAACCGGAGTACCCGGAGGAAATCCACGCAGGCACAGGGAGAACATGCAAACTCCAGGCAGGTAGTGTAGTGGTTGGGATTCGAACCAGCGACCCTTCTTACTGCTAGGTGAGAGTGCTAACCACTACACCACTGTGCTGGTCTTGACCTAGCGCTAGGAAGATGTCAGGCGAAGAGACCATTCTCCCGGAAATAATTGTTGGTGACTCAAGTAGTCTGTCTGCCAACTCTCCATCCCTGGAATGAAAGTTGCCGATAGGCAAGGAATGTTGTGTTCTGCCCAAGCTAGAACATTATTCACCTCCTTTTGGGCTGCACGACTTCGCGTGCCCCCCTGGTGATTGACATAAGCCACAGCCGTGGCCTTGTCGGACTTAATCCTGACAGGACAGTCCCATAGTCGGACCGTCCCAGATTCTAGGGCCAGACGTACTGCCCGAATTTTCAAAAATGTTGCTAGACAAGGTCCTCTAACCTGGACCATCTCCCCTGGACAGAATCTTCTTCCCGGGCTGCTCCCCAGCCTAGAAGGCTGTCATCTGTTGTTAACATTTTCCAGGATATAGGTAGAAAAGATTTTCCCTTTTGCTGGATAACATCCACCAATTTAGGCTCTGACTTACGTTGGGAGCCGAGCGTATTTGGGAAAAATCGAAGGCCTGAATCCTCTTATTCCAGACCGACAGGATGGTGTTTTGAAGCAGTCCTGAGTGAAAACTGCGTATAAGGGATGGCCTCAAAGGAGGCCACCATTTCCCCCAACAATCTCCTGCCCAGCCGAATGGAAGGATTTTTCTTTGTTTTGATAAGCTGAATTAGATCTACAATGGAACTGATTCTCGTCTGGAGAAAGAATACATTCTTCTGTACGGTATCCATAACCAGCCCCAAGTACTGTAATCTCCTTGATGGTTTTAAGGAGGATTTTTCTAGGTTGAGTATCCAACCCAGAGATTCTGTGATCAGACTCTGGTTTAGACCTGAGACTGAATGATCTATTAAAGGTGGATCATCTAAATAGGCTAGGACCGTTATGCCTTGAGCCCTTAAACTGGCTATAGGAGGTGCCAGAATCTTTCAGAACACCCGTGGTGCTGTGGTTAAACCGAATGGCAGGGCCACAACTGGAATTATTTTATATTTCAAAGCACAGAAATTTTTGGTGAGCGGAAAAATTTGGCACATGGAGATATGCATCGTTGATATCAATTAAAGCCAAAAACTCCCCCCCTTGCAGGATGGACACAACCAATCGGATTGTGTGAAAGGATCGGATGTTTAAGTGCTGATTCAGATCTTTGAGATCTAGAATGGGTCTTACCTCTCCGTTTGGTTCTGGAACCGTGAAAGGTTTGAATCAAACCCTGTGCCCTGCTCCACTAAGGGAACCTTCACCGACTGGGATAATAGGTGATCCCGAGCTAGAAAGAGACTTTTTTTTTTTCTCTGGATCCTTGGGAACATTTTCCCTTAGAAAAAACTAGGAGACGGAAACTCTCAGAACTCTAGCCGTAAACCTAGAGAAAAACTGCAGAAGCCACTCACCTGTCTCGACAATGTTCCTGCCAGATCTTGAGAATTGCAGGAGCCTTCCCCCCACCCGAGCGAGCAGGGGGGTCCCTTCATGAGGAGGCTTTAGCTTTCTGCCCCAAGATCTCTTCTGACCCTGATGCTGCCCTTGGGACTTCCCCTTGAACCCGACGGTTGAGGCCATTGAGATTGCCTAGAGGCTGATGCCCCTGGCACAGGAGAGGCAGCACAATTAAAAGAGAAATATTTGAACTTCTTTACTGGTAAAAGAGATATATTTTCCCATTAGAGATCCTTTGGATGTACTTATCCAGATCGTCTCTAAATAGCTGTTCAACATGAAAGGGAAAACTGGCTAAGAGCTTTTTACACAGTGCTTCGGCTGACCAATTTTTCAGCCACAGAACTCTGCGAGAATGCACTAGTCCAAGCATACAGTGGTGTGAAAAAGTGTTTGCCCCCTTCCTCATTTCCTGTTCCTTTGCATGTTTGTCACACTTAAGTGTTTCGGAACATCAAACCAATTTAAACAATAGTCAAGGACAACACAAGTAAACACAAAATGCAATTTGTAAATTAAGGTGTTTATTATTAAAGGTGAAAAAAAATCCAAACCATCATGGCCCTGTGTGAAAAAGTGATTGCCCCCCTTGTTAAAACATACTATAACTGTGGTTGTCCACACCTGAGTTCAATTTCTCTAGCCACACCCAGGCCTGATTATTGCCACACCTGTTCACAATCAAGGCATCACTTAAATAGGAGCTGCTTGACACAGTAAGGTCCACCAGAAGATCCTTAAAAGCTACACATCATGCCGAGACCCAAAGAAATTCAGGAACAATTGAGAAAGAAAGTAATTGAGATCTATCAGTCTGGAAAGGGTTATAAAGCCATTTCCAAAGCTTTGGGAATCCAGCAAACCACAGTGAGAGCCATTATCCACAAATGGCGAAGACATGGAACAGTGGTGAACCTTCCCAGGAGTGGCCGGCCGCCCAAAATTACCCCAAGAGCGCAGCGACGACTCATCCAAGAGGTCACAAAAGACCCCACAACAACGTCCAAGGAACTGCAGGCCTCACTTGCCTCAGTTAAGGTCAGCGTTCATGCCTCCACCATCAGGAAAAGACTGGGCAAAAATGGCCTGCATGGCAGAGTTCCAAGGAGAAAACCACTGCTGAGCAAAAAGAACATCAAAGCTCGTCTCAATTTCTCCACAACACATCTTGATGATCCCCAAGACTTTTGGGACAACATTCTGTGGACCGATGAGACAAAAGTGGAACTCTTTGGAAGGTGTGTGTCCAAGTATATCTGGCGTAGAAGGAACACTGCATTTCATAAAAAGAACATTATACCAACAGTAAAATATGGTGGTGGTAGTGTGATGGTCTGGGGCTGTTTTGCTGCTTCAGGACCTGGAAGACTTGCCGTGATAAAAGGAACTATGAATTCTGCTGTCTACCAAGAGATCCTGAAGGAGAATGTCCGACCATCTGTTCGTGTACTCAAGCTGAAACGAACTTGGGTTCTGCAGCAGGACAATGATCCTAAATACACCAGCAAGTCCACCACCGAATGGCTGAAGAAAAACAAAATGAAGACTTTGGAGTGGCCTAGCCAAAGTCCTGACCTGAATCCTATT
Source organism: Lithobates pipiens (assembly GCF_037356315.1). Lineage (NCBI taxonomy): Eukaryota > Metazoa > Chordata > Amphibia > Anura > Ranidae > Lithobates > Lithobates pipiens. The sequence goes on from NW_027507686.1 coordinate 120,154,217, forward strand.
GAGATGTTGTGGTATGACCTTAAAAAGGCCGTTCATGCTCGAAAACCCTCTAATGTAACTGAATTAGGACAATTCTGCAAAGATGAGTGGGCCAAAATTCCTCCAGGACGCTGTAAAAGCCTCATTGCACGTTATCGCAAACGCTTGGTTGCAGTTGTTGCTGCTAAGGGTGGCCCAACCAGTTATTAGGTTTAGGGGGCAATCACTTTTTCACACAGGGCCATGATGGTTTGGATTTTTTTTCACCTTTAATAATAAACACCTTCATTTACAAATTGCATTTTGTGTTTACTTGTGTTGTCCTTGACTATTGTTTAAATTGGTTTGATGTTCCGAAACACTTAAGTGTGACAAACATGCAAAGGAACAGGAAATGAGGAAGGGGGCAAACACTTTTTCACACCACTGTAAGCCATGAGGCTTAAATGATAGTCTTTCATAGCATGTACTGTGAAACATAGTGCGTCTGATACACCAGCCCATTGCTGGGCTTGCGGAACAGGCAGGATATTAAGTATCTCCACTAACTGTTCCTTAATGGACTGAGATACACCAATTGCAGCAAGAACTGGCTGGTACTGAACTTGCTAAAGACATATTGTTTTTAGAAAGAAGTTCCAACTTTTTCTTGGATCCTTTAAAATCAGTTCATTATCCACCGGACATGTCAGATTCTTGCTCACTGAGGCAATTGCAGCATCAATTGCTGGAACCCCCCATTTTCTTTCGTAGAAATCCTCTTCTATAGGATAAAGTGTGGAGAATTTCTTGGGAAAATAATATTGTTTATCCGGATGTTCCCATTCAGAATACATAAGCTTTTGTAGCCATGCATGAATAGGAAAAAACATCCCCAGATGGGGGAGGTTCTAATGAACCCAATTAGAGGTAGGTTCCTCAAGAGCCTGTGTTGCAGGCAGCAAAAAGATTGAGTAAGGAAGTACAAAAGCAACCTGTCTTGTGATGCTACTCCTTCCATATTAGGATCCTCAGAAGAGGATAAATAAGTAGCTTCCAAATATTTGGGAAGATCTACCTGATCCCCAGCCTCCTGCACCTCAATAAGATGGTCCTGAGCACTAGATGGGAATCTGCTATGTTTAGCCCCACTATGGAGAGACATCGTAGCATCAATCTTCTTTCCAAATTACAAATGGTAGAAGAAAAAACCTCTTGTATGATATATACAGGGACTGAAGTGTTTATGCAACAACAGTTTCCCCTGATGGCTCAAACTGACCAGCAGCATCCCTCTCAGAGGAGAATGACATTCTTTTGGAAATGGATTTAGTTTATAGTGAAAACCACTGACCCCTTTAGAACCCTTAGAGGAGTTCCTGGTCCCATTACCACTCATAGCCTGAAGCATAAAGCAGAGGAACTACCAGCAAAAGAATGTACAGTGCTAGGCTATAGTTCAGCGCCATTAGCTGCTATTAATCCTAGCCTGGTAAAGTATAATGTGTCAAAGAGAAATGCCTGTGTCACTAACCTGAACAAGCCATCCTCCTCATGTGTCCCTCCACAGCTAGCAGCAGCTACATGTACACAGTGCTTTAACACTTCCTCCATGTGCGGCCGGCGTCTGACGCCATTAGCCACGCCCCCCATGCAAATTACACCCACCCTTTCCTTTCAATGGAAAGTGTTTTCCACGCAAGCTGCGGCTCAGGCGTCCTGTAAAAACAGCAGTCATGAAGGCGAGGAGGAGGGGGAGTAAATAATCCGCTGAGCGGCTGCGCGTTCTGTCCCTTTTTTTTTCTTTTTTCAAAAAGGAAACTGTTTTTATATCAATCCCAAAAGGATCAATATTGGGGGCACAGGAGGAGAACCAGACCCCCCTTTCTTACTGGAGGATCTGTTGTGGCCGAAGGAGAAGGTGAAATTAAGGCTTCTGCTCTGTTTCCAGCATCAGGCCGGTGAGTGCTCAATACAGCCCCCAGTGGTGACACAGGCATGATAGCATTATACATAGAAGGAGAAATTCCTGAGAAAATCTCCCTTACCTTTCCTTGAAGCGGGGTTATCTGAGATAAAAACCCAATCTTCACCCTTCACGGTGGGCTCTGAGACCTTTAGGAAACCTTCAGGAACAGGGGAACCTCAGGTTACCCACAATCCCGGACCTGCGACAGCACCCTGCCAGCAAAAACTTTATGGCCTTACTACCAAAAAGTAGTGGATTCCAGGGTCCAGCTCTCCAAAGAGAAGTCTTCGCAAGCAAAACCTTGTTTCTTCGGACATGAGGCCCGGGTACCATCCATTTAGCCCATGAAAGGACATCAAAACGGATCCGGTCAGCATGGCTAGCCCCAGCAATGATTGCTTCCAGTGGAGCTCAGCAAAGCACATCTTTACTTGTGACCAACACCTTGGACACTGGCAAAAAAACTGAGGACTCCCAGTAGTGGGAGGGGTTATATAGGGTGTACACGTCTTGCCTTAGGGGCGTGCCAGTGTCCATCACCTATCAGTGGCCCATATAACCCGCATAGTAAGTACTATGGCTCTGTGTCCCCTGATGTAAGAAAAGAAAACAGGATTTTTAAAACAGCTTACCTGTAAAATACTTTTCTTTGATGTCCTTTTCTCTGTTCACAAACTGTCCTATTTGAAGAAAAACACATAGGCAAGTATTTTCAGAAAAAAAATCTCCATTTATTCTAGCTAATAACAAAATAAAGAAGGCAATGCCGGAGAAACTTCTGGAATTTGTGAAGACTTTCTACCCCAGGGCACACTTCAGCTATTTGGAAAATAAAATTATTAGCTTGAGAAGTCCATATAATGGGGAGCACAATCTGGTCCAGGACTCCCAGAGATCACTACAACAGCCTTCATCTTCTGTCAAACCAGACTGAACCCAGGCCATAACTTTCTTGTCTTCCCTGCAGCCCGTCCTCCACGCTTCCCTGCAGCCTTCCTTGCAGCCCTCCTTGAAGGCTGTGGCTCTGGGGGTGGACATATGGCAGTAGGAGGATGGGCAAGCACACATAAGTGCATGTTATCACTTATTTGGCCAATCAACCCCTTCTGAATGGCTTCAAAAACAAATTTCTTACACCTGAGATGTTGGCCCTCCTCCATTTAGCAGCTACATAGCAGCCATAGGCCTCTTCAGCATCGGGGGGGGGGGGCGGGTTTCAGGGTCATATTAGCCTCTTTAATGCTGCCTCCTCCATGTTACTCCACTTCCTGGCCCTTTTTGTTGTAAGGCGGAGGGGAGGCACCTGGGATTGGGTGAGGCTACAGGGCCCCGCCACCTCCTGGCTGCCACTTACCCCTGCTTCCTCCTGTCTGCCACATTCCAGAGCCTTGTCCTGGCTGAGGTCTTCCTGTGTATGAAAAAGGGACATCGTTTTAGTTTTTGCTTCATCAATCACACACAATTTTCAGCTCATGACTGTTACAAATTGAATGTTAAAATAAATAGAAAAGACTATCATTCTGACCCCAGCATTTTTCTTTTCTTTTTAAAATAATTTATTGAGAATGATACAATACAAGTTAATAGTACAAGTTTTAACATTGTATAGGGCTATCAAACTTGAATAAAGGAACTTTTCAGTTATTAATTTGGAATAACAATAGTTACCATATAAAGAGTAATATGGGAATCTTTTATCAGTAAATATATGTGAAGAATATAATCATAACAATTAATAAACCTGGTATAATTTGCATAAAGGGAAAATTAATAATATGTCATATATTAAAGAATTAGACATAGAGATACAACTATGTTGGATAAATCGGTCTGTATTGGGATGTCCTGGGGAGACACCCACTCAACCAGGGCCAAGGCTATGTGGCCCGGCTTTTCCCGGGTGAATGGACTTCCCACCAAAACACCCCCAACATAACTTTTGTTAGACTGTTTCTAAACCGATCATTTACTTTCTTCCAAAGAGTAATTCAATATAAGAATGGAATAATACATTCCCACTATTTTACATATCTAAAAATTAAGTTTAATAAGTAGGAAAAAGGGGTGGGATCTAAAAGGAGGTTGGAGGGAATGAGGAGTCTCCAGAGGGAATCAATTGTTCAAATATACAAGGCATCATATAAAATGAGTGTCCGTAAAGGCGATGAGCCTCATCAGGGTAAAAGAAGTGAGAAGTCAAAATCTGGCGGTAGAATGCGTGTTATCCATGGAAGCCATAGTGTTTCAAATTTAACAAGTTTATCAAGTATGATTGCCTCCATTTTGGCATGGATCATAGCTTGTGTTACACGTTGTTTTACAGACACTTCACAGAGCTTGTCTGACTTCCAGGCTTTAGCTATAGATTGTTTTTCAGCCGTTGTGACATATAGTAGGAGTTTAAATTGGCATTGTTATGTTTCGTGGTTTATTATTTAAGAGAGTCACCGATGGATCAAGTTGTAAAGTAGAATCAAACATTGTAGAGAGAATATTAAATATTTTTGGCCAAAAGGTCTGGGCTATGATACAAGGCCACCAAATGTGTAGATGTGTACCTGGGTCACTACAGCTTTGAAAACATTGAGGGGGTATTGGGGAAGGAATTTTGATATTCGTGCTGGCACTAGGTACCACCTGGTAAGAACTTTATAATTTGTTTCAAGGGCTACTATGTTTGGTGTGGCGGATTTTGTATTTTGCCAGATTTGTGCCCAATCCAATGTGTCTGGAGGAAGATTTAAATCAGCCTCCCATTTAGAAATATAAGATGGGGGAGAGGAGGCTGTATGTGAAAGCAGTTGGGCATATAGGTCTAAGATAAGTCCTTGTCTATGTGGATCTGATATACAAGCTCGTTCAAAGGTGGTATAGTTTGGAGTTGTCAAGTTTGTGGGGGCATTTTGGGACAAAAAGTTTTTAATTTGTAAATATCTAAATGTTTCATTATTAGGTATATTGTGAGATTTATTTAGTGTTGGGAATGTTATGATTTTATCAGATTCGTAGAAGTGATGTATTCGTGTAAGACCCACATTTGTCCAGGCCATGAAGGAGGAAGGTAAAGTCCAAGCTGGGTAGAAGGAGGGATTGTGTAAAAAGGAGAGGGAATGGGTTAAGTGGAGATTGGAGACCAAACCGGGATTTGAGTCTATCCCAAATGGAGAGGCTATGTTTTGTGACTGGATTTGTTATTGATCGACGTTGGGATGATGAAATCCATAATAGATTCGATGTGGAAAGATGATCACAGTCCACCGATTCTTTTGCTACCCAAAGAGGAATTTCTTTTGTGGCATGGTACAGACCCCAGCATCTTTCATTCTTGTGACACTCATTTTTGGCCCCTACTGTCTATTGATATGTCAAACAGTTTTTGTTAAAGCATTCATTTTTCATTTGTTAGCAAGAATAATATCTAGTTAACAACATTTTCAGACAATAAATATGTTTAAAAAAAAATATACCTGGCTCCAGCTGGGCTCCTCAACTTCTTCCAGGATGGAAGGCCCAGGTTGGTCCTCGGAAGCCTCAGCTGGGGTTGAGGGAAGGGTGGATGGAAGTGTAGAAAGTGATTCCCTGGCTTCCATCTGGTCTTCCAGAAACCACATCCTTTTGTAGTACCACAGACTAGGTACACATCCTCTGCTGCTGCTCCTTATCTCATGGAAGCCTGGACCTTAAGCTCCTTCCTATATGTGCTTCTCAAGCTACCAATTTTCCTCTCCACAAACTTGATGTCTGTGTCGGGGACCAGCGTCTTTACAAATTCCAGCAGTTTCTGCAGCGATGCCTTCCTAGCTGGTTTATTTCGATATACAGGGTTTTTAACCTCAAACCAGCGTGCTGAAAATTATATAAAACCAAACCTAATCACACACTCCTCAGCGCTTCAGGGTGGGCCAACTTTGAATTGATATATATGTCAATAAAAAAGTTGCATAAATAAACGTAAATATAATAATAAAAATAAAATTATAAACTACACCTGTTGCTTTTTGTAACAACCAATATCATAAAATATATAAACAGTTTAAATCCTGAAAACAAGAGTCCACTCTCTATATATAGCAGCGCATGACTATACACTTCTGTTCAAAAAGACTTCTTCCAGTGCCCAAGAAATGGTGGTGATTGGAGACAATTCTATTTGTGCAATAGAAGGGATACAAAGCAGCTTCCACCTCACGATCCACCTCTTGTGTTCCAAAACGAAACCCCTTTTGGGGGCACACTCACCAACTCACTGAAAATATGAGCCTTCACAATACCAAAACCAACTCCTCCTTGGCCACTAGATGTCTCTGTGACTAATATGGGGGTCTGGTATATCTCACATAAAAAGAACAAAGTATACCAACATAGCGTGATACTGCTTAAAACTTTTTATTACAAAACCACCCACAAAATAAATATGCGTACCAAAGAGATAAATATAACAATCGCTCAAAGATATTGTGTACTGTGCCTTTTTCCATATCCAGTGTATCCAAGGGGCAGCGGACGTCCGCTATGTAACCACTGGTTTACTTCCTGGTGCCTTGATTGTCTGGAGCTCAGAGTCTGGAACGCACACGTCACTTCCGGTGTGTATTCGTCACTTCTGACTTCGTCTGAGGGCGTAATACACAATACCGGAAGTGTTCCTTTATGCATAGCAAGAACCAATCACTGTGCACCGCGGCGTGACTGACTGGGCAAATGTTAGAGAGCTAATTATTCAGATGGAGATATATCAGATGGTATGTATTCAAACTAGTATGGTAGAGGAGAACTCTTATCCTGATGTAAAAATTATTCTATCGAAAGTGCTTACAACAGTGTGTACACAATGAGAACTATCACAATACAGGGTGCAACTTATATCTCTATGATATAATAATAGTGCTAAGTGCAATAGTACATATAAAACCCCATACAGTGGTCTAACTATAAATCAGACTTCTACGGCAAAAAGTGCTGAGTGCATCACAGCAAAACCAAAGTGACTGGAATATTAACAGTTACTGACTAAGTAAGCGCAAACTAGTGACTAGTGACAATGATAAAGTGCAAAAAATGCAAGCAAAGTGCTTAGTATAACACAAAATATTAATAAAAAAGCATATAATAATCAAACTATAGATCAAAACTCTATAAACAGAAAGTGCTGAGTGCAAAAAATAGCAAAACAATTGGACTATATCCAGCTGTTAATGACGTGAACACAGTCCCGTGATGATGTCACATAAACATCTAAAGTGCTTCTGTGCTGAGAAATGTCTCAGAGGTTCTTCCTCCACATAAGTGATTCCACGCATAAGTGTGCACACTGGGTAATTACCTTTCCGCTATATAAAATATACTGTATATGCAGCCTCCTCTTAGATATATCAGGAGTCCCAGGAAAGGGGGTGGAAGGGGGGCCTCAGGGGGTCACTCTCAGATCTCCGTCAAAATATACTCCAGCAAGATGTTCCAATATAGCTCAGAGAATAAATATAAGAGCAACCATAGTGTAGTATGTATTTAAAATTCACTACTTTATTAAAAGGTTAAAATTACTCACAAACGAAATGGGGTAAATAGGCAGTATCAGCAGCAAGACAATTCAAATCGACCGCTCTGGTGCGAGCGTCACTTCTGGTCTCCGTATCCTACGCGTTACGCCACTTCCGGTGACTTCAACTGGGATAGAGGAGCATAGAGCAGGAAGTGCAGTATAAAGGAGGACTGGGCGGGGACTAACCGCCCCACAATCGAATGCTGACGCCCCTTAATGGAGCGTCAGCCGAATATGCATAATTGAAAACACACCAGGCATTGTACATAGTCGCTAGTTACATATTCGCTATATGGCCAACAGCGGTGGACGGCTGTGGCATACTATAATGTAATGAATGTGCCATGACACACTATGTTAGAACGAATCTGTTTGCCATAGCCATTATCTCAGGGGGCCACATATAAGTGTCTCCTACTATAGCGGCGGCCATTTTATTGGAGGTTATGCAGCTAAATGATGTATACTTGTCTCCTCTCATTGAGGCGGCCATTTATTTGGTTATCTACCGGCCGTATTAGTGTATTAGTCTCCATAACATGTGTAGTCTGACCACAGACTGGAAGAGGGGAAAGAAAATTAATTCTATAGAGAGAAATCGACCAAACAATTTTATTATAATAATCGATGTTAATTACGCTACTTGTATGGTAAAATCATTAAAATTACAATCAATAGAATATAAAAAAATATATATATAAAAATATATATATATAAAAATTGTAAGAAAGAAGATCATCCTATAACTCACACATACCTAAAAAAGTCTGGAAGAAACCACATTGGAAGAAAAACAATAACAACAAGAAGACTCCTTATGGGGGAAACCCACATCATCCATCGTATGAACAACCAAGAACACCTCACTACCCTCCATATGGTAGGAATGTTGTACCTCACTATGAATATAATTATAGAGAGAGGGATGAGTGGGGCCCACCTCGTATGTACCACAGACCACACGATCAGTATCTGGTCCCTACATTTAATCAGTATGCTCCGCTCAGGGATTACCAAGATGGAGAAAGGGATGACAATTATTATCAAACGTGCTATCCGGACCCCTATGTTAATAAAGCTTTTTTAGACAGAGGTCAGGATCATCATCCACCGAGGAGGAGAGAAGATCAGAGAGACCAAAAGGAGAGAGAAAGAAGTCCAAGAAGAAGAGAGGTGGAAGAGCAGGAAAGAGAAAACAAGCGAAAACAAGAGTAAAAGGAGAAGGTGTTTTTAATTTAACCACTTTCAGATCGGACCAATTTGCTGGTCAAAGACCAGACCACTTTTTGTGATTCGGCACTGCGTCGCTTTAACTGACAATTGCGCGGTCGTGCGACGTGGCTCCCAAACAAAATTGACGTCCTTTTTTTCCCACAAATAGAGCTTTCTTTTGGTGGTATTTGATCACCCCTGCGGTTTTTATTTTTTGCGCTATAAACAAAAATAGAGCGACAATTTTGAAAAAAACGCATTATTTTTTACTTTTTGTTATAATAAATATCCCCCAAAATTATATAAAAAAACATTTTTTTCCCTCAATTTAGGCCGATACGTATTCTTCTACATATTTTTGGTAAACAAAATCGCAATAAGCGATTATTGATTGGTTTGCGCAAAAGTTATAGCGTTTACAAAATAGGGATAGTTTTATAGCATTTTTATTAATAATTTTTTATTATTTTTTTTTTACTAGTAATGGCGGCGATCTGCGATTTTTATTGTGACTGCGACATTGTCGGGGACCCATCGGACATTTTTGACACATTTTTGGGACCATTGGCATTTATACAGTAATCACTGCTATATAAATGCAGTGATTCCTGTGTAAATGACACTGGCAGTGAAAGGGTTAACCAGTGGGTGGCAGTGTAGGGGTTAAGTGTTCCTAGGGGTGTGTTACTAACTGTAGGGGGGTTGGGCTTTCATTTAGTGTACACTGATCTCTGCTCCAATCACATGGAGCAGAGATCAGCGTCACTAGTTGCTAGGCAGAATGGAAAAATGTTGTTTACACAGCATTTCCTCCATTCGGCCGCTCCGTGAGACGATCGCGGGGATGCCCGCGGCGATCGAGTCCGCGGGTCCCGCGACCGGACTCACGGGGGTCCCGACCAGCGCGGGAGCGCGCCGCCGGCGGCGTGCTCCCGATGGCAGGGCGGCATCGAATATTGGACGTACCTGTACGCCAATATGCCTGCCCGTGCCATTCTGTCAACGTATATCGTCGCGCGCTGGTCGGGAAGTGGTTAAGCGGTACTCCGTTATCAGCAGAAGAAATAGCTGTGTTAAATAAAGGCCTAAAATTTGCCCCTAAGAAGAATTTGGATAAATTCGAGACATACGTAAACATTCAAAAATACATAAGAGGCCTGAATATTAAAAAATATCTAACAAATAACCCTATGAATATTCACGCAACAACCAATGAAATCGCACATAGCACCTTGAGAAACAAATCAGTTTTTAACCCTCAGATTAATAATAATACATTTATAGATGTTTTAAAAAAAGTTGTAACAGAAGATTTAAAGACACTGGACATAAGGAAGAAACGGGAATTGAATTACATAAGATGTGGAACGAAATGGCTAAATGAACGGAAGGACATAGTGATTCGCCCAGCGGATAAGGGTGGTGGAAATTGGAATTGTCATCTTGTCAAAATCCCAATATAATGACAATCTGGTAAATTTACTAAGTGACACCAATACCTACAAACAACTACTGAAGAATCCGGTGTTTAGAGGTAGGAAGGAGCTGGAACTAGTTGTTCACTTAGGTCTCAAAAAATCTATACTAAATAAAAAGGAAGCTTAATTTTTGATACCAGAGTCGGTGAGGACCCCAGTCATTTACTATTTACCTAAACTTCACAAAGACAAGAACAATCCCCCACCAAGACCGATTGTGAACGGTATTGATTCGCTTACTTCAAGAATGACAGGAAAAGGGAGAGGGCAGTTTCTTGCCCCCCCTTTTCCTCATGGGAGAGCGGCTGGATCAGCTGTTTCAAGTTCCCCCGCAGAGCCTGTGGCCAGCGGGGAAACAGCTGTTAGTCACATGTTTTTGAGGAGGGGTACAGGTGACCTCTCTTCATGACATGTAAAAAGCCTGGGAAGAACTGGTTTAAACCAGTTTTCTTGGGGTTATAAAAAGGGGGTTCCGCTGAGGGGGCTCATTCGCCTCAGAAGAAAAGCTGTGGTGTTCTCTCCCCTCCCTCCCTATAAAATAAATTTGTATTTAAATGTATTTTAATTCTGTATGGTTATGTTAATTTATTTTGTTGCGGTTGTTATGTGGTAAGTCACCTTTGCAAAAAAAAAAAAAATATATATATATATATATATATATATATATATATATATATATATATATATATAATACTGAATTGTAACAGCAAAGGGGGACAAGTTATTAAGGCTTTTTAATTATAGTGTTCAAGTATGTGCTACCTGAGCCGTAGTGACTGGGCTAGCTTTAAGTTTATTGGATGAGTTTTGTTGAGATATGTACTACATGCCCTTTTGGGTATTTTGTGTTGCTGCCTGAGCCGTAGTGACTGGGCTAGCTTTAAGTTTATTGGATGAGTTTTGATGAGTTATGTACAACATTTTGAAACCAATAATAAACAACCGCGGCCATTATTATCCAAACACTTGTCTTCTTGTCTTATTTCAAAAGTTATTGAAAAAAAAATTCCAGCCTGCTATCCCATGGGGGCGTATATAGATAAATTTCTCCAACCGGTGGTGAAAAATACTAAAGCTTACCTGAGAGATACCAAACACATTCTACAAATTCTGGAAGAATTCTCGAATGAAGGTCCATATATTCTAGCTACAGCTGATGTAGCCTCATTGTATACTATCATCCCTCACTATGAGGCTTGTGAAGCAGTCAAATGGGGTCTTAGAAAACATTCTAATTTGATCTGTGCTCAAAGAAAATATCTGGTCAAGTGTTTGGACTTCTGTCTAAAGAACAACTATTTCTGGTATAATAAAAACTTTTACCATCAGACTACAGGCGTCGCTATGGGTGCCAAGTTTGCCCCTAGCGTAGTGGGTTTATTCATGTCTCAATGGGAGGATAAGATGTGTTTTCCAACCCACCAGTCGAATTGGCCATATACAAACGATATATAGATGACATTATAGTTCTCTGGAAAGGCAGCAAGAGCAGTCTCGATGAATTTCAAGAAAAACTCAATAAGAATAACTTGAATATAGTGCTCACATGGGACTCCAGTGAAACGCAGGTCACCTTCCTGGACTTTATCGATCTCACAAGAAGAGGGGAAACTTCATACAAAAACTTTCTTTAACCACTTGCCGACCAGCGCACGACGATGTACGTTGACAGAATGGCACGGGCAGGCAAATGGGCATACATGTACGTCCCTTTAAATTTGCCGTCCTGCCATAGGGAGCGCGCCGCCGGCGGCGTGCTCCCGCGCTGGTCGGGACCCCCGTGAGTCCAGTCGCGGGACCCGCGGACTCGATCGCCGCGGGTATACCCGCGATCGTCTCACGGAGCGGCCAAATGAAGAAATGCGGTTGTAAACAGCATTTCTCCATTCTGCCTAGCAACTAGTGACGCTGATCTCTGCTCCATGTGATTGGAGCAGAGATCAGTGTTCACTAAATGAAAGCCCAACCCCCCCACAGTTAGTAACACACCCCTAGGAACACTTAACCCCTACACTGCCACCCACTGGTTAACCCCTTCACTGCCAGTGTCATTTACACAGGAATCACTGCATTTATATAGCAGTGATTACTGTATAAATGACAATGGTCCCAAAAATGTGTCAAAATGTCCGATGGGTCCCCGACAATGTCACAGTCACAATAAAAATCGCTGATCACTGCCATTACTAGTAAAAAAAAAAAAATTATTAATAAAAATGCTATAAAACTATCCCTATTTTGTAAACGCTATAACTTTTGCGCAAACCAATCAATAATCGCTTATTGCGATTTTTTTTACCAAAAATATGTAGAAGAATACGTATCGGCCTAAACTGAGGGAAAAAAATGTTTTTTTATATATTTTTGGGGGATATTTATTATAACAAAAAGTAAAAAATAATGCGTTTTTTTCAAAATTGTCGCTCTATTTTTGTTTATAGCGCAAAAAATAAAAACCGCAGGGGTGATCAAATACCACCAAAAGAAAGCTCTATTTGTGGGGAAAAAAAGACGTCAATTTTGTTTGGGAGCCACGTCGCACAACCGCGCAATTGTCAGTTAAAGCGATGCAGTGTCGAATCGCAAAAAGTGGTCTGGTCTTTGACCAGCAAATTGGTCCGGTCTGAAAGTGGTTAAGAATGTAGACAGGAACAGTTATCTCCCGGTGACCAGTTGCCATCATCAGAACTGGATTTACAATATTCCAAAGGGTCAGCTCATGAGACTGCGGAGAAACTGCAGTAAGCAGGAGGAATTCCGAGAACAAGCCAGACTGATGGGTCAAAGATTCCAGGACAAAGGCTACAAAAAAGGCTTTTAATGAGGATAAAATATTGGAAGTAGAAGACATGAATCGTCAAGATTTGGTAAAAGATAAGACCAGACAAGAAGTAACAAACAAACGTTTTAATGAAGGGGCTATTATTTTGGACTATAATGTCCAATATAAGAGCATAGAAAAAATCATTAAAAAACACTGACACGTTCTATTAAACGATAAAGACCTACAGAATGTTTTACCTAAGATACCAAAATTCATATATAGACGTGCTCCTACTTTGGGGGATAGACTAGTTAAGAGCATCCCAGATCCACCTAAGAAGAATTATACTTTCTTCTCGGGTAAGGGTTTTTACCCTTGCAAGCGTTGTTTCGCCTGCACAAGAACCAGTAAGTCGGAGAAGACCTTCCAGTTCACAGCCACTAGCACAGGCAACACTTATGAGGTTGAGGACTTTATTTGCTGTAACACACAAGGAGCCGTGTATGTGCTTGAATGTAGTTGCGGCCTACAATATGTAGGCTGCACAAAAAGACCATTGAGGGTTAGAATAAAGGAACACATGCAGATCATCAAGGGTTTTTACAAGCACAGTGTTTCAAAACACTTCGCGATACACCATAAAAAGAATCCCCGTGATCTTAAATTTTGGGGGATTGTACCTTATGTCAAGCACTGGAGAGGTGGGCATAAGGTGAGAACATTGAGTCAGATCGAATCTAAGTTGATATTTTCTCTGGATACATTTTACCCCAAGGGGTTAAATATAGAATTCGATCTGAACTGCTTTATCAGTGATTTTTAAAAAAATGCCCTCCCCCTAATTAGATAATTTCCCCTTCCCCCCCCTCTCCAGAGATCTTGAATACGATAAGATAATATTTTAATTGCCTCTCTTCCTTGGAATATGTATATATTTTTTAATTTTTTATTGTAATGCAAACGTCACTTCCGAGATCCATGATATAGATCCTAAGTACAAGAAGTAATAAGAAATTAAAATTATAAGAAAAAAAAAAAATTTTCCCCTCTTTTATAAACAATTTTTTTATATATATATTTTTATATATATTTTTTTTATATTCTATTGATTGTAATTTTAATGATTTTACCATACAAGTAGCGTAATTAACATTGATTATTATAATAAAATTGTTTGGTCGATTTCTCTCTATAGAATTAATTTTCTTTCCCCTTTCCAGTCTGTGGTCAGACTACACATGTTATGGAGACTAATACACTAATACGGCCGGTAGATAACCAAATAAATGGCCACCTCAATGAGAGGAGACAAGTATACATCATTTAGCTGCCTAACCTCCAATAAAATGGCCGCCGCCATAGTAGGAGACACTTATATGTGGCCCCCCGAGATAATGGCTATGGCTAACAGATTCGTTCTAACATAGTGTGTCATGGCACATTCATTACATTATAGTATGCCACAGCCGTCCACCGCTGTTGGCCATATAGCGAATATGTAACTAGCGACTATGTACAATGCCTGGTGTGTTTTCAATTATGCATATTCGGCTGACGCTCCATTAAGGGGCGTCAGCATTCGATTGTGGGGCGGTTCGTCCCCGCCCAGTCCTCCTTTATACTGCACTTCCTGCTCTATGCTCCTCTATCCCAGTTGAAGTCACCGGAAGTGACGTAACGCGTAGGATACGGAGACCGGAAGTGACGCTCGCACCAGAGCGGTCGATTTGAATTGTCTTGTTGCTGATACTGCCTATTTACCCCATTTCGTTTGTGAGTAATTTTAACCTTTTAATAAAGTATTGAATTTTAAATACATACTACACTATGGTTGTTCTTATATTTATTCTCTGAGCTATATTGGAACATCTTGCTGGAGTATTTTTTGACGGAGATCTGAGAGTGACCCCCTGAGGCCCCCCCCTTCCACCCCCTTTCCTGGGACTTCTGATATATCTAAGAGGAGACTGCATATACGCTATATTTTATATAGCGGGAAGGTAATTACCCAGTGTGCACACGTATGCGTGGAATCACTTATATGGAGGAAGAACCTCTGAGACATTTCTTAGCACAGAAGCACTTTAGATGTTTATGTGACATCATCACGGGACTGTGTTCACGTCATTAACAGCTGGATATAGTCCAATTGTTTTGCTATTTTTTGCGCTCAGCACTTTCTGTTTATAGAGTTTTGATCTATAGTTCGATTATTATATGCTTTTTTTATTAATATTTTGTGTTATACTAAGCACTTTGCTTGCATTTTTTGCACTTTATCATTGTCACTAGTCACTAATTTGCGCTTACTTAGTCAGTAACTGTTTATATTCCAGTCACTTTGGTTTTGCTGTGATGCACTCAGCACTTTTTGCCGTAGAAGTCTGATTTATAGTTAGACCACTGTATGTGGTTTTATATGTACTATTGCACTTAGCACTATTATTATATCATAGAGATATAAGTTTCACCCTGTATTGTGATAGTTCTCATTGTGTACACACTGTTGTAAGCACTTTCGATAGAATAATTTTTACATCGGGTTAAGAGTTCTCCTCTACCATACTAGTTTGAATACATACCATCTGATATATCTTCATCTGAATAATTAGCTCTCTAACATTTTCTTGTAAGGTTCCATTTTTCTGGAAGCGCAGCACCACCATTGTTTCTTTTAGTCTATATACATGAGCTGGTGTCTCATGAAAGTGCCTGCGGCATCCACTAAATAAGAGCATTCCTCAGAAATCTTATTTAAGCGCAGGAGCTCATTGAATATTTACTGACTGGGCAAAGCTCCAATCAGATTCATGCCTCCATCATCACCGCCATGGATGTGAACAGTACAGACCATATGCATACAATTATATAAGCTATCCAGGATGTATGACATTGTCCTATATTTATACTACACAATAGGAGGCATAAGATGAAAAGATAAGCCATAAAACAATTTTAAAAAACAACACATCAACCGGTTAACCTAAACACTCCTCACAGAACCCCGATCACACCGCCATATTAACCACTTAAGGACCGCCGTATTGCCATTGTACATCATTACAATGGCACAGGCAGGCACAAGCACGTACATGTACATGCCTGCCTTCCAGCGGGTGGGGGGTCCGATCAGCATGACACCTTTCCTGTATGACAATACTTTTGACACAACCTCACTTAAAAATACAGAGGTGTACAACATTAACCACTTAAGAACCGCCGCATGGCAATGTACGTCGGCGCAATGGCACCGACAGGCACAAGCACGTACATGTATGTGCTCGCCTTCCAGCGGGTGGGGGGTCCGATCGGACCCCCTCCCGCTGGATACGGCGGTCCGGTTCGCTGCAGGAGCGATCCATGATGAGGGGATGGCCGTTGGTTTCTGGCCATCCCCTCTCGATCGCTCCTGGCCAATGACAAGCTTCCTCCCACTGTGTATTGTATACACAGGAAGGAGGAAGTGATGTCATTCTCTTCGGGGCGGTCTTTTTGACCGGACTACGAGGAGAAGACAAAAAGTAAGTGTGCACCAACACTACACTGACATGTAGGTACACACAGGCACACAACCCCCCCCCGATCGCCCCCCCGATCGCCCCCCGATCCCCCTCCCCCCCAGTCACAGTGTCACTGATTGCATTGATCATTTATTTACTGATCACTGCATTCAGTGTCAGTTGTAAAAGTAAAAACTGTCAGGGCAGTTAGTGTTAGGTCCAGGGTAGCCCCCTATCACCCCCCAATAAAGGTTTAACCCCCTGATTGCCCCTAGAGTTAATCCTTTCACCCCCTTTTGCCAGTGTCACTAAGCGATCATTTTTCTGATCGCTGCATTAGTGTCGCTATTGACGCTAGGTAGCTAGTTATTTTTTTAGGTTCACCGCCAGGTTTTTATAGCGCTAGGTACCCCGATATACTACCCAATAATGGTCTTAACCCCCTGATTGCCCCTAGAGTTAACCCTTTCACCCCCTTTTGCCAGTGTCACTAAGCGATCATTTTTTTGATCGCTGCATTAGTGTCGCTATTGTCGCTAGGTAGCTAGTTATTTTTTTAGGTTCACCGCCAGGTTTTTATAGCGCTAGGTACCCCGATATACTACCCAATAATGGTTTTAACCCCCTGATTGCCCCTAGTTAACCCTTTCACCCCCTTTTGCCAGTGTCACTAAGCGATAATTTTTCTGATCGCTGCATTAGTGTCGCTAGTGTCGCTAGGTAGCTAGTTATTTTTTAGGTTCACCGCCAGGTTTTTATAGCGCTAGGTACCCCGATATACTACCCAATAATGGTTTTAACCCCCTGATTGCCCCTAGTTAACCCTTTCACCAGCGATCACAGTATAAGTGTCACAGGTGACGCTGGTTAGCCAGTTAGTTATTTAGGTTCCCCCTCAGGTTTTTATATAGCGCCAGGGACCCCCATATACTACCTAATAAAACTTTGAACCCCCTGATTGCCCCTAGTTAACCCTTTCACCAGTGATCACCGTATAAGTGTTACGGGTGACTCTGGTTAGTTTGCTTTTTATAGCATCAGGGCACCCACCATTTATTACCCAATAAAGGTTTAACCCCCTGATCACCCGGCAGGTGATATCAATTAGGTTTTAGGGTCAGGGTCTGCGTCGCCCCAGGCAGCGCTAGGTTAGTGCCAGTACCGCTAACACCCACACGCAAAGCATAAACCTCCCGTAGTGGTATAGAATCTGAACAGATCAATATCTGATCTGATCAGATCTATACTAGCGTCCCCAGCAGTTTAGGGTTCCAAAAAAACGCATTGAGCGGGATCAGCCCAGATACCTGCTAGCACCTGCGTTTTGCCCCTCTGCCCAGCCCACCCAAGTGCAGTATCGATCGATCACTGTCACTTACAAAACACTAAACACATAACTGCAGCGATCGCAGAGTCAGGCCTGATCCCTGCGATCGCTAAGTTTTTTTTGGTAGCATTTTATATTTAAATCCGGAAGGCAGTGGTTGGGTTTTGGGGGTCCCGTACGTGGCTAGGCTCCCAAAAAGTCCCCCACATGTGGTATCCCCGTACTCGGGAGAAGCAGCAGAATTTATTTTGGGGTGTAATTTGACTTATGCCCATAGCATGTGTGAGCAATATATCATTTAGTGACAACTTTGTGCAAAAAAAAAGGTTTGTAATATTCCCGCAACTTGTGGCAAAATATAAAATATTCAATGGTCTCAACATGCCCCTCAGCAAATAGCTTGGGGTGTCTACTTTCCAAAATGGGGTCATTTGGGGGGGTTTTGTGCCATCTTGGCATTTTATGGCCTTCAAAACTGTGATAGGTAGTGATAGGTAGTGAGGAGTAAAATAAAAAATTGATGCCCTTAGAAATCCTGAAGGCGGTGCTTGGATTTCAGGGTCCCGTACGCGGCTAGGCTCCCAAAAAGTCCCACACATGTGGTATCCCTGTACTCAGGAGAAGCAGCAGAATGTATTTTGGGGTGTCATTTCACATATGCCCATAGCATGTGTGAGCAATATATCATTTAGTGACAACTTTGTGCAAAAAAAAAAAAGTTTGTAATATTCCCGCAACTTGTGGCAAAATATAAAATATTCCATGGACTCAGCATGCCTCTCAGTAAATAGCTTGGGGTGTCTACTTTCCAAAATGGGGTCATTTTGGGGGGTTTTGTGCTATTTTAGCATTTTATGGCCTTCGAAACTGTGATAGGTAGTGAGGAGTGAAATCAAAAATTTGCACCCTTAGAAATCCTGAAGGTGGTGATTGGTTTTCGGGGTGCCGTGCGTGACTAGACTCCCAAAAAGTCCCACACATGTGGTATCCCCATACTCGGGAGAAGTAGTGGAATATATTTTGGGGGGAAATTCCACATATAACCATGGTATGTGTGAGCAATATATCATTTAGTGACAACGTTTTGTAAATTTTTATTTTTTTTGTCATTATTCAATCCCTTAGGACAAAAATAATAAATATTCAATGGGCTCAACATACCCATCAGCAATTTCCTTGGGGTGTCTACTTTCCAAAATGGGGTCATTTGGGGGGGGGTTTGTACTGCCCTGCCATTTTAGCACCTCAAGAAATGAGATAGGCAGTCATAAATTAAATTAAAAGCTGTGTAAATTCCAGAAAATGTACTCTAGTTTGTAGACGCTATAACTTTTGCGCAAACCAAAAAATATACGCTTATTGACATTTTTTTTACTAAAGACATGTGGCTGAATACATTTTGCCCTCAATGTATGACTAAAATTTAGTTTATTCGATTTTTCTTATAACAAAAAGAAGAAAATATCTTTTTTTTTCAAAATTTACGCTCTTTTTCCATTTATATCGCAAAAAATAAAAATCGCAGAGGCAATCAAATACCATCAAAAGAAAGCTCTATTTGTGGGAAGAAAATGACGCAAATTTCGTTTGGGTGCAATATTGCATTACTGCGCAATTACCAGTTAAAGCGCAATGCGAAATTGGAAAAATACCTCTGTTCCTTAAGGTGTTTATTGGTCCGGGGCTGAAGTGGTTAATAGGGGAAAAGTTTTTTCAAAGGGTCACTTCAAAAGAACGTTTGGTTCCTACCATGATACTATAGAATTATAACACTTATCAAATTGTAAACCCTCATATGATTTTTTATATATAATTTTTTTTTCCTTTCTATATACTAATAATGATACTCTTGTATCGGACGATCGGATTGTTCATGTGTGTGGAGTCTATTTTAATTATGTCCTTAGTATAATTCGGAAAACTATGATCTAAAAAAATGTACTATATATAAACACTTCCTCATGATTTTGTTATGTTAATAATATTGTTACGTCATTCAAATACCAGAAAAGGAAAAGATTTTTTTTTTAAAAAACAATTAAAAAAAATATATAAATCTTTAATCGTGATTTTATTCTATCAAATTCATATTACTTTATTTTATCAAACGACACGATCGTTTACCTATAGGAAAAGGATTTTACTTTTGGATCAAATTATGGAGAAACCTCCTTTATTAAAATACCTCCTTTATTAAAATACCTCATTTAAGAATAAAAATAAATATAACATTTAAATTAAATTGTAAAAATAAAAATAAAATAAAAATAAATATAAATAAATATAAAAAAAAATAAAAAATTTTCTCTTAAAATTAAAACCACAGAGACAAATAATTTTAAGAAAATTCCAAGAAAATGTATATGTTATATTGTGACATATGTATATATGTGTATATATATATATATATATATATATATACATATGAACCCTGGTGCATAAAGGAGATATTCTAAGATTACTATTAGCTACTCAATTGCATACTCTATTATGTATCGCTAATAAAGCAATTTACGTCCAATTCTATATTAAGGCCATTAGGATTTAAAACATCTACTAGATATATCCACTGAGTTTCATGTTTAGAAAGCTCACGTACTAGGTTAATGCCCCTTCAGTGGGGTTTAATTTGTTCAATACCCCAAAATTGTAGTCCAGATGGATCCTTATTATGTTTAAGTTTAAAATGCAGAGACACGTTGTGATCTTTGTACCCAATCTTGATGTTATGTATATGTTTGGCAATCCTTATTCTTAATTTTCTCTTTGTCCTTCCAATGTACATCAAGCCACATGGACATGTTAAAGCATATACAACGTGAGTACTATTGCACGTGATAAATTGTTTGATAGTAAACTCACGTTTGTTTGAAAGTGAAGTGAATTTATCCAAACTTCTAATGGGGTTCCTAATTTCACGGCATGCTTTGCATTTACGACAGGCAAAAAAAATTTTTTTATCCCAAAATGTGGGGGGGGGGTCCAGGGGGATCAATCACCTTTTTTATGATTTTGTCTCCAAAACTCAGTGCCTTTCTATAAATGAATTGAGGTCGGGATGGTAATGCCGGATTCAATTTTTTGTCAAGCAAAAGGATGGGCCAGTGTCGTTTAAAAATATTTTCCACTTCCTTATATTGTGTATGAAAATTAGAAATAAAACCCCATTCCTTATTGCTATTGGTCCATTTCTTATCGCTATTGGCCCCTTCCTGATTATTTGCTGATGACATAATATTAGGGTTCTTCTCTCATAAACACTCTGTTCTGGAGATATTACCCACATCCTCAATCACTTTTTGTAGTTCATACCCTCTAGCGGCAAATCTATCCATTAACACCTTGGCCTGTGAGATATAGTTATCAAATTTCGAACAATTTCTACGGACACATGTTATTTGGCCCTTTGTAATATTTCGTAACCAGTTTGGACAGTGACCACTAGACATAGGCAAATAGCTATTGTGGCCAGTTTAAAAAAAAAAAACTCTCGTCTCCAATTTATCCCCTTTTCGATACATGGTTACGTCTAGGAAATTCAGTTCCTTTTTACTCCTTTCTGAGGATAAACAGATATTGCAATTATTATTATTCAATTTATTAATAAAATCTTCCAACTGTTCTACGTTACCATTCCAAATAAAAAATAGATCATCAATGAATCGTTTATAGAATAGTAATTCCAAAGGTGGATTATTGTGTATAACCTTGTCCTCCCACTCAGCCATGAATAGGTTGGCTATGCTGGGTGCAAACTTTGCACCCATAGCTACACCCCTTTTCTGTAAATAAAATGCTCCGTTATACCAAAAATAATTGTGACTAAAACAAAAATCTAATGAGTCTCTGAGAAATACTTTCTGAGAATGGGGAAGATGTTCCCTTTGGCTGAGTGCCCAATTTAATGCCAATAAAGCATCGTCATGTTGAATGATCGAATAAAGGGATGCTACATCCGCTGTCACCAAAAAGATGTAATTTTTTTCTTTCAGATCTACTTCACTCAAAAGATTCAAAAAACTTTTGGTGTCTCTTAGATATGCCTTTGTATTGAGTACACTCTTTTGCAAAAAAGTATCCAGATATTGACCTAATCTTGACGACACTGATCCATTACTGTTCACAATAGGTCTAGCCGGAGGATTTTTTGAATCTTTGTGTACCTTCGGTAAAGTGTTAAGTGTGGGAATCCGGTTACTTGAGGGAAGAAGATATCTTGCCTCTTTATTCGCGAGAACGCATCTCTTTGTCCCCAATTCTACCAATTTCTCCAATTGATCTTGATATGAGCGAGTGGGATCCACTTCTAATTTGGTATACGTTTGATCATCCGATAACAATGTGATGATTTGGTTGTGATAAAAATCCCTAGTAAGAATCACAACTCCTCCACCTTTATCCGCTGGGCGTATTATAATTTCTTTTCGCTTCTCCAGCATCTCAATTCCATCATTGATGTGTCTACAATGTGGTAGTTTTTTAGGTTTAAGTGTTTCTAGGTCTTTCAGAACCAAACCTTTAAAAACCTCAATCTGATGATTGGGATGGTTAGGAGGATTAAAAAGGGATTTGTTTTTTAATCCACTGTTTATTGCCTTATTGCTATATGTAATGGGAGGTCCCATTCAAGGATTACTCCCCAAAAAATGATTTTTTATATTCAATTTGCGTATATATTTGTGGACGTCTATAAAAACGTCAAATTTATTCACTGTTTTTTTTATTTTTTTATTCCACATTTAAGGCCCAGATTTAAAATATTCTGTTCTTTGTGAGTTAACTCGACTTGCGCCAAATTGAACACTCCTTCTATTCCGATTCTCGTCTTCTTTTGTTGGATCCTCCTACCGGCCCTACAACCCCTGAATTTATTTCTCTCCATATGGGTAACGGTTTTTGTTTGTAGGTGGATACTCCTTTTGCGTTTGGTTCCCAGTGCGTACACAATTTTCCCATATCCCTGTTTCGAATGTGTCTCTGCTGAGGATATGGAGGTTTCCCCCTGTGGGGATGAAAACCTCGGCCCCTCCAATAGTTCCCCCTTCCTCTTCCTAAAAAAGGACGTTGGGGGGGATAGTCATAACATTCATTTTGTTGAAGGAGAGGCTGAAATCTATTTGATGTAGTAACATTATAAGGACCTCCTCGTGGAGTGTTCAAAATATATCCCTGATTGTTAGGGTCAATATAATCAGTTGTCCGTGGAGGATTCCCATACTGTCCCTGATTATTTTTCCCTCTATGTCCCTTAGTTTTTCCCCTACTATGTTTAGCAGGAGTAGAGGAATGTACCGGGGACTCCAAATAGGAGTTAATGGGAGGATTCTGCATTTGTGAGCCTATTAGGACCAATTTGGGCTTTAAATGTACTATCTGTTGTGATGAGGAAGGTAAACGCATGTCCACATCTTCATTATCTGTACTAACCATCTGCTGTTGCCATGAATATATTAAATTAGTCCTAAAATCATTCAAATCTCTGTGGTATTTCTTAAGCTTCTTTTTTTGTGTATCTTTATCTATCTATTTTTTCAAGTTTTTTGTGTACCCTGTCATTAAAATCCTTAATTTCCTGTGTTTCTTTGATGGGATCTAATTGCTCCTGCAAGCTTCTTATTTTACTCTCAATGTTAACCATTTTCCGTCTCTTCCTTTGCAAGACTAAGCCCTTGTACACACGGTTGGAGAATACGTCGGAATGTGTCCTATCGGACCGTTTTGTCGGATAATCCGACTGTGTGTGGTATGCATCGGACTGTTTCCGTCGGAATATCCGTCGGACCAAATTTTCCAACTTGCTGGAAATATTTTCCGACAAACTGCTCCGATCGGACATACTCCGATCATGTGTAGACTACTCCGACGGACAAGGTGCCACGCATGCTCACATTCAAATTCCGACACGGAAGCGCTCGTTCAGGTAAAACTACTGCTCGTAAGCGATATAGCACATTCGTCACGCTGCAATGTTAAAAATGATTTCATGAAGCGCATTCTCTTGTTCTTTACAATGCTGCAAGAAGGAACTTCTTTTGATGCTCATAGTCACACACACTTCTCCCGAACGTATTTCATTACTCTTTTTTAACCATTTCGGAAATACAATTTTATTTTGCGTCACATCTACACAATTTTAGATTTTGTTTATTCTTTTTTGGATGTTTTTTTTTTTTAATTCCTAAAAATCTCCTTTAAAGACAGTTTGCTAATTTCTCTTTTTTTTGGGGTGTTTTTTGTGTGTAAACTTACCACAACAACATTATTTAATTTTTTATCTTTGGTTTTTCGTTTTTAATCTACAGGAGGTTGTTTAGTGTTGGTGCCCCTTGTTATTCATTTCACTTTGTATTTTTGAAATGTACCTGCCTGCTCACAAATAAACTGGCCTTTTGGAAGGAAAACACATACACAAGTATTTCATCAAACAAAAAAACCTTTATTTTGGTCTCACTAAAATAAAAAGAGGAACGCAGCGCTGGAGAAACTTGTTACTTTGGTGCAGCCTTTGGCCGCCAGGGCAGACATGAACAAATTAGAATATAAAAAATTGGTGGCCTGAGGAGTACATATCTCAGGGAGAGAAGTCTGGTCCCGAAGTCCTAGAGAACAGGAAATTCAGATGCCATTTATGTCCCCAGGATGTGGTTCTTCAAGAGGCTGCATCTTCTGGCAGACCAGACTGAACCCAGGCCATCACTCACTCATCTTCCTTAGGCACTTCCCACCAGGCATCCTTCAAGGCTGTGGCTGGGCTCCTGTAGTTGGGGCAGGAGGAGGAGGGCGTTGGTCGACCTCCTGGCTGCCACTTGCCACAGCCTCCCCCCGACTGAGGTCTTCCTGTGTATGAAAAGGGGACATAGTTTTAGTTTTTTGCTCAACAATCACACCATTTTGTGCTCCTGGCTTTTGCAAATTGAATGTTACCAAATAGAACAGACTATCATTCTGAGCCCAGCATTTTTCTTTCCCGTCCCAATCATTTTTGGTCACTACTGTCTCTTGATATGTAAACCACTTTGTTAAATCACAACTTACTGATCAATAAGAACATCTAGTTAACATCATTAAATGTAACACAAGAAATATGTTCAACAATGCAATACCTGTCTCAACATGTTGCTGCCTGGAAGGCCCAGGTTGGACATCAGAAGCCTCAGCTGGGGGTGAAGTATGCCTTGAAGGAAGACTGGAGAGTGGTGGCCTGAGTGGTGGCCTGGGTACCCCCTGGTCTACCAGAAAATGCAGCCTCTCAAAGTAAACCATCCTGGGGTAATAAACGGCATCTGGATCTCCTGCTCTCAAGGACTCCAGGTGCTTCTTTCTCTCCCTGAGATATGTAATCTTCATGGCCACAATTTTCCTATTCAGATAGGCCATGTCTGCCGTGGGAACCATGATCCACACCAAAGAAAGAAGTTTCTCCAGCGCTGCGTTCCTCTTTCTTATGTCATAGTAAAACTCGTTGTGGAACTGCCACAGGCAGGGCATCTCCTTGTAGAGTTCGAGGAATAGCCCCATAAAATTTGGGTTTTTGAATGGATCCATATTGTCTGCAAGACACAACACAAGATAAACCCTCAAATACTAATAATGCCATTAAAAACCCTCCTAATCTTGTCCCAACATCGGCTTAGATAGAAGCAGTCTAGTCTAGTGATGCACCAAGTTAAAAATTTTACCTTCGGGGGGGGCGTGGCCGGACGTTGAGCTGAGTGGACGCTCTGGCTGGGAGCTCCTGCCTTCCAAAGGCCTACGTTGCAGTTTGCCGGGTCCCTCTGGCCTTGCCTGGTCCTCAGCGTGGATCCCGGTGTCCCTCGGCATCTGGGGGCTCCGGGCACCGGAGACGCGGTTCGCACACTCGCCGCGGCCGCTACTACGCGAGTCTGCGGCTTCGGCCTAGTTGGAGCATACGGCGGCCCTCTTGGTACACCCCGCGGAACGGTCGCCGCTGCTTCCGGCCATCCCAGGCCCTCCCGTGGTTGTTCCTCGGCCTGCCAGGGGTCCCGCTGAGGCCCGGGTACGCAGCGATCTCCTGGAGCCAGGCCGCCTGAAGTGGATTCCGTAGGTCCGGCCTGTTTGGGGGAAACGGCGGCCATCTTGGCCCACCCGGCAGCAACACCTCCGCTATTCTCTGGATTTACTGGCTCCCCTACACCTGCATCTCCTTTCTGGATTGATCTACAGCTGGGCACCCCTTCCCCCGCGGTCAGTGGAGCCTGCAGATTCTGCTCCCAAGCCTACTACGTCGGTCATCCAGGACATAGGTAGGAAGCAGCCATCTTGCTACACCCTGACACGAGCCATCAGCCTCGTTGCTCTCCCTTCCCTGGACCACCCCGATTATACAGCACCAGCCACTGGCCTGTCTCAGGGTATCCTGCAGGCACCTTACCTGTACCAGTGAAGATAGGGGCTTATTCCCCATAACCACGTACAATGGCCATCTTGCTCCACCCGGTGACAGGCCTATAGGATCCTTCCTAACTCCTCCGGGTTTCGATCGCCCCACGCAGGGTCTCTGGCACTAAGGGGCCTCAGGCGTGACATGTAGGAGGGAAGTCATGTAGACTTTCGGTCCCCGTCCCTATATTTACAGCTCCTGTACAGCGTCCACAGCTTCTTTAGATCCAGGAGCGACACCGCAGCCGGTCAGCTACTTCCGAGCATCTTATGGGAAAGATTGGTTTCCAGAAAGAAATTTACCGTGGATTTATCCCGCCACCACCTAATCAAACCATGGAGCGCTTCCTGCATAAGTCATAATCCCCGACCCCGAATGCTGTGTCGTGTTCACCAGTCCCTACCGACTCCCTCCCCACAGCCGAAAAATCACCTCAGATGGAACTCAGGTCCCACCCAACACAACTCTCCGATACATCAGCTATGGTAACAGTAGCTGTGTTGGACCTTAAGCTTCAATCACTGCTCCAGGACCTGACCCATAACATGGCTAGAGAGGTGGGTAAAATAGCACACAAACTCCGTGGGGAAATAGATCAACTTGGAGAACGTACAGACACCCTGGAGAACAAATTCGACGAGTTGACCCAATATGTACACGCTCTGGAGGAAGACAACGCCGCTATGAAGCACACGGCCTCCCAACTCCAGCTCCAACAAGAAGATTTGGAGAACAGAGAAAGGCATCAGAACCTAAGAATCCGAGGAGTACCTGAGGCTATCAGTGATAAAGAACTCCGCCCATACCTCCTAAGCCTATTTGTCACCTTGGCCCCCCACATCCCAGATATCGATTGGCGCCTTGACCGGGCTCACAGATCTCTGGCTCCTAAACCTCCACTCGGCTCTAACCCCAGGGACGTCATTGTCCGTTTTCATTATTATGAGAGTAAGGAAGCCCTCACTACCGCAACTCGCAACAAGTCTCGCATTGACTTTAAACAAGCCAAGATTCAAATTTTCAGCGACCTCTCCCCTATCACCCTGGCGAAAAGATGCAGCTTCCGCCCAGTTACCACGCACTTACAAAACCATCAAGTGCCTTACCGCTGGGGGTTTCCCTTTCGTCTGTCTGTATCTAAAGATGGCGCCCAATTCTCCCTACATGACCTTTCTGAAAGTGAAGCCTTCATTCGTAACCTAGGTCTCCCACCTATCCCTGAGGAGGACCTACAGCTTCCCATCCAAAACCCCAAGCCTCTGACAACACCAGCCAAGATGTGGACCCCCGTACGACGGCGTCCGCAGAAGTCCTTCTCCACTCCTCAACGAGCTAATCCTGCAAGATTTCCTACCTGAGGGGGCTCCCTCTTCAAGGCTCTCTTGAGGTTCTTTTTCCTTTCTCCCTCTCCACAGCCGGACAATTTTTCACCTGGTTGTGAAAATGACCCTATGAAACCGGGTCGTTCCATTCCCATTGGAGAACTCCTTTCTAAACCCCTTTTTATTTTCTACAGCACTTACCAACCTTACCAATCTTACAATAGCTTACAATCCTTTTGTTTAACTGCTAACCATCCATTGAACGGAGCTGACTATTTTTCTGTGAAGAGATGGGAATCTACCGTCGGATCGCATAGTCTGCCATGTCCCTTACTAATACCCCAGGCTGCTGCTTGGGTTCCCTGAAGTTTTTTTCTCTTCAGGGTCTCCAAAAATGTTTTCAAATAATTTTTTTCCATTGTTTTTTTCTTCTTTTTTTCTCTTTTTTTTTTTTTAAAAGATAAGTTTTTATTAGGTTTTCAAATAGTACAAAATCGCATGGTGTACATTGTGTTACATTTTACAGCCATCGTAACATACGGAATAACATCGAAGCTTTGCAGCTGAATGAACAGTGTACATATATTATGAGATCTCCTCAGGGGAGTAAAGCTGGAGAGCGCACCTCATCCCTGGCGGGTTTCCCCTCTCCTCCCAGACACCCCTTACGGGATCAATTCTGTGTCCGGGGGGAGAGCAGACCCCTCCAAGAAGTGGCTTGGGATCCCAACCATTTTGAGAAACATCATTTTTGAAGACCATAATACGGTAGTAACAGAAGAACAACAACCAAACAATTCAGCGCTCTAATAATGGAGCAGAGAGCATCTAACTAGCACTGTTGAAATAGTATCCGAGTACATCAGGGTAAAGAAGGTCAGTTTCCCAGTGGAAGCGTATTAGTGTGTGAAATCCAATTGGACCAGCGACTCCATTTTTGGATAACGTGGTCTTTCTTGGAACTGCTGCGTGCAATTGTCAGTTCATATATGTGATGTAGCTGTGTGGTGCTTATCACCTCTGAAAGGGTCGGTGGAGTAGGATTCCTCCACCTTCTAGTTATTTCCAGCCTAGCTGCCAGCAGGATGTGTGAAATAGAGTGTCTCATCTTCATGGGATATTGGTCCAAGGTCAGGGATAGTAGAGCTAGGTCAGGTCGTGGGGTAATTATAATTTGGGATATAGCTGAGAGTAACCGGAAAGTTGATTCCCAGAAGGATGTCAATTTGGGGCAGCTCCAGAATACGTGGAGCATATCCCCTTTGTTCCCACACTGCCTCCAACAAGTCGCGGAGTGCTGATCAGAAAACTTTGACACCCTATCTGGAGTTAGGTACCACCTTTGAGTTAACTTAACGGTCAATTCCCACAGTGTGGTGCATCTAGTCTTTTGGTAGGTGGCCTTGATAGCTGTGGCCCATTGTTCAGGTGTGTACGTGAGGTTAAGGTCTCTTTCCCACTTGAGTATAGGGGCAGATTTTTCAAGTATGTGTTTTTGTTGGAGCAGGTTATAGAAGAGAGAGATGCCCTTGTGTTTGCACGTCGGGTTTGTAAGAAAAAACCATGCAGGGTGGGGGATTTTACATGTCCAGTTAGGGGAGGCACGGAGGTAATGTTTGGTCCTTAGGTATAGGTAAAGGTCCGAGTCCGGTAGTCTGTATTCTTGTTGTAGGGCAGGGAAGGGCTTTATTTGCCCCGCCATGAATAGATCATCAACATGTGATATTCCCTTAGTCTGCCAAGCAACATAGGAAACCAGGTCAATTTTCTTTTGGAGAACGAGTAGCGGTGTTTTAAGGGTGGCCCTGTTGGTGTATTTGTTGGTAAGGTGTAAGAATCTTTTCCAAGTCCGGAGGGTGGCTAACATCGTGGGGGGGAGTTTCTGATTCTTGGAAATAGAATAATTGGAGGAGAGTAGCCAGACAAGGAGATGTTGGCCCGGGGTAAGCGATGCTTCTATCTGACCCCAAAGAGTGTTTTGTGCAGGAGCAACCCATTCACGTATTTGAGTCAGTATGGCAGCCATGTAATAATCGTGGAAGTCGATGTAACCCGCCCCTCCCGCTAGACGAGTTTTAATGAGGTGTTTATGTGCGCTTCTAGCCTTTTTACCTTGCCATATAAAGGCGGACAGCATGGTTTGTAAGGATCTGAGATAGGAGAGGGGAATGATGATCGGTAAAGTCCTGAATAGGTACAGTACTTGGGGTAGATGGAGCATTTTAAAGGCTGCAAGGCGGCCCATCCACGACAGCTCAAAGGACGCTAGTTTGCGAAGGTCATTCTGTAGCTGAGTGCGAAAGGGGATGAAGTTGTGGCAGAAAAGGTCTGCAGAGTCGTTGGTTAGTTGAACCCCTAGATAAGTAATGCTCTTAGCTGCCCATGAGTATGGAAGCTGGTTTCGTAGCATGGAGCTGGTGGAAATATCGAGGCCCAAGTTCAAGATGTGTGATTTAGCATCATTAACTTTGTAAAATGATACTTTGCTAAATTGTGCAAGGGTCCTTTGAACTGCCGGGAGGGAGGCGGTGGGGTTAGAAAGCATAAGAATTACGTCATCCGCGAATAAGCTTATCTTATGAATGTACTTGCCTATGGTTATACCCTGTATTTGATCATTCATTCGGATAGATTGCGTGAGGGGTTCTATTACTAGATTGAAGATTAAGGGTGACAGGGGGCAACCCTGTCTGGTGCCATTGGAGATGCCAAACGGGGATGAGAGCGTATCTGCCGTGAATACTCGGGCAGAGGGGGAGGAATATAGGGCCATTATAGCTCTGTAAATGGGCCCGGTGAACCCAAATTTATCCAGCGCCGCTGACAGGTACCCCCAATGTACTGTCGAACGCTTTTTCAGCGTCTAGGGACAGGAGCACAGAGGGGGCACCCGTGAGCGGCACATGATGAATGGTATCCACCATACGTCTGGTGGCATCGGAGGCTTGGCGGCCCTTTGTGAATCCTGATTGATCTAAATGTACAAGGGTTGGGATAATGTCCAATAGTCTATTGGCGATCATTTTTGCGTAGATTTTTATGTCAACATTGAGTAAAGAGATGGGGCGGAAATTCTGGGGTGTATTAGGTTCTTTGCCCGGTTTTGGTAGGGTTATTACGATTGCGCTTAGCATTTCTTTCGAGAATGTGGAAGATTGCACTGCCGAGTTGTAAACCTTACATAGTACTGGGGCTAGCAGTTTATGGAATCGTTTGTAGTACTCCCCGTTGAATCCATCTGGGCCAGGTGCTTTAGCGCTTGGGAGTTTTTGGATCGTGAATTCTATTTCGGGGATCGTGAAGGGCTCGTTAAGGCTGTCTAGTTGGGTAGGTGAGAGAGCGGGAAGATCGACTTGAGAGAGAAAGCCTAGAATGTCGTCTTGCGTGGGTTGTATGGTATCCTTATCCGTCTTTAGATTATACAGGTCGCTATAATACGAGCTAAATGCGTCCACGATTTCAGTAGGTTTAAGAACTTTAGCTTTAGTGTGAGGGTGGTATATATACGATATCTTGGATTTGATCCTATGACCTTTTAATCTCAGGGCCATTAGTTTACCCGCCTTATTGCCCGTGGAGTAGTTAGTTACCTTTAATTTAATGTACAATTTTTCGAATGACTCTAATAACAAGGACCGTAGCTCATAGCGTAGTTTAAATATCTGTGATTGGATAGTAGGGGAGGGGTTGTGTTTGTTGAGAGATTCAGCAGCCGCTATATCGGCTGTCAGTTTATCCAAAAGTTGAGATCTTTTTTTCTTCGCTCTGGCCCCTGCCTGAATAAGAACACCTCTAATGACCGCCTTATGGGCGTTCCACACTACCTCCGGGTCAGACACAGATTGTGAGTTAATAGAAAAGAATTCTTCTAATTGTTGCTGAACATGCGAGGCTAATATCGGATCATTGAGAAGATAGCTGTTTAACCTCCATAGTGTGGAGTTGGATTGGTATGATTTCGAGTCAATAGTGATACTAATAGGAGCATGGTCCGACCAGGTGGCAGTGTGAATCGCCGAGGCTGATATTTTTGAAAGCAGACACTTATCGGTTAGAAATAAATCTATACGTGAGTAGGTGTTATGACGCGGTGAAAGAAACGTATAGTCACGTTCATTCGCATGACAACACCTCCATACATCATACAAGTCATTTGAATGTAAAAATCCCTCTAATGGTGAAGCAAGTCTCTTACAACCTGCTGTAGAGTCCATGTGGACATTAGGGACAAGATTAAAGTCTCCGCACCAGATGACGTGCCCCTGTTGGAGGGATTTAACTTTCTTCCATAAGGATTTGATAAACGCCATTTGGCGAAGGTTGGGGGCATATAGGGACACTAGAGTATACATTGCGTTATTGATCTTGCATATTAGGACAATGTAGCGGCCCTCAGTATCCGTGATGCATTGCTGAAGATGAAAGTCAACAGTGTCGCGGATTGCAATGAGAACTCCTCTTTGCTTTTTCGTGAAGGATGATTTGAAGATATGTGGGAATAATTTATGTTGGCATGTGGGTGGAGAGTCCGAGGTGAAATGAGTTTCTTGTACACAGAGTACATCGCCCTTAAGCGACAGGGCTGT
Source organism: Lithobates pipiens (assembly GCF_037356315.1). Lineage (NCBI taxonomy): Eukaryota > Metazoa > Chordata > Amphibia > Anura > Ranidae > Lithobates > Lithobates pipiens. Next base: position 120,186,276 of record NW_027507686.1, read on the forward strand.
TTTCCATAGGGATGTTCGTTTAGCCGGGTGGTTTAATCCCTTAGCATTCAGGGATAGGATTGTGAATGACATGGTGGTAAGTGATCGCGTGTGAATATTGGTTGCACTTACAGTTCACAGATGACTAGTCCAACGATCGCTGGATGCTGTTGTACCTTGGTTGTACAGGAGAATGCTGTGGTTAGTCAGTTGCGAGGTTCACGGTGGGAGTAACAATATTCGGAGGTGCGTTACTGGAAGTATGAAGTGTCCTCGATCGGTCCCGTTTCTTCTGGAGCTGGAGTATATGATATACAGGAACACTAGAGTGAACTGAGACAAAAACACACAAACAAAAAAAAAAAATAAGAAACAGAATAGCAAAAACCTTAGCAGGTCAAGATGCAGCCAACAGTGGCTGGGTATAGAGGTAAAACAGGTCAGCTATCACCCGCCTTGAGCTGGAGCTGACTGAACTAGGGGGTAGAGTCTAGGTTCAAGTAGAAGCGAGCCTGGGGCCGGCCCGGATTATACATTGTTGCTCACATGGAAACGGGCAAGAGTGCTCACTTCGATTTAAGTGGAAGACGATCCCTCTGACGGCCATGGGGTGGGGAGGCCTGTTTGTTAGGGCCTGGTTGGTTGTTCTGAAGGGATTCCTGGTGTATACCCCAGGAGTTGAGCAATTTCAGTCCGCCTTCCAGGGTAGAGATCGTGTGCGGGATGCCGTTGTATGCTACCTGAATGGTAGCCGGATGGCGCCACTTGTAGATCACTTTGTGATTAGTGAGGGCTTTTGTGATTGGTTTTAGTTGTCTCCGTAACTGTAGTGTATATTGCGATAAGTCGGCAAACAGCTGGATGTCTGCATAGGGAGCAGGGAGAGTGACCAGAGCCCTGGCCTTGGTGAGGATCTGCTCTTTTGCCTGAAAAAAGTGGATTCTCAGGAGCACATCTCGAGGTACTGACTCCGCTAGGTGTTTTGGCTTAGGGATCCTGTGGATGCGGTCTATTGTCAGCTCTATGGGAGAGAGTTCAGGTAGCATGGCAGCAAACATGGTGCTAGCAAACTTGCGGAGATCTGCGGGGGGCACCGTTTCCGGTATTCCGCGTATTTTTACATTATTGCGGCGAGAGCAGTCCTCGAGGTCCGCTAATTTGTGTTTGATCCACTCCGTGTCCTCTTTCTGTGCCATACAAGAGTCAACCAAATCATTTACAGTCTCTGTACATTCCTCCATTTTGTCCTCCATATACTGCACTCTGTCACCCATGTGTCTCATTTCTGCTGAGAAGTTATGTATCAGTGAGGACAAGTTAGACATGAGGGATGACTGGAGGGATAATAGCATGTCTTTCATGGTGGAGTCCAATACTGGTTGTCCCGATGTGGGAAACACCGCAATGGAAGACTGTAGTGAGGCTATTGCATTAACATTATGGAGGTCTGTACTCACTGTGGTTCCGGCCTGGTAAGCTGCTCTTAAGATATACTCCTGTAATGTGAAGGGCCTGAATTCCATCAGCAAGAGATGGCAAGCTCTGAAGGAGTTCAGGTCCTCCAATGCGGAGGCGATCATGGTCCAGGAGACCCACTTCAGACCGGGTGGATCCTTTAAATTTCGCATCTAAGCATTTTCCTTTGGCCTATATAGCCTCTGATGCCTCTGGGAAGGCTGGTGTGGCAATTCTCATTAAACGTTCTTGCCCGCTACGCATCCTCTCTTCCTATCTGGATCCACACGGTCGTTTTGTGCTCCTGAGCTGTAGTCATCTGAACACTCAATTCATTTTGGCTAACATCTATGCTCCAAGCGTGGGTCAGATCGGATTTATTACAAAAGTTTTGGAGAAACTCCAATCGTTTTCTCAACCCTTTATGATTATAGGGGGAGATTTCAATGTGTGCATGTCCCTGACTAAGGATAGACGAGGCCTATTTTAAGACACCCCGCGAACCGCGGTCCAGAAGCTTTCCTCCTCATTCCGTAAACTAACTAGATCACACAACCTCTTTGGCACATGGAGAGTGAAAGACCCTACTCAGACAAGCTATAAGTTTTACTCTCCCGCTCACAAGATGTATTCCAGATTGGACTACTTATTTGTAACTGCCCCTCTCCTTCCAAACATTGTCTCTTCTGAGATCAACCCCATTACTTGGTCGGATCATGCACCCATTGAACTTGACATTGTCTTGACGGCCTCCACCCCCAAGACCTGCCATTGGCGTCTTAATGAATCTCTGATAAAAGACCCAACAATCCAAACCCAATTGCAACAAAAACGATCTGAATTTTTCCACCTAAATGATGGATCGGTTGCAGAGCTTTCCACCTTGTGGGAGGCCCATAAGGCTTTTTTCAGGGGTGAATGCATCTCTGCGGGATCCCGCCTTAAGCGGGACTCCACCAAATTCAAAACTGATCTCCTTGCTCAACTGAAAATCGCAGAGATGCACCTACTCAACTCCCCCACGGTGGAACGACTGAGAGTAGTTACCTCTCTCCGGAACCGCATCAAATCTTTTGACATGAACAGGATTTCCAAATCTATGCTATGGGCCAGGAAAAAGTTCTATGAATTTGCAAACAAACCACATAGAATGCTTGTTAATAGATTGAAATCACGTCCCTTCCTTTTGATACCTGACCATTTGATGCGATCAGGTGGCACTCCTATCCACTGCCCTAAGGCTATGTCCCAGGTATTTGGTGAATTTTAAATTTTTTTTTATAACTGCTCGGTTCGGATTCTACGTCCCAATTCTCCCAGACAAAATTTGATGACTTTATGTCCTCCATAGACCTACCCAAACTGTCCATTGCACAAAACTCCACGCTCAACGCCCCTATTACTGTGGATGAGATAGCGGAGGTGATTAAAGCCTTGCTGGCTCACAAATCCCCAGGCCCGGATGGGCTCCCTTATATTTACTACAAAATCTTCGCTCCAATTCTAAATCCCTACTTGCAGACTTTATTTTCCTCTTTGCTCAAAGGTTCCGTCCCACATTCACAGTTCCTAAATGCACACATAACCGTCATCCCTAAACCGGGTAAAGATCCGTCTCTTCCAGATAATTATCGCTCTATTGCGTTATTAAATTTGGATTATAAGATCTTCACTAAACTACTGGCCAACAGACTTTCCCCACTACTACCCATGTTGATTCACAAAGACCAAGTAGGCTTTGTCCCAACGCGACATGCAGATGATAATACACGACGGACTACAGACCTGATAGATTTTTTGACTAAAACCAAGAAATCCGCCATTGTCCTAAGCCTAGATGCACAAAAAGCTTTTGACCGCCTAAGTTGGCCATTTATGTTTGCGGCCCTTTCCAGATACGGATTCTCAGGACTCTTTATACAAGCCTTGCAAGCTCTATACTCTACACCTTCCTCTCAGGTTCAATTGTCCTCATACTTGTCGCAGCGGTTCCCCCTCACCAATGGCACTAGACAGGGGTGCCCTTTGTCACCCCTGTTGTTTATTCTAAGCTTAGAACCTCTAGCTTCAGCCATCAGGTCCCACCCAGACATCCGGGGGGTATCGTTGCGACAACAAGAATACAAACTATCACTTTTTGCTGAAGATATTCTACTGACACTCACCCATCCCCTCATCTCCTTACCTTCCCTTCAGACAATTCTCTCCACCTTTGGTTCTCTCTCAGGGTTTAAAATCAACCAGTCACAAAGACCAAGTAGGCTTTGTCCCAACGCGACATGCAGATGATAATACACGACGGACTATAGACCTGATAGATCTTTTGACTAAAACCAAGCAATCCGCCATTGTCCTAAGCCTAGATGCACAAAAAGCTTTTGACCGCCTAAGTTGGCCATTTATGTTTGCGGCCCTTTCCAGATACAGATTCTCAGGACCCTTTATACAAGCCTTGCAAGCTCTATACTCTACACCTTCCTCTCAGGTTCAATTGTCCTCATACTTGTCGCAGCGGTTCCTCCTCACCAATGGCACTAGACAGGGGTGCCCTTTGTCACCCCTGTTGTTTATTCTAAGCTTAGAACCTCTAGCTTCAGCCATCAGGTCCCACCCAGACATCTGGGGGGTATCGTTGCGACAACAAGAATACAAACTATCACTTTTTGCTGAAGATATTCTACTGACACTCACCCATCCCCTCATCTCCTTACCTTCCCTTCAGACAATTCTCTCCACCTTTGGTTCTCTTTCAGGGTTTAAAATCAACCAGTCAAAAACAGAAGGCCTACCCATTAACATTTCACCAACATTGCTTGACACCCTCCAACACACCTTTAGCTATCGTTGGTGCCCTTCTTCCTTGAAGTACTTAGGAGTTCATCTTACTTCCTCGTACGACTCCCTCTATCAAGCTAATTTTCCTCCCATGTTTGCAGAAATAACCCGTCTCTTAAATCTGTGGTCCCCTCTTCCTATTTCTCTCCTCGGTAGAATTAATGTCCTTAAGATGTCGATACTTCCTAAATTACTGTATCTATTTGAAACACTTCCAATCCCAGTCCCAATGTCGCAATTGAAACTTCTCCAAAGAAAATGCCTCAAGTTCATATAGAATAATGCATCTCATAGGATTGCACGCTCCGTAGTCTACTCTTTAAAGTCTAGAGGTGGACTGGCGGCGCCAGATATCATTAAATACTATTACGCCTCTCACCTCCGGGTATTGTCTTCCTGGATCTCTAGAAAGGCTCCGAGCAGGTGGGCTGAGATTGAGATGGGGGTCACTGTTCCAGTACATCCGTGCTACATGTTATGGCCTTCCTCTGCTAAATTTATGCCTCAATTGAAATCCTTATGCCTAGCACCAATGCTTTTCACCCTTTCCATTTGGAAGAGATGTGCGGAGCAGTTTTCCCTATCCTCTAAATGTCCCCCATTTCTAAATGCACTCTTTAACCCGGATATACCCGATGGTCTGTCTTATACGAGGATGCTTCCCTGGACTCAGGCGGGAATCTTTCAGTTGCGACACCTCGTACATCCGACTACACGTAAACTTATGCCTTTCTCAGACCTGCAAACAAAATATGACCTGCCTACCTCCCTTCTATACTCATACATACAGTTTAAACATTTCTTCCACTCTAACTCCCCCTCTCTTTCGTTGGAGAAACCGACTGATTTTGAGGTCCTGTGTGCCAACGGCCCCTATGAAACCAAACAGATTTCCTCTATATACAAAATCCTACAGGAAACCCCACCTCTAACGGAACTCACTCTTAATTACATGAAAAAATGGTCCCACATACTGCAATGACCAATCTCTCTATTAGACTGGGGTAAAATATGGGAATCTACATCCAAAACTTCACGTTGTGTAGTGCAGAGGGAAACCGCTATTAAGATCTTGATGTTTTGGTACAGGACCCCAGACTTGCTGCATGCTCGCAACCCAGCCATCTCCAATATTTGCTGGAGATGCAGCGAGTCTATAGGTTCTCATTTCCATATATTTTGGGATTGCCCTTTCATTAGCCCTTATTGGACTAAAATTCAGGATCTTTTACAAATGGTACTAACGACACCTATCCCTCTGAATCCCATGCACTTCCTTCTAGGCCTCCCTTTTCGGAGACTGTCTAAAGCCTCGCGCAACCTGATGTCCTTTATCCTTCTGGCCGCTAAGAGAGCAATTCCTAGACATTGGCTCTCCACCACTCCCCCCACATTCCATCTTTTTCTTTCCATAATGGCAAATATACGTAGGATGGAACACTTGACTGCTAAAACGGAAGATACACTACCCTCCTTTTATAAAATATGGAAGAAATGGGATGACTCTGAGTTCCCCCTTGAGTCTGCTAACCCTTAAACCTCCTGATTCCCATGATGCAAACGTCTGATTAAGTTGTACCTTGCTATCTTTTTCTTTCTTTTTTTTTTCTCTGTATTGTTGTTATTCGTAACTATACAGTGGTGTGAAAAAGTGTTTGCCCCCTTCCTCATTTCCTGTTCCTTTGCATGGTTGTCACACTTAAGTGTTTCGGAACATCAAACCAATTTAAACAATAGTCAAGGACAACACAAGTAAACACAAAATGCAATTTGTAAATGAAGGTGTTTATTATTAAAGGTGAAAAAAAATCCAAACCATCATGGCCCTGTGTGAAAAAGTGATTGCCCCCTAAACCTAATAACTGGTTGGGCCACCCTTAGCAGCAACAACTGCAACCAAGCGTTTGCGATAACGTGCAATGAGGCTTTTACAGCGTCCTGGAGGAATTTTGGCCCACTCATCTTTGCAGAATTGTCCTAATTCAGTTACATTAGAGGGTTTTCGAGCAAGAACGGCCTTTTTAAGGTCATACCACAACATCTCAATAGGATTCAGGTCAGGACTTTGGCTAGGCCACTCCAAAGTCTTCATTTTGTTTTTCTTCAGCCATTCGGTGGTGGACTTGCTGGTGTGTTTAGGATCATTGTCCTGCTGCAGAACCCAAGTTCGTTTCAGCTTGAGTACACGAACAGATGGTCGGACATTCTCCTTCAGGATCTCTTGGTAGACAGCAGAATTCATGGTTCCTTTTATCACGGCAAGTCTTCCAGGTCCTGAAGCAGCAAAACAGCCCCAGACCATCACACTACCACCACCATATTTTACTGTTGGTATAATGTTCTTTTTATGAAATGCAGTGTTCCTTCTACGCCAGATATACTTGGACACACACCTTCCAAAGAGTTCCACTTTTGTCTCATCGGTCCACAGAATGTTGTCCCAAAAGTCTTGGGGATCATCAAGATGTGTTGTGGAGAAATTGAGACGAGCTTTGATGTTCTTTTTGCTCAGCAGTGGTTTTCTCCTTGGAACTCTGCCATGCAGGCCATTTTTGCCCAGTCTTTTCCTGATGGTGGAGGCATGAACGCTGACCTTAACTGAGGCAAGTGAGGCCTGCAGTTCCTTGGACGTTGTTGTGGGGTCTTTTGTGACCTCTTGGATGAGTCGTCGCTGCGCTCTTGGGGTAATTTTGGGCGGCCGGCCACTCCTGGGAAGGTTCACCACTGTTCCATGTCTTCGCCATTTGTGGATAATGGCTCTCACTGTGGTTCGCTGGATTCCCAAAGCTTTGGAAATGGCTTTATAACCCTTTCCAGACTGATAGATCTCAATTACTTTCTTTCTCAATTGTTCCTGAATTTCTTTGGGTCTCGGCATGATGTGTAGCTTTTAAGGATCTTCTGGTGGACCTTACTGTGTCAAGCAGCTCCTATTTAAGTGATGCCTTGATTGTGAACAGGTGTGGCAATAATCAGGCCTGGGTGTGGCTAGAGAAATTGAACTCAGGTGTGGACAACCACAGTTATAGTATGTTTTAACAAGGGGGGCAATCACTTTTTCACACAAGGCCATGATGGTTTGGATTTTTTTTCACCTTTAATAATAAACACCTTCATTTACAAATTGCATTTTGTGTTTACTTGTGTTGTCCTTGACTATTGTTTAAATTGGTTTGATGTTCCGAAACACTTAAGTGTGACAAACATGCAAAGGAACAGGAAATAAGGAAGGGGGCAAACACTTTTTCACACCACTGTATATCCTCTTCCGCTTTCATTTATCACATGATATGGTATGCTAACTGTACTTGAATGATCCATGGTTGGAAGATGCTTACTTTATGAACATACCTGTATGTACGCTCAATTTCGTACGTTTATATATACATGGCTTTATATTATCGAAAGTTGAAATGCTTTTTCTTTATACTGTATTGTACCTTTTTCTTTTTTTGGAAAAAACTTTATAAACAATAAAAAAAAAGAAAAAATGTTACCTTCGTTTGCTCGATCGTGACGTCTGCGTCTCACTCTCTTCACAGATCGTACGGACGATACACGCGTGTTGCGTTTTATATACAGTGCGCATGCGTGAAACTCCGCCCGCCCCTGACGTTCTTTCTAGACTATTCCCCGCCCCTTCGATTCCGGCGCAGTGGGGAGAGCACATGGCGATGAGAACACAGGTGCGCACTAATAATAGTTCCACTAACAAGGAGGAGGGTGAGGAAAGCCCAGAGCCTGAAACGTCCCGATCCAGGAAGAGAAGATGTAAGGCCTCAAATATGTCTTTTGGAGAGATGTTGGAGATGGTGGACATATTGAACAGGACCGACTATGATGGGAAGTATGGACCTTACCCAAACCCAAATATCAGAGTCTTCATAAGAATTTTGGGGTAAGACGATCCAAGGATCAACTGAGAAAACGCTGGTCAGAACTGAAACTGAGGGAGCACGAGCAGTACATAAGGATCAAGCGTGTTCTTAAAAAAAGTAAGTAGTTGTCGTATGTTCATATGATTATTCTTGCTTGCATACTGCTCCAATTTGCTTTGATTTCATGTTGTGCATTTTAAAATGGCCACTTTCAAGTTCATGGTTTCATTCGTTTGTAAGAAACATCATTCTGCAGGGAAGTATTCCAGCTTAACCACTTCAGCCCCGGACCAATAAACACCTTAAGGACCAGAGGTCTTTTTACAATTTTGCACTGCGCTGCTTTAACTGGTAATTGCGCAGTCATGCAATATTGCACCCAAACGAAATTTGCGTCCTTTTCTTCCCACAAATAGAGCTTTCTTTTGATGGTATTTGATTGCCTCTGCGATTTTGATTTTTTGCGATATAAATGGAAAAAGAGCGAAAATTTTGGAAAAAAAAGATATTTTCTTCTTTTTGTTATAAGAAAAATCGAATAAACTAAATTTTAGTCATACATTGAGGGCAAAATGTATTCAGCCACATGTCTTTAGTAAAAAAAATGTCAATAAGCGTATATTTTTTGGTTTGCGCAAAAGTTATAGCGTCTACAAACTAGAGTACATTTTCTGGAATTTACACAGCTTTTAATTTAATTTATGACTGCCTATCTCATTTCTTGAGGTGCTAAAATGGCAGGGCAGTACAAAATAGCACAAAACCCCCCAAAATGACCCCATTTTGGAAAGTAGACACCCCAAGCTATTTACTGAGAGGCATGTTGAGTCCATGGAATATTTTATATTTTGCCACAAGTTGCGGGAATATTACAAACTTTTTTTTTTTTGCACAAAGTTGTCACTAAATGATATATTGCTCACACATGCTATGGGCATATGTGAAATGACACCCCAAAATACATTCTGCTGCTTCTCCTGAGTACAGGAATACCACATGTGTGGGACTTTTTGGGAGCCTAGCCGCGTACGGGACCCCGAAATCCAAGCACCGCCTTCAGGATTTCTAAGGGCATACATTTTTTATTTTACTCCTCACTACCTATCACTACCTATCACAGTTTTGAAGGCCATAAAATGCCAAGATGGCACAAAACCCCCCCAAATGACCCCATTTTGGAAAGTAGACACCCCAAGCTATTTGCTGAGGGCCATGTTGAGACCATTGAATATTTTTTTTTTTTGTCCCAAGGGATTGAATAATGACAAAAAATAAAAAAAAATTTTTTTTTTACAAAAAGTTGTCACTAAATGATATATTGCTCACACATGCCATGGTTATATGTGGAATTGCACCCCAAAATATATTCAGCTACTTCTCCCGAGTATGGGGATACCACATGTGTGGGACTTTTTGGGAGTCTAGTCGCGTACGGCACCCCGAAAACCAATCACCACCTTCAGGATTTCTAAGGGTGCAAATTTTTGATTTCACCCCTCACTACCTATCACAGTTTCGAAGGCCATAAAATGCCAAAATAGCACAAAACCCCCCAAAATGACCCCATTTTGGAAAGTAGACACCCCAAGCTATTTACTGAGAGGCATGTTGAGTCCATGGAATATTTTATATTTTGCCACAAGTTGCGGGAATATTACAAACTTTTTTTTTTTTGCACAAAGTTGTCACTAAATGATATATTGCTCACACATGCTATGGGTATATGTGAAATGACACCCCAAAATACATTCTGCTGCTTCTCCTGAGTACAGGGATACCACATGTGTGGGACTTTTTGGGAGCCTAGCCGCGTACGGGACCCCGAAATCCAAGCACCGCCTTCAGGATTTCTAAGGGCATTAATTTTTTTATTTCACTCCTCACTACCAATCACAGTTTTGAAGGCCATAAAATGCCAAGATGGCACAAAACCCCCCCAAATGACCCCATTTTGGAAAGTAGACACCCCAAGCTATTTGCTGAGGGGCATGTTGAGACCATTGAATATTTTTTTTTTGTTCCAAGGGATTGAATAATGACAAAAAATAAAAATATTTATTTTTTTTACAAAAAGTTGTCACTAAATTATATATTGCTCACACATGCCATGGTTATATGTGGAATTGCACCCCAAAATACATTTTGCTGCTTCTCCTGAGTACGGGGATACCACATGTGTGGGACTTTTTGGGAGTCTAGCTGCGTACGGGGCCCCAAAAACCAATCGCCACCTTCTGGATTTCTAAGGGCGCAATTTTTTTATTTCACTCCTCACTACCTATTACAGTTTCGAAGGCCATAAAATGCCAAAATAGCACAAAACCCCCCCCCCCAAATTACCCCATTTTGGAAAGTAGACACCCCAAGCTATTTACTAAGAGTCATGTTGTCTGAACGAAAAAAAAGAAATTGATCGGTGGGTATGCCCAGGTACCTCCCTTCATCCACCCACTTCTAATGATGGACATACATGCACCATTTATATATGCCGAAGCATGGGGGCATCCTCCCGCAAAAAAGTTATGCCGCGTACATACGTTCAAACTTTTCCATGGGCAAGCCCTCCGTCTGAATTTTGACCGTATGTACGCAGCATTAGGAGCAAAATCGCTCCTCCACCCCTTATGCCCCCATGCTTCGGCATATATGCTCTTTTTTAACTGTGGTGGTGAAATCACCTCCTACAGCACTGGAGTCATGGCTTTATGTATCGTGGGAGCAAACGCTGTTGCTGTCAAGATAAATAAATCCGCGCTGCAGCTGAATGGCGTACCTGCTAAGCAAATTATGTTTAACGTTAAAACAAAGTAAGGCCTCTTTCACACTAACGTCCCGTTCAGGCCCGCCTGTCAGTTTTTCAGGCGGACCTGAACGGGTGCTCCATAGAGCTCTATGGAGCGTCGGATGTCAGCGGTGACATGTCCGCTGACATCCGACCCGCTCCGATCCGAAAAAGTGTAACGGAGGAAAAAGCTATTTTTCCATCCGTCTGCGGATCGGATCGGATGACGACGGGCACTGCGGTCCGTCGTCATCCGATCTCCCATAGGGGAGAGCGGCGCTGTGACAGGTCCGTCCCTGCGCAGTGTGCAGAGACAGACCTGTCATCTCCCTGCTCAGCGGGGATCGGCGGAGTGATCCCCGCTGAGCAAACGGATATCCACGGATATCAGTTCTGATCCGCCCCGTGTGAAAGGACCCTAACATCACAGTAAAACCTTACCATACCATACCTGCAAAGCAAATGCCAAAAAAAACAGTAAAAAATAAAACATTTTTTAACACAACCTGTGCCTAAAATATATGCCGAAGCATGGGGGCATCCTCCCGCAAAAAAGTTATGTCGCGTACATACGTTCAAACTTTTCCACGGGCAAGCCCTCCGTCGGAATTTTGACCGTATGTACGCGGCATTAGGAGCAAAATCGCTCCTCCACCCCTTATGCCCCCATGCTTCGGCATATATGCTCTTTTTTAACTGTGATGGTGAAATCACCGCCTACAGCACTGGAGTCACGGCTTTATGTATCGTGGGAGCAAACGCTGTTGCTGTCAAGATAAATAAATCCGCGCTGCAGCTGAATGGCGTACCTGCTAAGCAAATTATGGTTAACGTTAAAACAAAGTAACATCCCAGTATAACAGTAAAACCTTACCATACCATACCTGCAAAGCAATTGCCAAAAAAAACAGTAAAAAATAAAACATTTTTTAACACAACCTGTGCCTAAAATATATATATGCCGAAGCATGGGGGCATCCTCCCGCAAAAAAGTTATGCCGCGTACATACGTTCAAACTTTTCCACGGGCAAGCCCTCCGTCGGAATTTTGACCGTATGTACGCGGCATTAGGAGCAAAATCGCTCCTCCACCCCTTATGCCCCCATGCTTCGGCATATATGCTCTTTTTTAACTGTGGTGGTGAAATCACCTCCTACAGCACTGGAGTCGCGGCTTTATGTATCGTGGGAGCAAACGCTGTTGCTGTCAAGATAAATAAATCCACGCTGCAACTGAATGGCGTTCCTGAAAACATGAAAAATGGTTAACAATAACACAGTAAACAGTAAAGTATAAAAAATTAGAGAGAAGAGAGAGAGAGAGAGAGAGAGAACAATAAAACGACAACTATTTTTGGTTTTTATATTTTATTTGGTTTTTTTATTTAACTTTTTTTTTTTTATACACTTTTTTTTGAACTGTAAACTGTAACAACTGTAACGGTTCGGGTCTCTCAAAATGCGATGGCATCTTGGGAGACTCTGTGTTAGTGTGCCTAGCCTGTGAAATGCTGTACCCTACGCTAATACTTCACTAGTGTGTGGTAGCGTTCAAAACACTCACCCTGACAAAGACCAGGATTGCCAGGACAGCGTGGACAATAAGAACGGGTGTCACGCCTAAATCCGCGCTTGGTACAGACACGACATCTTTTTTGGGGGGCTCGTTGGGTAGGGGTACTCGGGAGGACATAAGAATAATGCCTCTCATGCAGCCGGCTTACTGCATTTGGTTGGGAATGGTGAGGTGCAGAACCCTCTGGATACAGAAGCTCTGTGACAACCTCTCTTTGGAAGAAAAGAAAGGTTAAAGTCCCGCCTGAAGTTTTGTATAGCACAAAAGCATTCAGCAAAGCCAATTGAAATAAGTAAGCAGACACTTTTTTGTACCAGCGTCTGGCCTTACGGGAAGCTAGATACGGCGCCAACATCTGGTCATTGAGGTCCACCCCTCCCATATTTTTGTTATATTCGTGGACACAGAGGGGTTTCTCCACAATACCAGTCGCCGTAGAAATTTGGACCGTCGTGTCTGCATGAAGGGAGGTAAGAACGAAAACATTCTTATTATCCCTCCACTTCATAGTGAGCAAATTATTACACCGATAGCAGGCTCTCTCCCCAGCCTAAGACGGGAATCTACAAGCCACTGGGGAAAGCCCCGGCGATTAGGTCGCACGGTGCCACATACTCCAATCTGATGATCAAATAAATGACTAAACAGTGGCACGCTGGTGTAATAGTTGTCCACATACAAGTGGTACCCCTTTCCGAATAAGGGTGACACCAATTTCCACACTATCTTGCCAGCGCTTCCTATGTAATCAGGGCAGTTCTCCGGCTCTACGTAACTATCTTTACCCTCATAAACCATAAAGCTCCATGCATAGCCTGTGGCCCTGTCACAGCACTTATAGAGCTTGACCCCGTATCTGGTACGCTTGTTGGGAATGTACTGTTTGAATGACAAGCGACCAGTAAACTTAACCAGGGACTCATCAACGCAAACAACTTTTTGGGGAGTAAACAAGTCTGCAAAACGTTGGTTGAAGTGGTTTATGAGGGGCTGAATTTTGTAGAGCCGATCGTATTCAGGGTCTCCACGTGGACGACAAAGTTCATTGTCACTGAAGTGCAAGAACCGCAAGATCTGCTCGTATCGTTTCCTGGACATGGAGTTAGAGAACACGGGCATGTGGTCAGCCGGATGCGTGGACCAATAAGCCCGCATGCTCATGAATTTATGTGTGCCCATGTTGAGGGAAAGGCCCAGAAAGGTCTTAAATTCGGAAACCGTAACTGGTTTCCAATCTCTGGCAAGAGACGGCAACTGGGGATTAGCGGCGATGTGTTGACCAGCATATAAATTGGTTTGGTCCACAATAGATCTATAGAGATCTTCCGTGAAATACAGAGAATAAAAATCGAGTGGCGTAAAATCATCTGTATCCACCTGAATACCGGGTTGGGCAGTGAATGGGGGAAGTACTGGTGCTGCAGAAGTGGTGGGCACCCAATCAGGATTGGCAAATTCTGCAGGAAGGGCACTATGGGAACGACGGGTCTGTCTTCGTCTTCTTGGTGGCAGCGGGACACTACTTGTGCTTGCCACCTCGCCAGCTTGAACTGCACTTATGGGACTCGCCACGTCACCACGTGATACTGCAGTGCTGGATGTACGTCCAGGGTGTACTAGGCCGCTGGTGCTTGCCAGTTCACCAAAAGGATGAGCGGCGCTAGTACTGGCTCTATACTCCATACGAGGGACTTGCGGTTCCTGCACCTCAACAACATCAGAAGATCGGGTTCGGGTACGCCTGACGTTAGCAGGGACCTCTTCTTCGTCGTCAGAGCTATCTGACATGGAGGCGCTGTCCTCTACAGGTTCGTATTCTGAGCCTGAATCTGACAGATCAGTGTCTTCCTCTTCACTATCTGTCATGCTCAGAAACGTGTAGGCCTCTTCACTAGTGTACCTTCGCTTTGCCATTTTGGGCTCTAAATTTAGGGGTACAGTAGTGAGACTCACAGGTAAAAAAAGCACCTAGCCTGTCAGCGACTGTATAAAACGCTACAAAAAAAACTGTTAGCGATCGCAGGGATCAGGCCTGACTCTGCGAACGCTGCAGTTATGTGTGTTGTGTTTTGTAAGTGACAGTGATCGATCGATACTGCACTTGGGTGGGCTGGGCTGGGCTGGGCTGGGCAGAGGGGCAAAACGCAGGTGCTAGCAGGTATCTGGATTGATCCTGCTAACAATGCGTTTTTTTAGAACCCTAAATTGCTGGGCACGCTAGTATAGATCTGATCAGATATTGATCTGTTCGGATACTATACCACTAAGGGAGGTGTATGCTTTGCGCGTGGGTGTTAGCGGTACTGGCACTAACCTAGCACTGCCTGGGGCGACGCAGACCCTTTCTTACCCTAAAACCAAATTTATATCACCCGCCGGGCGATCAGGGGGTTAAACCTTTATTAGGTAATAAATGCCGGGTGCCCTGATGCTATAAAAAGCGAACTACCTAACCAGCGTCACCCGTAACACTTATATGGTGATCACTGGTGAAAGGGTTAACTAAGGGCAATCAGGGGTTAAAACCTTTATAGGGTATTTATATGGGGGTACCTGAAGCTTTATAAAAACCTGACGGGGAACCTAAATAACTAAATAACTAACTGGCTAACCAGCGTCACCAGTGACACTTATGCAGCGATCGCTGGTAAAAGGGTTAACTCTAGGGGCAATCAAGGGGTTAAAACCTTTATTAGGTTATATATCGGGGTACCTAATGCTATAAAAACCTGGCGTTGAACCTAAAAAAAAAACTAGCTTCCTAGCGGGACCAGTGACACCATTGCAGCGATCAGAAAAACGATCGCTTAGTGACACTGGTAAAAGGGGGTGAAAGGGTTAACTGGGAGAGCAATCAAGGGGTTAAACCTTTATTGGGGGGGGTAGGGGGCTACCCTGGACCTAAAGGGGCCTAACACTAGCTGCCCTGACACTTTTTACAGTCACAACTGACACTAAATGTAGTGATCAATAAATAAATGAACACTGCATTAGTGACACTGTGACTGGGGGGGGGGGGGGGCGGGGGGCCGATCGGGGGGGTGATCGGGGGTTGACTGGGGTGAAATGTGTGCCTATGTGTACCTATGTGTCAGTGGACTGTTGGTGCACTTACTTGTGTGTCTTCACTCCGCGCTGTCCGGTCAAAAAGACCGCCACGAGGAGTGTGACATCACTTCCTCCTCCTGTGTTTACATTTTCACAGGGGAGGAAGTTCGTCACTGGCCAGGAGCGATCGAGAGGGGATGGCCAGAAACCAACGGCCATCCCCTCATCGCGGATCACTCCGGCACCGAAAGGGACCGCCGTATCCAGCGGGAGGGGGTCCGATCGGACCCCCCACCCGCTGGAAGGCAGGCACGTACATGTACGTGCTTGTGCCTGCCTGTGCCATTGTGATGACGTACAATGGCAATACGGCGGTCCTTAAGTGGTTAACAAAGTGTCCACAATAATGTTCTCACCTTGGAACTCGGCCAAAAAACTCAATTGTACAACACTTCCAAGCAATGTTTCATATTCCTATTTCTGCCCTCTGTGTGCTAATTATTCTTTTTTTACATTCTCATAGGGGAGAGAAGACTCAGCAAGTATGAGGACACCAGGGACCACCCCCCTCCCAAAGAAGGGCAACTTCCAAAAGCAGAAACAGAGGAGCAGGAGGAGGAGGAGGAAGGAGAGATTGTGGAGGTTGGGCAAATTGTCACCACAACAGGTGAGTGTCGGAGAACACAGCTTCCGGTATATTTTTATTACATGGTGTGTTTTTTTGCTTTTTTTTGTTGGTGATGTGGAAGAAGATTCCCGTTTTACCAGTGAATGTGCCCAGATCCTGATTGGGGAGATAATGGGGTGCAATCGGGATTTGGAAAATATCCAGCAAAACATCAATGATGTTAAAAATAAAATGAAGAAAATCATTGATGTTTTGGGGAGAGTGTGAAACACAAAAAAACTAGATAGGGTTTTATTTTTGCTATTTTAAACAAAAAATGTTGTATTTATCGAAATTACAAATTTGGAAGATGCACAGAGTGTGTAAACATGCGCTATCTCCCATCATGGGGGATCAATGTACGTGTTTTGTGTAAAGTGTCTGAGATGAAGGGGTTGCAGCCCCAAAGCATGTACATTGATCCCCCATGATGGGAGATAGCACATGTTGACACACTGTTTGATACATGCCTGTTTACATAAAAACAACAAGTAAACAAATTTTTGATTAAACTCTGTTTTTGATACACACAATTTCTTGGGTTTGTTGTAAAAACCACATGTGAATGTGCTTGTATTAAAAAGTTTAATTATCAACAATGTGTGGCTTCCTTTTTCATTGCGCCAAAAATTTATTTGTAGTAAAATTTTAGTTTGTGCTGAGAAGGAGTGTGATTTACTAAAGGCAACTCCACTTTGCACTCCAAGTGCAGTTTCAGGTGTATTTTTGCAGTGCACTTGTAGTGCATAGTGGATGTGTCTTTAGTAAAAAGCACCCACAGTGAGGTGTAAATTTGGACAATCATGCCATTTTCCTGCCATGGTGCTGAAAATGAGCATGATTTTGGTCAGTAATGCACTACATACATTAGTTACAAAAACAAGGTGTGTGTGTAGCAGACCCACAACATAATAACATTATCTGAAGAAGAGACTGTCCCCTCATCTTGCTCTGATTTTGGGTTTGCACTGTTGGTGAAAAAGGCACAACTTGAAAAAAACTGGCAAAGTGGGAGGCCACAGTCTGCCATTCCTGTGGCGTTGAAGGACACTGTGTAGTGAAACAAGAACAAAAATTTGTAATTTGACAAATCAACATTGCAAGCAGATTAGACACCAACATTTTTTGACAAAATTAGTATAACATTTTGGGAACTGAGTATTTAAAGCCTAAAGTAGAAGGTCCCCTTATGAGAGTCATCACCCCCCCACCCCCCATCTGATAGGCCCTTGCTAAAAAATGAGGGGGGATGTTTAGGACAGGTAACCCTCTCCACTTGATTGAGAGCTGAATGTCTAAATAATGTGTGATACTTTGGGAAGCCCCTCCTAAGTTACACTATTGGCAGCCCACCGGACAGGTAAGAAGTGTCATAATCCAAAAAAGAAAACAAAATCAAAGCACATTTTGACATTCTGCTATCACATATCAAGATAATTAATAGGTTAAAAAAAGAATAGCATTTGAAAGTATTGAGGCAGGCCCTTGCACTACATGCTTAGATGAATTCATCCAGAAATGTGCTCATCAAAAAGGTAGATATAGTGTGTATTGAGTTTGGTAAAGTCATCAGATAGAGGATTGCTATCAGCTTGTCATATACCTTACAGCGGAGTCAGACTGTTGAGGGTGGCCTCTCGCGCGGTTCCGGTCTCCACGCCCCTGGAGGTGGTAACAGGGAGCATGAAGACAACGAAAGGGTGCAGGTGTCTGCAGGTGGAAGTTGAAGACCTGGAGACGCTGGGTCCTCACCGAGGAAGAGGTGTAGACTGGTCACGGAGGTAGGCAGCGGAAGTTCAGCAGGTATGCAGGAAGCACTGCGCGTCTATAACAGGCAAGGTCGGCAACTGGCGGGCAATGCGGTACAGGAACAAGAGGCAGGTGCGTAGTCAAGGACGAGCAAGGGTCTGGTAACGTGCTAGCAAATGAGGTACAGAATCAGGAAGCAAGCCAAAGTCGAAAGTCCAAGCTGAGGTCAGTGGTAGTCCAGGAGATCGTCCAAGGTCTCAGGAACAAGGTCACAGGAACAACGATCAGGTCTCTCAGGAGTAGCTGAAGACGATCCAGCACTGGTGTCAGGCCAGGATCCTGTTTATATAGAGGGGAGTGAGCCAGGATTGGTGGAAGTGGCCGTCCGTGCGTGAATACGTACATACGTTCAGTTTGCGCGGGTGCCTCCGCGTGTTCGGATTGGTGTACGTCCACATGTTCGAATTAGCATGTGTCCGTTCGTCCCGGAACTCGTACGCCTCTGACGGGGACACCGTGCATGGCGCCTAGAACGAAGATGAACTGCTGCCTTACGGGGACGGGCATACATACGGTGAGTTCCCCGACACAGCTGAGCTAGCAGTTGGGGGGAGGGGGTTCCTAATGAGTTTGGCACAACCCCAAAAATTTGAAAAATTTGACTCTGCATGAATTGAAGCACACACATCACATTTGTAGATATTATAGGGGGTGTTTAGGGGAAAACAATACTATGGAGCTGACAAAAGACATTGGTAAGGGACTAGACTATAGTTTGATGGGCCAAGAAGAGCATGGTGGGGAAGTTAGTGAGGCAAATATGCCTGAGGACAAAGGGGCAGAGCATATGAATTAGAGCATATTGCAATGATGGTAATAAGGGAATGAGGAATGAAATGCAAGACATT
The DNA here is from genome assembly GCF_037356315.1 of Lithobates pipiens. Classification (NCBI taxonomy): domain Eukaryota; kingdom Metazoa; phylum Chordata; class Amphibia; order Anura; family Ranidae; genus Lithobates; species Lithobates pipiens. The sequence continues at coordinate 120,205,153 of NW_027507686.1, forward strand.
AGCAATCATGTAATACATAGAATGTGATGTTTAAGGAGAAAACTTAGCTTCATATAGTCCTTCTGCAGGAATAATAATCCCCAGAGCCTGGGGGGAGATGCCTGTAGAGAACTTGAGGTCCTGAAGGCTTCTCCCAGTCGCCAAGTAGCACAACGTGGCGATGAGCCTCTGCTCCGGAGTGATGGCTTGCCGCATGCAGGTATCCTGCCTGGTGATATAAGGGGTCAGCAAAGCCAGCAGACGGTGAAAAACGGGGTCCGTCATCCGGAGATAATTCCTGAAATCATCAGGATTATTCTCGCGGATCTCACGGAGCAAAGGCATGTGCGAGAACTGGTCACGCTGGCGCAACCAATTCTTGGTCCACAAACGCCTCCCCTCCCTGTTCATGAACCGGGCTTGTGTCAAAGTAAGAACCCCAACACGAAGCCCCTGCACAGCACAAACTCTACGATGAGTACGTAGACGAAACATGGTTTGAAAACGGTCGGCTGGTCAGAACGGACAACAGAAAGCACAGATAAACAGCAAGGCCTGAAAGAACGGCCTGAATAGCAGAAGCAAGCAGATGATAAGAAATGCCTTTCAAAGCCTACTATACCAAGATATAGTCCACAATGAGAAGCAAATACTTACTGACTGCACGCACTGATTATCAGATACGCACACACAAGCACAAACCGTAGAGCAGTAGCGATCTGAATCACTAATCTGAAAAGTGCGAATCGTCTCTCACCAAACTTCTACTAACACGAGATCAGCAGAAGGAGACCAAAGAGTGCCGGACGTGGTGCTGAACTTCCCTTTTCTAGTCCCGCCGAACACGGCTTACGACACCGCGTTCTTGGCAACCGCAAAATCCGACAACTTGGTCCAACCGTGTGTATGCAACAGTTTCGGACTAAATCCGTAGGACAAAATCCGTCGGACAAAATCCGTCGGACAAAATCCAATGGATTTGGTTGTCAGAATGTCCGACCGTGTGTACAAGGGCTAATTGTTGTAAATTGAACCCCACCCCATTAAAAAAATCTAACCATTCCTGCATTGAGCCTGGATCATTTAAACCATCCTGTGGGGTTACATCCCACCTCAAGCTTCTTAAAATAATATTATCCTTTGCGTATTGTTCTAAAATACAAATGTCCCACCAAGCACATACTTGTTTTTCTAGTACGTTACTCAATGCGGACATAGCTCCATTGTAGTTAATTTCAGTACATATTGGCTCAGAATTAGTGAACAATGATTTAATATCAATGTTCCTATTATTCAAAAATTGTAATACATACATAGCTGCCGAGAAATTGACAATGTCACACAATATATCTCAAACCAGCGTGCTGAAAATTATATAAAACCAAACCTAATCGCACACTCCTCAGCGCTTCAGGATGGTTTTTAACCTCCCACAAATTTTGTATATTCCTGTATTTGTCTATGAAGTGGCCCATGAATTCAGGGTCTTTTAATTTTTTTTTTTTTTTATCACAATAAAGTTTATTAGTAAAAGAAATGGTAGATACAGAAAATAATATGTATCATATAAAGGCAAAACATAAAAAAAAGTTATGGACAGTAAAGTTGGTCTTGTAGTCACAGGAATGGTATCTTAGGAATGAGGTAATACAATAATAGGATCATAATAACTATAATAGATGTAAAAATAGAATGAGTATAGTCATACATTTGCAATGTGTTACTTTGAGTAATAAATGGTTAGAGTACAGGGATTGGTATATATATAAGTAAATGTGAAATGGTAGTCAAGTACTGATAGTCTAAGATAGACATTTTCCATAGGTATTCCGGTAAGAGGGAATGGAATAGCTGGGTTTGCGTGCTATGTAGTAAGAGTTCGATATACCTCTGTTTTGGTAAAATTACGCCAGGGTTCCCATATTTGTAGGAATTGAGTAATAGAACCATGTTTAATAGCTAAAATTTCTTCTATATCATAGATATGGTGGATCTTACGGAGCCAGTCTCCAACTGAGGGTAAAGAGTATGAGTTCCAATGTAACGGGATCAAATTTTTGGCTGCATTAAGGAAATGCCTGATCAGTGATTTTTTATATGATCTAAATGAAAGATTGTTTATATGCAATAAACACCATGCTGCGTCTAGAGTTGCGTTTGAACCAGTAATGTGGTTGGTCCAGTGTCGGACTTGATTCCAAAATGGTCTCAGTTGCGTGCAACTCCACCAGATGTGCAAAAAAGAGCCTGTTTCTGATTCACATCTCCAGCAGACCCTGGAATACTGGTGAGACCAATTGTGCTTGGTAAGCGGTGTTATGTACCACTGTGTGCGAACCTTGTATGAGATTTCCTGCATTCGAGTGCTGAGTGCACATTTGTGGGTAAAAATGTTTGCTTTTTCCCATTGTTTTGTGGAGAATTGAGTATTTAGGTCCCTTTCCCATTTGAGTTTATATGTATCAGTTATAGTTTTCCCTTGAGATAGGAGCCATTTGTATAGGATGGATGTGGTTTTTCTGGTTGGGGTTTTCCTAAAGCATATGAGTTCAAATGTGGTCAAAGGTCTAAAAATCATTTGTTATTGGATATGAAATCATGTATTTGCATATATGACCATTCCGAAATGGGATGGGCTGGGATCACCTTATTTAATTCCTGTCTAGATTTCAACTTATTATTTTGAATGCAATGAGTTATCAGTAGGGGGTCGGAGGGATAAGAAGTGAACATCTTGGGATTGTTTAGTCCGGGTATGAAATCTGGGTTGTTGGCCAGAGTCGAGAGGGGGCCTGGGTTTGTGGATAGTCCTAGTGGGATTGCTACTCTCTTGAATATTTTTAGTGTGTTGTTAATGGTAGGGTGTTGTTTAATTGAGAGCGGAAGGTTTAGATAATTTGTCCAGGGGAGATGTGGTATGTCTAAGGTGGAGTGGGCTTTTTCTAGATTAACCCAATCTTTGTGGTTAGTGTGACAATGCCAGTCAATAATTCTAGATAATTGTGCGGCCTGGTAATATTTCCTAAAGTCAGGTAGTCCAATCCCTCCGTCTTGTTTTAATTTGTGTAGGTATGTGAGTTTGATGCGTGATTTCTTGTTTGCCCAAAGAAAGTTCCTCTGGATTCGTGAGAGACGTATGAAGAAAGATTCGGGCAGTTCTATCGGGAGGGTATGGAATAAGTAAAGTAGTCTTGGCAGGATTGCCATTTTTAGAATCGCAGCCTTGCCAAACCATGAGAATTTTCCTTTCGTCCATTTTTTTAGGTCTGTCTCTATGTTTGTCAGGAGAGGGTGGAAGTTGAGTGAGTATAGGGAGTGTAGATCTTGGGAGAGATGAATTCCTAGGTATGTCAGAGAGTTTTGTTCCCATTTAAATGGGCAGTTGGACTTGGTTAGTTTTTCTGTTTTTGTGTCCAAGTTCAGGCCCAGGGCCTCACACTTTTTTTGATTTATTTTGAAGTTGGACAGGTGATTAAAGTCTTGGAAGGTTCTTAGAAGGTTGGGTATTGATATATGTGGTTGTGTGATATAAAAGAGCAGGTCGTCTGCATATGCTGCTGTTTTAAACTCCCTGTCTTGAATCTTAACTCCGTGAATAGCTTCTTGTTTGTTTATTGTTCTGATTAGTGGTTCAATTGACAGGATGAAGAGTAATGGTGAGAGTGGACATCCTTGTCTTGTGCCATTTTTGATTAAGACTTTATTGGAAAGGGAGCCATTCACTTGGCACTAGGATTAGCATAGATAGCATGAATCCATTTCATTAGGTTCTGTCCGAATCCCACGTGTTCACATATTTTAAACATGAAGTCACAGGCGACTCGGTCAAAGGCCTTCTCCGCATCAGTAGACAGGAGAAGACCCTTGACTCCGTCTTGCCTCATCCTGTGAATCAAATTAATGGATTTAGTAGTGTTGTCTTTTGCCTCGCGATTCGGCATAAAACCCACTTGTTCAGGGCCTATTAATTTGTCTAGTAATGGTCTCAGTCTATTGGCAATAATTTTAGTTAACATTTTTAGATCTAAGTTAAGGAGCGAGATGGGTCTATAGTTTGTGCATTCTGAGGGGTCCTTGTTGGGTTTGGGAATGATGGTTATGTGTGCTGCCAAGAATTCACTGGATGGTTTGTGACCCGATAAAATGGAATTAAATGCTGTTGCAAGGTGTTCTGAGAGGGTGTGTTCAAATATTTTATAATATTGGGCTGTCAGACCGTCTGGGCCAGGGCTTTTCCCGTTTGTTAAATCAAGAATAATTTTGGAGACTTCCGTTTTAGTAATTGGCGCTTCTAGGGCGTCTGAGTCTGCTATAGGTAGAGAAGGCATTGCACAGTTAGTTAAGTATGAGGAGATTGCTTGATCTCTAGTAATGAGACCTGATTGTTTTCTTGTTTGCGTCGGTATGTTGTATAATGCTGAATAGTAATTTTGGAATGTGTCGGCTATTCTTTGTGTATCATGTGTGATAGAGCCATTTCTAGTACGTATCCTGTAGATGTTGTTTGAGGTCAGGGTGTCTTTAAGGGTTCTGGCTAGGATTTTACCTCCCTTGTCACAGTGTTCATAATAAATGGATTTTTGAAAGAATAAGTTTCGTTTAGTTTTGTTATCTAGTAAGTCTTGGAGTTCTTTCCTGGCTGTTGTAAGTTCCGTAAAGTTTAAAAGGGCTAAGGATCTTTTATGGGTTAGTTCAAGTCTGTTAATTTTTTGAACTAAGTCGTGAATGTGTTTTTCTTTTTCCTTCTTCTTTCTGGCCCCCCAACTGATCAGTTCTCCTCTTATGACACTCTTGTGTGCTTCCCACACCGTCATTGGAGATATATTGGGAGTATTATTCTCTGAGAAGTAGTCCTTTAATGCTTTGAGTATCTGAGCCTGAATAGTTGGGTCTGCCAGAAGTGAAGGGTTTAGCCTCCAGTTAAAGGAGGAAGGGCGACTGTTGTAGTAGTTAAGTTTAATTGCCACAGGTGCGTGGTCAGAGAGGCCAATCGATCCAATGTCAGCATTGATTAAGTTTTTGGATATCTCTTTGTGTAATGAAAAGGTGATCAATTCTGGTGTATCTGTTGTGGACGGAGGAGAAAAATGTGAAGTCTTTTTCTGAGGGGTGTAGTGATCTCCAGGTGTCAATGAGGGTGAGGGATTTTAGAAGGCACTTAATTTTTTTTAGTGTGGTGTAGGCTATGCTAGATTTGCCCGAGGAGGTGTCTAGGTGTGGTTCTAAGGGGATGTTGAAATCTCCTCCCAGTAGGATACAACCTTCTGCGAAGCCTTTGAGTTCAACTACTATTAATCTGCAGAATGCTACGTGAGAGGAGTTAGGGAAATATACATTTGCCAGGGTAATCGGCTTGCCGTTTATTGTGCCTTTCAAGAATAAGTACCTGCCTTCTGGGTCTATTAGTTGGTGTTGGATATCTAGTTTAGAGTTCTTGTTTATGAGTATAGAGACTCCTTTTGTTTTGGCGTGTGGGTTTGACGCATGAAATGCTTGTGTAAAGAGGTTATTTGTTAGTTTGGGAATTTGTGTATTTTTAAAATGTGTTTCTTGAAGGAATACAATCTGTGGGTTACTCTTTTTGAGTTCATGTAATAGGTTATGTCTTTTTGTAGGGATGTTTAAACCATTTACATTGTGGGATATTATAGTGGGCGATTTACCTAGTCCTGTGTATGCCATGATTGGTAAATAGAAAAGGGGGAGAATGGAGGGGGGAAGGGGGATAGAAGAGCAAAGGTGAGGGGAAGAGGAAAGAAGAAAATGAGCGAGGTAAGAGAGAAGAAAAAGAAAGTTCAAACTGAGAGAGAAAAGAGTATACGTAGGTGACGTAAGCGCTAGGTTATTCGTCTTTACGTCAATGTATTTATGAAGAGAAAGTTATGGCAGAATATAATCTGAAAGCAGGTAGAGAAAAAAGAAAAAGTTTCTCGGTGGGAGCGTGGCGTGGACACTCTAAAAGCGATTACTTATAATTATTCATTAAGTAAATAACAACAGTAATTGAAAAAGAACAATCAAATGAATCATAAAACCGGAAGAGCAAAGGTTCTCCTAGAAAAAAGGAAAATTAGGTTGTTATAAAGTCCAAGTGGACGAACTTCTCAAGAATTTGGGCATTTCCACTGGTCCTGAAGGTGGAACATTAACCTGAAAACAAAAACAAGTGTGTACAAAAGTACCATAGTAACAAGCTAAACAGTAGTGGTTTTCCTACAAGGCATAATGTAGTAGAGTACCCATCTGACGGGGTGTAAGTAGTAGTTTGCAGTACTCTGGAGTTCCTAAGAGTGTAGGATGTTCTGTCCTCATACTGTCAGTTCGTTTGATTACGCCTTAAGTGCAATCGAGCGTCAATGACCGCTCCTTTGAAAGTACGTCCGGAGCTATTTAGAGTGAATACTTAGCCCTTCAGCAACTCTGATAAGGAGGAAGGAATTAGGTGAAGTGGCTGAGATTTCAGGTGGTAAGTTTCTGATGGAGGGGATCCTAGGGGATCTCATCCTGTAGTTTGTCCATAAGAAAATTGGTGATCTCCATCTGGGAATTTGGTTGCTTCCCGGGGCAAAAGAAAGGGAGAAGGGGGTAGTAATAATGAGCGTTTTTACCTTGTGTTCTAGCTATATAACACAGCCAGTGATGTACCTTTGTGATTCAGCGATTGTTCAAGTGTGTCTTCTGGGAGAAGAACGTTAGTTTCATCTGTTTGGGTAGCGGTGCTTCTGTTGTTTTGATGATGATCTTCGGTGTGGAACAAGAAGTCCCAGGTGTAGCAAAAAGCATATCTTGTAAAAATAGAGAAGGTATTAGTTCGCCTATTCATGAAAGTTAATATAGGAGGTATGTGTATTTTTTAAGTGAACTTCGGTTGCGGTATGCTGCCATCTAGTGGTTAATAAACAAAAAGTCATGTTGTAGGAAAAATTTAAGACAAATTATCAGAGTTACTTTCTGGTTTTGGAATGCGTGTAAGTACATAGAACTGTATAGAAAATAATAGTTCCAGGTTTCAGGGCCAGTGGATTGTGAAACGACTTCAACGGCTGTCTTTTAGTTTACTGGATTTATGCGGTGGGGTGGAGAGATTGTAATTGTCATAGAGCTTCTGTTTCTTTCCACCTAAACCTTTGATGTATGGCGATTTACTTGGTGAGATGTGTAACGGTGAGGCTGGGGCAGTGACCGGGGGAGGGAGTCTGAATTCTTGGTACCATTCAGGCAGCTCAATTTGCTCAATTTGTAGAAGATTGCAAAATGAGGGTAATTCATCTGGTGTGCGCAGGAGATGAATTTTTCCGTTATAGGAGACCTGTATGGCGAAGGGAAATTTCCATCTATACTGGATTCCTTTTTCTCTGAGTGCGTCAAGAAGCGGTTTAAGAGCTTTCCTATTTCTGAGAGTGATAGGAGAAAGGTCTTGAAATAGCTGAATTGATGTGTCATTGAAAATTATTTGTTCATTTTGTCTCGCTTTCTGAAGGATTTCTTCTTTCAGTGTGAAGCTTGTGAGACAGCAAATAATATCACGAGGTGGAGCAGGATCAGGGGCTCTGGGCCTAAGTGCCCTGTGTGCTCTATCAAATTCAATGGGGGATTCTTGTGGCCTCTCCAGCAATTTATTGAATACTGAGCAGAGTACCGGTCTAATTTGATCTGGGGTGATTGTCTCAGGTATTCCTCTGACCCTGATGTTCGATCTTCGTCCCCTGTTGTCCAGGTCCTCTAAATGTCTGTTAACGTTTATTAAGTGAAGGGAATGCTGATGTGAGACTTCATCTAGCCTTTGAATAGCTCTGTCCCTCTGTCTGCCTGCTCTCTCCCCTGTCGCCATTTGCTCAGTCAGCATTAGGATGTCAGCTTTGAGGTCAGTGATAGCCGTGGAAAAAATGATTTGATGTCTGCTGCAATTTCCATCATTGCTGCATGTGTGAGAGGGAGGTCGGGTGGGGAAGTATGTCTTACCAGCTCCTCAGAGTTTGTTAGAGATTCCGTGTCGAAATCCTCCTCCTCCTCCTCCCTCGTGCTTGCCCGCGCCATATTGTCTTCCACGGGTCCTCTCCTTCCCTGTCCCTGGGACAGGAATATGTCGGGGATCGCCTTGTTTTTGGACGGTCCCGGCGTCCGGGGGTGATTGTGCTGTGTTCCCCCTTTGGAGAGCCTACCCATGCTGCGTCTGTTCGTCTCTATAAGCTGCGAGAACCGTTGCTCTGCTCCGGAGCTCTGTCTCAGGCTTCCATCGCTCTCGCGCGCCAGGCCACGCCCCCAAGAATTATATTAACAAAACGTTATTTGCAAATACATGTAGAGACCACACATCAAAAATATGTCCCAAAAGGCTAAATTTAAAACATTAAACCCTATAGCCACATCTATCAAAACCTTAAAGCTTTTGTTACCCCAACACTTCATTTTTCTGTTGTACCATGTACTTGTATGGGAAAGTATCCTGTTAACTTTGTATTGCTTCCTTTGTGTAAAATCCCTACTGTACCTGCTAGTCCCTTTGCTTTCCTATTAAAAACTGACTACACCAAGCTAGGAGAACACATCATTTTCAGTTCTCTAGCTATGCTGGGAGTGTATTATCCTCCAATGATCAGACTTGTCCTGACATGCCCCCACTGAGCAGCCAGTCACTGGAAGGCTCACGATGCTGCTGCTTCTCTTTCCTCCAGCTTTTATGCAACTAAGAACAAAGGGAATGTGATCACTTAGGGGGAAAGGGTATTTATAATTTTTTTTATATCTATACAAAAATGCTTTGCTTTCATTTCTCTTTTAAATTGAATTTTTTCATATTTGCTGCAAGACAAAACACAAGACAAAAACACTGATATCAGGCTACACTCTCCTAATCTTATCCCAATATAGGTCTCAATCTAGAATCAGTATAGGCCACTGATGTAACAAAGTTAAGATGTTACCTTCGTTAGAACATTTGTCCTCCTTCCTTAGCACACCGTATGTATGTATGTTCTTTAGATACACTGCGCATGCGTGAAACTCGGCTCGCATCACCAGCCCATGATGTTCTTTCTATAATATTCCATGCCCCGTCTCTTTCGTAGCATTTCGTCTCTTTCGTCTCTTTTTTTTACCACCCAAATGTTTTATAACGCACATGTGAATGTGCATGGAGTAAAAGGCTTTCTACTCAACAATGTGTAGCTTCTTCTTTCAATGCTCAATAACGCTTTTTGTATTAACTGTACACGGAAGGCCGCGCTTATGGAGCAGGTCACAGTCAAACAGGGATATATGTGAATGCCTGTGTCTCCCCCTGACTCTATTGATAATGTGTTACTAGTTGCAGTTTTTATGAGGTATAGCAATGTAGAAAATACATATATAAAAGTTGGATCTATTTATATTAATCACTATGAGGTTGCTGCCTCCCTAAGAACACAATCTGAAACCCAGGTTATGTTTAAAAATTGAATAGTAATGATGGGCTAATGGCGCTACCTCAAACCTTCTGTTACCTATTATCTTCCCTATAGGCTCTATGAGACCCAATTTGTGCTTACTATGATGTCCCAATTGTTTAGTGTTTATGTCCAACTAATTCTTTCTGTTAACCCAAATTCAACCATGTGCCACTACAAATCAATTATATTGCTTACCCTAAAAAAAGGTGACACGTACAGTTATTCACTAGCGTGATCAAACCCTCAATCAGAATCCCAAAGGGATAAAAAATAAATAAATTAAACCCTAAAACACCCAAAACCACATATAAAATCCAAAAATCCCAAACAATATACAAAGTATTTTTGTGATAGTGATTTTTGTGATACCAAAAATATCAGTATACTACACAGCAAACAACCGCACTTAGTGTACAAAACCCCTAATCGGGGAAAGATTACACCTATAATCGCACTGCGTTTGTGCAGTTCCTGTGCAATTACTGACACTGTGCACAATTTATATTTCCACTATAATACCCCGTGGGTGAAAAAATATTACAATAAAGGAACAAAGACCACCAAGACCATGAAAAATACAAAAATAAAAAATAATAAAAATAAAAATGAATAAATGTGCGGGGTGATTCCTAACCCCCTTGCAAATGTGAAAAATACAAAAACCTGAAAAAAATGTAAATAAAATCCAAAAAATATCAATAGGTATATATATATATATATATATATAAGGTCCACAAAGAGTCTCTTATCATGTATTTTCAACCATGCGATTATTCTTTTTCAAATAACAGGAAGGTGACTTTTGTGATTAGGCTTGCTTATTGGTGACTTCCGTGCTCGTTCCCCCTCAAGGGTCCCCACTCACCGAATCCACGCACCCCCTAGGGGGTATATTGCCTGTAATCTGTGCTCCACTAGGTTGAGGATTCTTCTAATTAGCTCTGTCTTCAGCTGGTCTTCCCCAGGGTTTATTGGAAATGATGAGAGAAGGAGGCTTTGTTATCCACCAATGGGTCCTCAAGAAAGAAAAATTCTACTCATGGTGTAGTATTCTCAATAACTGACCACTTGAGAGAAAGGGAAACGGGCTACAAAAAAGTTCTTCAAAAAGGCTTGCACAGAGTAATAGCTTCTGAAAAGATTTATATACCTTATTGATATGTATATAGCAGAGGACTAATGATCACTCAAAATATGCTTTATTACAAAAATGTTATATAATTACAAAAAAGAGAGCTTTCGCATATGCTAAAAAATTATTTTACAGCGCTTAGTGCAAAAAAATTGCTGTAGATCGCACTTTTGACTTAAAGGGACATTTTTGTAAAAAAAGTGTTTTTTTTGCACTAAGCGCTGTAAAATAATTTTTTAGCATATGCGAAAGCTCTCTTTTTTGTAATTATATAACATTTTTGTAATAAAGCATATTTTGAGTGATCATTAGTCCTCTGCTATATACATATCAATAAGGTATATAAATCTTTTCAGAAGCTATTACTCTGTGCAAGCCTTTTTGAAGAACTTTTTTGTAGCCCGTTTCCCTTTCTCTCAAGTGGTCAGTTATTGAGAATACTACACCATGAGTAGAATTTTTCTTTCTTGAGGACCCATTGGTGGATAACAAAGCCTCCTTCTCTCATCATTTCCAATAAACCCTGGGGAAGACCAGCTGAAGACAGAGCTAATTAGAAGAATCCTCAACCTAGTGGAGCACAGATTACAGGCAATATACCCCCTAGGGGGTGCGTGGATTCGGTGAGTGGGGACCCTTGAGGGGGAACGAGCACGGAAGTCACCAATAAGCAGGCCTAATCACAAAAGTCACCTTCCTGTTATTTGAAAAAGAATAATCGCATGGTTGAAAATACATGATAAGAGACTCTTTGTGGACCTTATATATATATATATATACCTATTGATATTTTTTGGATTTTATTTACATTTTTTTCAGGTTTTTGTATTTTTCACATTTGCAAGGGGGTTAGGAATCACCCCGCACATTTATTCATTTTTATTTTTATTATTTTTTATTTTTGTATTTTTCATGGTCTTGGTGGTCTTTGTTCCTTTATTGTAATATTTTTTCACCCACGGGGTATTATAGTGGAAATATAAATTGTGCACAGTGTCAGTAATTGCACAGGAACTGCACAAACGCAGTGCGATTATAGGTGTAATCTTTCCCCGATTAGGGGTTTTGTACACTAAGTGCGGTTGTTTGCTGTGTAGTATACTGATATTTTTGGTATCACAAAAATCACTATCACAAAAATACTTTGTATATTGTTTGGGATTTTTGGATTTTATATGTGGTTTTGGGTGTTTTAGGGTTTAATTTATTTATTTTTTATCCCTTTGGGATTCTGATTGAGGGTTTGATCACGCTAGTGAATAACTGTACGTGTCACCTTTTTTTAGGGTAAGCAATATAATTGATTTGTAGTGGCACATGGTTGAATTTGGGTTAACAGAAAGAATTAGTTGGACATAAACACTAAACAATTGGGACATCATAGTAAGCACAAATTGGGTCTCATAGAGCCTATAGGGAAGATAATAGGTAACAGAAGGTTTGAGGTAGCGCCATTAGCTTTTTGTATTAAGTTGGTGTTTACGGTGACAATGGGTGTTATTTAAATAATGTTAAAACCACTTGGCACTACCAGTGCACTAGGAGAACTTGGAGACAGATAAAAGAAACACAAGCAGTAAATCCAAATCAAGATTTTATCATATCAATTTTTTTTATTTTGAAAATATTTACAAATTAGCTGGCATAGCAATGGCCAGAACAGACAGCTTCCAGGGCCATCAGTGTTGGTTCACGAAGTCCAGCCTCAGGCCCAAAGACCCAACTGAGGCTATATAATTTGGAGAATTTCTTTTCCAAAAGTTGTGCAGGATGCAGCAGCATAAAACAATGTGGTACAGTTTGTACTCCTCCAGGTTGATTGTTCTTAGAAATAGGCGGAACCGGCTGGCCATTAGTGATGGACGAACTTCCGCCGGGACGTTTTGCGAACCGCGAACACGCCCGAAAGTTTGCGGCAGACCCCATTGACTTTAATGGCAGGCGAACCTTAAAAACCTCCAGGTCATATTTTCAGCCACAAAATACTTACTAGCTGTGCACACATAGTCCCACAACATGGACACTGACGTAACAAAAGTATTAAGTGAATCTGGGATCGACAACGACAAGCATTCTTTTTTTTATCTGTGACATTTTGACAATTCAGGAGAGCATGAAGGCCATGGAGGAGAGGCAAGGTCAGGGAAGACTATGAAGGGGGTGCAGGAGATGATCAGTGCCACAGTCAGGGCAGCGCAGTCCTGTGCCAGTGTCCCAGTGTGCCAACCTGTGCTTGAGCCCCTCCCTCTGCCTGGCCCCTACCCCCACCTATGCAGGGCTCCCCTGCAGTGGTCCGGAGGTGCCAGTCCAGTGCTGATCCTCAGCCATGGTGCTGGCACTGCCTGCTTATTGGCTTCTCCGCTGCTATCTCCCTCACTGTCTGAAACCAGCACCACGATAGAGACTGAGCACTGACAATAGCACCGAGATAGAGAGCACTGACACCAGCACCGAGATAGAGAGCACTGACACCAGCACCGAGATAGAGAGCACTGACACCAGCACCGAGATAGAGAGCACTGACACCAGCACCGAGATAGAGAGCACTGACACCAGCACCGTGATAGAGAGCACTGACACCAGCACCATGATAGAGAGTACTGAGACCACACCAGCACCGAGATAGAGGGCACTGAGACCACACCAGCACTGAGATAGAGACCACTGACACCACACCAGCACTGTTATAGAGAACACTGACAACAGCACCGTGATAGAGAGCACTGAGACCACACCAACACCGAGATAGAGGGCACTGAGACCACACCAGCACTGTGATAGAGGGCACTGACACCAGCACCATGATAGAGAGCACTGAGACCACACCAGCACTGAGATAGAACACACTGACACCATACCAGCACCGAGATAGAGAGAGAGCACTGACACCACCCCAGCACCGTGATAGAGAGCACTGACGCCAGCACCGTGATAGACAGCACTGAGACCGCACCAGCACCGAGATGGAGAGCACTGACACCACACCAGCACAGAGATAGAGAGCACTGACACCACACCAGCACAGAGATAGAGAGCACTGACACCACACCAGCACCGTGATAGAGAGCACTGAGACCACACCAGCATAGAGATAGAGAGAGAGAGCACTGACACCACAACAGCACCATGATAGAGAGCACTGACACCAGCACTGTGATAGAGAGCACTGAGACCACACCAGCACCAATATAGAGAACACTGAGACCACACCAGCACCGAGATAGAGAGCACTGAGACCACACCAGCACCGTCATAGAGAGCACTGACACCAGAACCGTGATAGAGAGCACTGAGACCACACCAGCACCGAGATAGTGGGCACTGAGACCACGCCAGCACCAAGATAGAGAGCACTGCGGCCACACCAGCACCGAGATAGAGAGCACTGATACCACACCAGCACCATGATAGAGAGCACCGACACCAGCACCGTGATAGAGAGCACTGAGACCACACCAGCACCGAGATAGAAGGCACTGAGACCACACCAGCACCGAGATAGAGAGCACTGCGACCACACCAGCACCGAGATAGAGAGCACTGACATCACAACAGCACCATGATAGAGAGCACTGACACCAGCACCGTGATAGAGAGCACTGAGACTACACCAGCACCGAGATAGAGAGCACTGACACCACACCAGCACCGTGATAGAGAGCACTGACACCAGCACCGAGATAGAGAGAGCACTGACACCAGCACCGAGATAGAGAGCACTGACAGCAGCACTGATACCAGCAACTCGCTGCGGCACCCAAAAATATGACACCGCTCAACCCCTTCAAACAGGAGGGTAGGGGCATATAGTACGGTGTGCTTTTTTTGTACAAGGCAGTGAGCCAAAGGTAGAAAAAAGGTCCGTGTGCTCGATTAAATAAATCGTTTATAGAGTTATGCATATACATGGTCTACTGGTCACGTGTTGAATTCCTCCGAGATCCATGCCTCATTCATTTTTATAAATGTCAGGTAGTCAACGCAGTCGTGAGCTAAGCTAGTGCGTTTATCAGTCATGATCACCCTGCTGTGCTATACGTCGTTTCGGACAGGACACTGGACGAGGGGCAAGCCAACAGTTCCATTGCAAATTGGGCAAGATCTGGCCAGAGGTCAAGCCTGCCCACCCAGTAGTCTAGGGGTTCATCACTCCTCAGAGCATCCACATCGGCCGTTAACCCGATGTAGTCGGACACCTGACGGTCTAGGCGTTCCCTGATGCTGGATCCGGATGACACCTGTCGATGGGTCGGCTGAAAGAATGACCTCATATCAGAAGTCACCAACACATCTTCAAACCGCCCTCTTCTTGCAGGCGCTGTTGGATTGGTACACGCAACTCTTTCTCTGGGAGTGGGAATTCCTCCTCTGCCAGTGCATGCAAAAGCAGAATGCAGCAGTTGTCGAAGCAAGGTCTGTAAGTGCTCTATTCTGACAGCCCTCTGTGATGGTGGTAACATTTCCGCCATTTTGTGTTTGTACTGGGGGGGGGGGGGGTCTAATTACGTTGCCACCCAGTACTGGTCCTTGACCTTTATGCTTTTTATACGAGGGTCCCTATTAAAACACTGGAGCATGAATACCCCCATTTGCACTAAACTGGAAGCGGTGTGGTGGCCTGACTCCTGCTCATCATCCAGGATAATGCCGTCCTCCTCGTTCTCCTCTCCCCATCCACGCACAACAACAGGGATCCCAGAAAGGTTTAAAGCATGCTCTTCTTGCTCCTCCTCATCTGCCCCGGCACCATCCTCCTCTGACTCCTCTTCAGACTCCTGTTGTTGACTTGTCTCAGATAGAGTAGCCCCCCCTGGGAATTCATCCAGCATTGCGACTTCCTCATCTTCCTGCTCCCCCATGGCGTGATCAATGACATGACGCAATGCACGCTCCATAAAGAAGGCATAAGGTACGATGTCACTGATGGCGCCATGGCTGCGACTGACCAGTTTGGTGAGCTCATCAAATGGCCGCAGAAGTCTGCATGTGTCGCGCATGAGCAGCCACTGGTGCGGTGAAAAAACCAAGCTCCCCAGAACCTGTTCTGCCACAGAGTTCGTACAGGTAGTCGTTAACTGCATGTTTCTGCTGGAGCAGCCTATCAAGCATATAGAAGGTTGAGATCCATCACGTCGGGCAATCGCAAATAAGGCATCTGACCGGCAGATTGTGTCACCGCTGAATGTCAGCAAGGCAAGCCATGGCCATGTAAGATCTTCTGAAATGGGCCGAGATTTTCCTTGCCTGCCGCAAGATGTCCTGGACCCCAGGGTATTTGACAACGAATCGCTGCACGACCAAGTTTAAGACGTGTGCCATGCATGGCACGTGCGTAATTTTGCCCTGTTTCAATTCGCTAAGCAGATTGGCACCGTTGTCACACACCACTTTACCAACTGTCAAATTGAGCGGTGTTAGCCACTGATCTGCCTGTGAACGCAAAGCTGAAAGGAGTGCAGGGACAGTGTGGCTCTTGGCTTCCAGGCACAACAGATGCAGCACAGCATGGCAACATCTCACCTGGCATGTCGAATAGGTTCTGGGGAGCTTGGGCGGCGCAGCGGAAGAGACGCTAGCAGTGGAAAAGGAGGAGTCAGCCGAGGAGGAGAGGGAGGAGGATGGAGTAGGAGGAGGAGAAGAAAAGGCAGGCCTGCATGCAATCCGTGGCGGTAAAACCAAATCTACACAGGTGCCACGGGTAACATGCATGACGGCCGTCAGAAGGTTCACCCAGTGGGCAGTAAAAGTTATATACCTTCCCTGTCCGTGTTTGCTAGACCACGTGTCTGTGGTCAGATGTATCTTGGTACCGACGCTGTGTGCCAGAGATACATTCACTTGCCGCTGAATAGGGATGAGCCGAACACCCCACGGTTCGGTTCGCACCAGAACCTGCAAATGGACCGAAAGTTTGCACGAACATTTGAACCCTATTAATTACAATGGACTCGAACGTTCGAAATCTAAAGTGCTAATTATAACGGCCAATATGCATGTTATTGTCCTAAAAAGGGGGACCCGGGACCTGCCCCAGGGGACATGTATCAATGCAAAAAGAAGTTTTAAAAAATGACGTTTTTTCTGGAGCAGTCATTTTAATGATGCATAAAGTGAAAAAAAAGTGAAATATTACTTTAAATATCATACCTGGGGGGTGTCTAAAGTATGCCTGTGAAGTGGCATGTGTTTCCCATGTTTAGAACAGTCCCTGCACAAAATGACATTTGTAAAGGAAAAAAAGCCATTTAAAACTGCTTGCGGCTATTAAAGCATTAATTAATTATTAAGTAATGTCTTGTCCTGGCAATATGGAGGAAAATCTTTGAGAAAAATGGCATTTCTACCCCATTACCCCCCTACCCTAGCCCATTACCAGCCCCTTTCGGTCTTGTATGGATATTAAGGGGAACCCCGCACCCAAAATATGTTATGTTAATGTTAGGCAGAGGCCTGTGTTGCACAAACTACACAACACCAGCAACGAGGGGGTAGATTCAGGTGTATGCTGTGCAGGAGGCACACTACACCCACTGTAACAGCGCTAGGTTAGGAAGCAAAGCAAAGCTGACACTGTCCCTGCCTATCCTGCTCTCTCCCTGAACACTACACTCACTGTAACAGTGGTATTTAAAGAGGCAAAGGAAAGCTGACACTGACCCTGCCTATCCTGCTCTCTCCCTGAACACTACACTCACTGTAACAATGCTATCACTGTAACAATGCTATCTAAAGAAGTAAAGCACAGCTGACACTGTCCCTGCCTATCCTTCTCTCTATGAACGCCACAACACACTACACAAGGCCACCACGCTGGCGGCCTTATATAGTGTGGGGCGTGTACTAAACCCCCTGAGCTATAATTGGCCACATCCAACCTGTGGCCAATTATGGCTCTCCTCGCTGCCGGCGCTGTGATTGGCCAAGCATGCGGGGTCACAGTGCATGCTTGGCCAATCATCAGCCAGCAATGCACTGCGACTGGCGCAGTGCATTGTGGGCCATTCATATCACACGAATTTGATGCGAACGGCCCACAAAGTTCTGTTTTCGTCGAACGGACGAACGGCCGATGTTCGATTCGAACATGGGTTCAAATCGAACACCGGGCTCATCCCTACCGCTGAACATGGCCATATAGCTCTGGGATGCCCTTCTGTGAGAAATACTTCCTTCCTGGGACCTTCCATTGTGGTGTTCCAATGGTCACAAATTTTCAAAAGGCCTCCGAGTCCACCAGTTTATATGGCAGTAGTTGGCGGGCTATCAGTTCTGACAAGCCAGCCATCAACCGTTGGGCAAGAGGGTTATCCGGCGTCATCATTTTTTTACGCTCGAACATTTGAAGATGGCATGATGGAAGGTGGAGTGGAGGACAATTGTGAGGAGAGAGGAGAAGGATTGGTAGAAGACGAGGCTGGATGGTGAGAGCCTGGAGTGTGGGTTTGTGGGTCCCGTTGCTCCCACTGGGCTCGGTGATGGCAGCTCATGTGCCTTCTTAAGGCGGTCATCCCTAGGTGAGTGTTGGGCTTACCGCGACTTATGCGTTGACTGCAAAGGCTGCAGATGGCAACACTAATGTCAGCAGTGGACACGTTAAAAAAAGCCCACACTGCAGAGCCATGTGCCGGCGTCCTGGGAGCACCAGATGTGACCGTACATGGTTGATGCCTTGCTCCTGATACATTAGCAGTCTGTTTTGTCCCTCCTGTGCAATGTAAGTTATTCCTGCTTCTCCTCCCTATCTGCTGGTCCATATCTCCCTCTGAACTCCCCTCCTCTTCCTCTCTTGTGGACACCCACGTGACATCACTAGACACGTCATCATCGACGTCACCTTCCCCACCACTATAATTAGAGATCTCAGAGTAGGCAGCAACCCCCGGGGACCAACCTCCTCCATGGGCTGATCTGGGTACTGTCGTCAGACTGCTGAGTAGCCGTTGTTGCTACCTCCTCTTCCTGATCCAATGCCAAGAGTGGCTGCGCATTGTCAATGTCTTGTGATGGATCAGAAAATAATTCCTCTGACTCAAGCGGAAGGTATATGGTGGTGGTGGTGTTGGTGGTAGTATCTTTGGGGGTGCACACAGCAGAGAGTGAAGAAGAGGGTGCAGATCGAGAGGATGAGGAGGGTGCAGAAGAGTAAGCCTGAGTGAGCCACTCAACCAAGTCTGGTGCGTCCTTTGACGTAATCGCACACACCTTCTGCAGTTTGCCACTTTGGCTCAAGTCTGTTGCTCCTGCCCTACCCCTAACACCCCTGCGGAAGGGCCTGCCTCTTCCTCTGCCTGTCATTTTTTAAATGACCCTGTGACAAAAGTCTCTAGAGAAGTGCAGTATGTATGTGAAAGAAGGTATAAAACACCCCGCTTCAATCTGTCGTTTTTGGGGGTCACTGGTCTATCACACCAGTTATAATACTTTTTTTTTATTGAGTTTGTCACTCTTTGTAGTATCGCTGCTTAACCACTCAGCAGTCACAATGCTGTACAGTGGAAATGCACTATACTATGCTTTCTATATGTGCAAGTATTTTATACTTGTATTACACCACTATATACTGCACACCAAATAGTGCACCTATACCAGTCCTTAAAAGGACCTATGTGGAGCTAATAGTAGCTAGCTAGTGAATTGCAGACTGTCCCGGCTCCAAAAACCAAACTGTCCCTCCCTACACTGAGAAACGACAGCTGCAGAATCGGTCAGCAGCACTGCATGCAGTGCACTATAATATGCTTTCTATATTTGAAAGAAAGTATATTATACGTGTACAACCCTATATACTGTACACCTATAAAAGGACCTTTGTGGACCTAGTAGCTAATGATTTGCAGACTGTCCCTGCTCAGAACACCAAACTGTCCCTCAGTCCCTACAGTGATAAAAGACAGCTGCAGAATCGGGCAGCAATCAGCTCAGCAGTCAAGTATAATATGCTGTCTATATTTGAAAGAAAGTATATTATACGTGCACAACCCTATATACTCTACACCTATAAAAGGACCTTTGTGGACCTAGTAGCTAGTGATTTGCAGACTGTCCCTGCTCAGAACACCAAACTGTCCCTCAGTCCCTACACTGATAAAAGACAGCTACAGAGTCGGACAGCAATCAGCAGCACAGCAGTCAGCAGTGCACCATAATATACTTTGTATATTTGAAAGAAAGTATATTATATGTGTACAACCCTATATACTGTACACCTATACCAGTCCTTAAAAGGACCTTTGTTGACCTAATAGTAATAGCTAGTGATTAAACTGACTGTCCCTGCTCCACACAGCGTCCTGTCCATACACTGACAAAAGACAGCTGCAGAATCGGTCAGCAGTGCACTCAGCAATCATCAGCACAGCAGTCAGCAGCAGTGCACCAGAACCCTATGTACACCTATACCAATCCTTAAAGGGACTTTTGTGGACCTAATAGCTAGCGATTTGTGTCACTACAGTCTGTCCCTGCTCCACACAGCAACCCCTCCCTACACTGACAAAAGACAGAATGTAAAATGGCCACCAGATCAGGTCTATTTATAAGGTAGGGGCAATGTCCAATTGTCCATGTGCTGAAATGTCTCAATTGGCTGTCCTGTACCCCATGATGGATGTGTCATCATGGGTCAAAGTTCTTCACAATGTAAACAAAATGGCCGCTGCGAACAGCACCAGAAGTCCGCGGGTTTGGCGAATCGCAAAAGAGCAAAATTCGCCGCGAACCGACCGCCGGGCGAACCGCAAGGCCATCTCTACTGGCCATTATCCCAAAGGTATTTTCCACAACTCTTCAGGCTCTGGCCAACCGGTAATTAAAAACCCTCTTCTCTGGGGTGAGGCTCCTCTGGGGGAATGGCCTCATCACATGATTGGCCAGATTAAATGCTTCATCAGGAATAAAAACAAATGGAAATCCTTTGACGTTCTCTTCCACAAGTTGCAATCCCAAGCCACCGCTCTGGAGACGTAGAACTGGGCAAAGATTCCACCATCTGACATCCGGCCATTCTTCCCCACATCCACATAGAGAACCCCATATGTAGCCAACACCACCGCCATCAACACGATACTATGAAACCCCTTATAGTTAAAAGAGTATGACCCCGAATGGGGTGGTGGGGCGATGTGGACGTGCTTCCCATTGTTATGACTAATTTCTGATTGGGACTCTAAAACAAAGTTAATACTGCAGCTGCAGGAACAGATTCACAGGACTCAATCACTGTGTTTAGAATGCCTGTTCAGTGTCAAAATGTATTATTACATGTTATTTTATACATAGATAAGAAAGGGGTGGTGTGAGATGTTATTAAAAACTAACAAATAGAAATATATTATTAAAAGCTAGCGAACAGAACAATTGCAAAAGTAAAACATTGAGAAGGGAGGGGGGAGTAGAGAGCGTTTAGTAGGCGATGTGTCTGTGTGTTAGGTGAAAGTTACAGAACACATTTCAACAGTAATAACAAAATGGAGTCTCTTGTGCTTAAATGAACAATACAGTGAATGTCCATGTCATTTCCCTCCTTTTGTTTATTTGACACCATTCTTCTCCACGTTACATTCAGCTGATTGCTGGAAACTCCTGTTACATTCGCGCAGAGAGACGGTGTCCAGTTCAGTCCAGTTCAGCTCTCTCCTAGTTTTCTCACAATAATGGGTTCATCAGGGCTGGTGGACCATTTGTTGGTACAGCGGGTAGTCACACAGTGGCATATCCTGATGAGGAAGTAAATAACAAATATGAGAACAAATATGAAAAGTAGGAACATCACAATGTAAGCTCAATGTTGCTATGCCATATAAAAAGTCACCAAAACCTCCTAAACCCTTAAAGGGGTTCCATCCATCTTTAGAAATATCTCTGGCCTTATTCTGTAGTTCCCTTTAAAAATGTCCTCATTATCAGAAATGTATATACAACAGTCAGTGCAAAATACTTTACACATCCCACCTTGAGCTTCAGTGAGCTAATTTAGCGTTAATCTGTGCTCTAATACCACTTTTTTAATCTGAGCAATTTCTGCACTTAATAAACCTATATCTGTGGTAGTAAGGTTCATAATCTCATCTACAATTCTACTGTAATTATTTATTCTTTGCTTCAATTCCCCATCCTGTCTAGGAAGGGAACCATAACCATGCCATGTCACCTTCAGTGAACAGCTCTCTTTTGAACACTAAAGGGTATTCTGGACTTTGATCTGGTTGCACTGTATCTTTGCGAACAGCCAAAGCAGGTGCTAACTTCCCAATATAACATGTACCTGTAACATTAGTAGGAAGCCAGGCGTAAGCTTTATTTCCACATATATAATATAACCCTCTACATATGGATGGAATGCCTGCTCCTAAAAAACTGGAAGCAATAACATGGAATCTCAGGTAGCCGATATTTTCACATATTGGGAACTGTGAGCAATTTGTCCTATAAATGGTTATATTTATTTCTGGATCTGGGATATAATAATATTTACCATAGTTTCCTCCATAAATTGTAATCTTTGCTCTGGTGCAATCTGAATTGCCCAACTTTGTACATTTAGTGTTAAACGGACATGTAACATTTATACAAATCTGTGGCGTGTCTATCTGTTTTGAAACCATCAAACTTACTGATCTGTGCTCATTAACTGTGCAGACTATGTATGAGCAATTTATTCTGGTCCTGTTTAGATCAGTGAATTTGAGAGGCATTGCTATCATGGGTATTGTTCCTGTTTGGGAATGTAAGTGAGAACACACCCAGCAGTCACTAGCGTTGCTGTGGGTTGCATACAATTTTAACATTTGGATGAAAGGGTTATTTTTCCATGTCTCAGTTCTCACAAACAGCAAAAAGAAAAGAAACATCATCATCATTTTTTCAAAGGATATCATCACTTCAGGATTTTCTTGCAGTGACTGGTGTGAATCCAGATGGGCTTTCCTTTCCCCTTGACTGTGGAACCGGTTGTCAAAAGCACATAATATGGTCCATCAAATTTTGGTTCTAGCGGTTTTCTGACCACCACCCAGTCACATGATGGAGGGAGGAGTCTGAGGTGATGCCGGGACGTGCGCCGTGAGAGACGGTCCTCCCCCCCCCCTTTCGTCACCACTGACTAGCAGAGCAGCGTTTGTCTCGCCCTCCTACACTCTCTCTGTCTATACCCCTCCCCCGGATCAGCTGTGCAGGATTGTGCGATAGCGGAGGCTCAGCGAGGTGATCTGAGAGCGTCCGACCTGACCTCCGACCTGACCGCTCAAAGGAGGAGGAGGAGGAGAGGAGGAAAACCCCACAAGTGATCGGTGAGGAGTTGGTGGTGAGCAGGAGGAGATCAGGAAGCCCAGGGAAGCCCGCAGAGAGCTGCTGAGAAGGCCGACCATGCCAGACTGTCACCGAGAGATACCCTGGTGGAGAGCCAGTGGAATGCAGCAGTGGCTGAAGGCATATTGGATCTCCAATTAGATCGGGTGAGAGCTGGAGACACATAGAGAATTTAAAGGACCTGGACAAGCAGAGCGGAACGTCCCCTGCAAAAAGGAAAAGAAGAAGTTCCCCATCCCGCGTGGATCAGATAAGTCTAACCTAACATGAATTGAATAGAACTGAATAGAATGCTTTTTTTTCTGTTAGATAAGGCAGTTGATAAAATCTGACAAAATCTGGAGTTTAACTATTTACTGACTGAGAGAAATAGATGAGATTTTTAAAGGAGCAGAAGGGGGTGAAGAAAGGAAGGAAAGCCTAAAGGAGCCTATCAAGAGAAAGAAAGGAATATGTAGGAGTCTCGTGAGAGGACATCCCCTCGTTTTTTTTATATATATATATATATATATATATATATATATATATATATATATATATATATATAATGTGAGGAAAAACGACACTAGGAGGGAGGACATCTAAGTCGCCGCTGACGAGCCTGGGACCCAATAGAAGCCCGGGTCCCATGGGTAAATATTTGGTGCAAGTAGAAGGTGATCACCAAAATATGAAAGGGCGGCAGCAAGAAAGTAAAGAAAGTAAAGAAAGGAAGGAAAAGAAAGGGGGTCAAAGAATGGAGTGAATAGAGGGCAGTCCATCCTGGAAGAGAGTATGGAACAGAGGCTAGAAGACCCTAGAGAAGGCGCCCAAGGACTGATAGAAGTGTCAGACCCATCCCAGTTGCCAACAAAGGGGGATATGGAAAAGATGTTCTCAGCCCTAGAAAATTCATTAAAAACAGAAATGACAAACATCATCCATAAAAATCTTGGATATATGTTAACAAGAATAGAACTAACTCTCTTTCTTTCTTTGCCTTTTATAATAAAAATGAGGGATGGAGGCACACGGATTGCACTAACAATAATTATCAAACGCTTTTTTCTTATAGTCGTCTTTATGAAATTTCTTTATTTTTTCTAATAATGTAAATTGGACCTTTGATTTTTTTCTTCTTTCTTTTCTAATTATTTCAAGCCCTTTTGTTTTAGTTTTGCTTGCATGTGTGCAGTGTTGGTTCTGGCTGTGTTTCTCGCTGGACCTTGCCTCATGTGTTCCGTTCGGGAGCTGCGACGCGCACTGTGGATCCTCCCCCCGCCCTACTCTGACGCTGGGCGGGTGGGGGGTTTCCTCACTGCGCGTCGACGTCACGCATGCCACACCGGCTGTTCGGCCCTTTGACGCCACATGACCGGCAGTGTGTTTACTGGCTTCTGACCCACCGGGGAATGGTTTGTTCCATCCCCCAAGCGGTCTGACGCGTGACGTTGGGGGCGTGGTTGCGGTGGCGGCGGTGCTTATATGGGCCCCTTCCTCATTCGCACCAAACACTTAGCACTGATCACATCGGCCATATCAGTCACCATAGATGCACAGAGGCACCCTGCCCTCAATTGCGGTCACTCTGGTAATTGTTTTTTTTTTTTCTTACCTTCACCCCCCATACTGATCACCTTCCCCCTTCCTCTGTTGTTTTCTCAACCCTGCCCAATTTTTCACTATTTTTTTTTTTTTATTTTTTTTTTAGCATTTTTTTCTTTTTGTTTTTTCACTTAGCTCTTCAACATAGGGGTTTTTCCACCCATCATATCGTTAGTACACATCTCGATTCACATGAGGTGCTGTCCAGTTTGGGTTGCCGCCTGCTGCACTACATCCCCTCAGCTCCCGGACGGGGCCCTGTTTGGTTGGTCTGGGGATCTCACTGTCTGTGCCACCACTGCAAGGACCCTCATGTAAGTAATAGGGCTAACTAAGTTCAGGGGTATTTTCCCCTGTCCTGTGGTTGGCCCTTTTTAATAATTTGTTATAGTAAAACATTATTCATTCCCCTCTTAATATTTTTTCTATAGATTCCTACCACGGTTTTGCTCCTGATGATAGGCAATAAGGCCTTGAAACGCGTAGAGCTAACAACAACCGCGTGTATATACGTATGAATTCCTCTGATCTCCGTTCCTTCTTTATTTGTTCTTCGCTATTTGTTTCTTTTTTATTTTCATTTTTTTTTGTTTTTCTTTATGGCTCCTCTGTGACATCTGTATAGTCATAAATTTTATTGTATTAAATCATGTCTCAATTACTGTTTGTATTTTGTAATAGAAGTACCAACTTCTCGTTGGAAATTGTAATCAATGTGGAATAATAATTTTTAAGAATTGTATATGTGTAAAAAATATAAAAATATTAATATATAGTAAAATGTATGGAACCAATTGATACAAATATTTCATAAACAATTCGAATAATTAAAAACTACTTTTATTCAATCTGTTTCATTGCTCCCGTGTGCTTCATGGAAAAGTCCCGCTAGCTATGTTCTTCTATTTTTTTTTAAGAATAGAAGAAGGTGAAACCATGATACTTGCCCATTCAAAATTAATTGATGAGCTGAGAGGGGAGCTAACGTTAATAAAAATGGGACAACAGGAACAAAAATATAAAATGGAAGAACGAGAGAATAAAGAACGGAAAAAAATCTGAGAGTACGTGGGTTACCAGAATCAGTATAGGAGGTTAACTTAGTGGAAACGATAACAAATTTATTAAACCCACTGTTGGATAAAGCTCAGGCTAATAAAATAGAAATCTATAGAAGAAAACCACACAGACTTCCAAAGGAAAAACCTAGGGATATAATTGTATGTTTTAAAAAATGGGAAGATAGCAATCTGGAAAAATTTGAAGGAAACGACATACAATTTTTCCAAGATTTAACACAAGAGACTTTAAGGCTAGGTTCACACCATAGCGATGCGGGAACGCCGCAAATCCGCGGCGTTTTCCCGCATCGCATGCCTCCCGCCGGCAGTTCACACTGCCCTATGCGGACTGCTGGGAGTGTCAATGAAATCTTAATGACACCCCCAGACCAGTCCGCATATCGCAGTGCGATCTGCACACTCGCACAGGAATCGGATCGCATGGCGTGAACACCCATGCGATCCGATTCTGCTGCGGACCAAAAAAAGGGTCCTGTGCGAGTTTGCGGCGGGTGCGATGCGAATTCAGCCATACTATCTGTATGGCTGAACTCGCATCGCACAGACAGATCGGATGTGATTTGCACTGCAGTGCGGTGCGAATCACATCCGGATCTCCCACCCGCAGCAGTGTGAACCCAGCCTAAAAAGAAGAAAGACACTTAAACCTTTATTAAAAATTCTTCAGGAGCAAGAAATACAATACACTTGGTGGCTCCCAGCCAGCTAGCTTAAATGTAATAAGAAATGGGGTCAGCGGGGGGCGTGACCGGAAGTTGATGGGAGCGGACGTGCTGTGCCAGAGCTCCGACACAGCCGCCGCCTAATCTGCCGCCATCGGGACGATCCGAGCGGGGAGAGAGCCCTGGACTCCCCCGCTGAGTGCCGGAACCCTCCCGCACCATCCCGGGGGGTTTCTTGTTCATTTCGCTGGCCGCTCAAGCCCTGTTCAGGCTCGCGGCCTACCTCTTCCCGCCGGACCACCGCCGCCATCTTGGGGCCTGCTTCGCCTCTGGACCTCTGCGATACCCCCGGTGTCCTACAACGCGGCTGAGGCTTCTCCACAGACATCTGGGGACCGGCCGACCAGAGGAGGTAGCCTGAACCACCCCCCGGACGATCCGGCCGTGCTGCGGCCTACTGCGGAGCCCCTCTCACACAAGGCCGGCCGCCATCTTTAGGCCTCAGGCCTGTACAGCCCATTCACCCGGCGTAGGTACTGGTGGCCACTATTGTAGTGGGCTACATCCACCATCGCCCCCCATCTGTGGAGAAACCTGTCAGAGGACCCTGGGGGATTCCGGACTGCTCTCCTCCACTGCGCCTGGCCCCTGCCTGGACCCATCGGAACGCAGCGCAGTGCTCCTGCCTCCTCAACAGGTACTCTCCTGCATCCATCCCCCCCCTCCATCCCTCCCTATGCCCCTGCCTCCCCCCATTTCCACCTGGGCTGACTGTTTTGCTCCCCCCCCAGTCCTCCTGTGCTTCTTCTGCCCCCCCTCTCACTCCTGGGCCAACCTGACCAGGCCTATTGACTGCCAGAACATGTGAAAATCCCTCTGCTATGACAACCATGTGATTTTGGGGCCATGTCCTCACCCCCGCCTTCCTAAGACTCCTTTTCAACATTTTGCAGCTTTACTAAATCCGGGAGTCGCATCCTCACCCACTCAGCCAAGTCGTGCACCCCGTGGGGAAAATAGGGGACCAAAGAAAGTCCTACGCTTCTGCACTTCTCCCCCCCCAAGCTTCATGCACCATGGACCGTTATCTCCACAAACCCACCCCCTCCTCCCAACTAGAGGGTGACCCTACATCAGACCCTCACGTTCGCCAGGAACCGGATTTGAACGTCCCGGACGCTCTTTCACCCAACCTAGACCAGGGTTCACCCACTTTGCTGATGGCAGCTGTTTTAGACGCTAAGCTCCAATCCCTGCTCAAAGCTATCACTCACTCCATAACTCAGGAAGTTGGGAAGCTTGCCAAGGAGCTGAGGGGTGAGATTGACCAATTGGGCGGCCCAACGGACACATTAGAGACTAAATTTGATGAACTGGTCCAATATGTTCAAGTGTTAGAGGAAGATAATGCCGCTGTTAAACACTCTGTTTCTCAACTCCAAACACAACAAGAAGACCTCGAAAATCGTGAATGTAGACAGAACCTGCGGATCAGAGGCATCCCTGAAGTGGTGGAGGACAGGGATCTCCGCCCCTACCTTTTGAGCTTGTTTAATGTGGTGGCCCCCCAAGTACCGGATATTGATTGGCGTTTAGACAGGGCTCATAGATCACCGGCGCCTAAACCCCCTGCAGGTGCAAACCCAAGGGACATGGTGGTTCGGTTCCACTACTTTGACAGTAAGAAAGCACTTACACTTGCCACTCGTAATCAATCCAGGCTGGACTTTAAAGGAACCAAAATTCAAATATTTAATGATCTCTCGCCCATCACCTTGGCGAGACGAAGGAACCTCCGTCCACTGACGCTGCATCTCCAGGCCCACAAGGTTCCGTACAGATGGGGTTTTCCCTTCCGCCTCTCGGTGACCCGAGAAGGCACCCAATTCTCTCTTCGTGATCTACATGAAAGCGACGCCTTCCTGCGTAGCCTTGGCCCCCCTCCTCTCCCAGATGAAGAACCTGCTAAGCTTCCCTCTACACCTCGGCCATCCGCACTCCCTGCCCGGATTTGGACTCCAGTTTGATCAAAGCCTTCGAGATCCAACCTCACCCCTCACAGGAGACGGTCCTTCAGACCCCCGACTTGAGGAACACTGCATTGGAACGCAATTGAGCTTATTTACCCCCTCTGATGGGGCCTTGTTGGACTTTCCATGGTGCAGTTTCTTACCGTTCTACCATGGTGGATTCCCCATACCTATCCCCCGATGCCCACGGGGTGCATTGTTCACTGTTCACTGTTCATTGCTTTTTTTTCTTTACTGTTTACAGCTCTGGTATATTGTTTTTTGACTGTTGTACTATCTCTTTTTTTTTCGCATTTTCTTACACAGTTGCTGAGCTCTTTTTTTTGAAGGCTGGCTAAGTCAGTTTTTTTTCTTTCTTCCAGCTATGGAAGGCAGGGGGCGGCCTCTGGGCTCCCCTCCCCCGTACTAGGTGGTCTTCGTGACCCTCGCTTTGGTCCCGGGCTCAGACCTGGGATTCCTGGAGGTTGTTTTTTTTTCCAGGTTTCTCTTCGGATGTCATTTCTATTTTTGGTTTTTCTTTTTTTTTGTTCTTTTTTGTTGTCGCTGTCTATGCAGTCTCCCTGTAAGCTGTTTTTGTTTTTCTTTTTAACTTTTTTGGTTTTTGTCTACAGCTTTTTACCGGTGCTTCACTTATCCTTGTGACGCCGCTCACTGTTACATTCAGTTTTCTTGGGAAGTCCTTTTTAGTCAGGCTTTGTTTTCCTTGGTGACCGACAGCCACAATTTTCTAGATAAATGTCATTGTCAATATTACTGTCATGCCACTGTTTCTCAAAGTTTTAGGCTCTCTCTCTTTTTCTTCCTTTGTTTCCTTTTCTCCCCTTGCTTCTTACCCCCTACTGCCTGGGACTCAATATCCACTGATTGTTTTATGCTTTTTTCTATGCTTTTTCACCAGTCTCTTTTGCTATGTCTCTGAAATTTTTTACCTGTAATGTGAAAGGTTTAAACTCTGTTCAGAAGAGGTGGTTGGCTCTGAAGGAGTTTAAAGCTTCCAGGGCTGACGTGATACTGATCCAGGAAACACACTTCCGTTCTGGGGGCTCCCTTAAATTTGCCAGCAAAGCATTTCCGACCTCTTTTCTGGCTTCGGATCCGTCTGGCAAGGCGGGCGTGGCGATCCTGATTGGCCGCTCCTGCCCGTTGCGAATTCAATCTTCTTATTTGGACCCCCAGGGCAGATTTATTATTCTGGATTGCACATTTCAGTCTCAACCTATCAGGATCCTGAATATATATGCTCCCAACTCTGGTCAGGTTCGCTTTCTCAATGCTGTTTTTGACAGGTTAGATAAATACGCACACCCTTTTACGGTGATTGGTGGATATTTTAATATGGTCATGTCCCCTGGTAAAGACAAACAAGTTTTGTTCCCCTCTAAGACTCCCTCCAAGGTTGACTCCCTCTCCAAATTGTTCCGCAGACTTATCAGAGCCCGAAATCTATTAGACATATGGAGGATTAAACACCCTGCTCAGAAACACTATACTTTCTACTCCCACCCTCATAAACTCTTCTCTAGATTGGACCATTTTTTTATCTCCACACCCCTCTTGACGGCTGCAGTATCCTCGGAAATTAATCCTGTCCCCTGGTCGGATCATTCCTCTGTCCATTTAGAACTCTCCCTATCCTCGGCCTTCTCCCGCACCTGTCATTGGCGGCTCAATGAGACTCTCTTACGTAACCCTGAGACTAAGGCTCAACTGACCGCCTGCCTTACTGAGTATTTTGAGCTAAACACTGGCACTGTCTCCGAGCCCTCGACTTTGTGGGAGGCACATAAACCTGTATTCAGGGGGCATTGTATTGCAATAAGCTCCCGACTCAAAAAATACGCCTCACACCAACGAGCCTCGGCTCTTCTCAGGCTTCGCAAGGCCGAAGACCGTCTGTGCTCTTCTCCCACGGTGTCAGGGCTTAGGACTGTTGTCTACTTACGCAACCACCTTAGATCACTTGATATGGAGAAAATAGATAAATCCCTCCTATGGTCTAAACAGAAATTTTACGAATACTCTAACAAGCCACACAAGATACTAGTAAACAAACTTAAACCTAGACCTTTCCAAGCCTATCCTGATTCCCTTAAACAACCTGACGGTTCCCTCTCTTACTGCCCTCTCACAATGTCCAAAATATTTGGCAACTTCTACCATAAGCTGTATAACTGTTTACTCACTGACGATCAATACACTTTCACCCAGGAGAAATTTAACTCCTTCGTGGAATCATTGCCCCTCCCCAAGCTTTCTCCTGACCGTCTCCCGTCCCTGAACTCAGCTATCTCCCCTGAGGAATTAGCCGAGGTAGTGGAGAGTCTTCCCACCCAAAAAGCCCCTGGCCCTGCCTTATTCCTACTACAAAACTTTTCTTCCGTTTTTGAGTCCACACCTACTTTCCCTATTCTCTTCCTTACTGAAAGGCACCATTCCTAACCCCCAGTTTCTCCATGCCCACGTATCTGTGATCCCGAAGCTGGGTAACGACCCCTCCCTCTCGGATAATTACAGGCCTATTGCGCTGCTAAACTCCGATTACAAAATTTTCACCAAAATCTTGGCAAAAAGGCTATCCCGTTTAATACCGCAGCTCATCCACAAGGACCAAGTAGGTTTTGTAATGGCTAGACATGCAGGGGACAATACAAGACGTACTGTAGATTTGATTTATTTACTAAATAAAACGAAATGCCCGGTTCTAATACTAAGCCTTGACGCTCAAAAGGCGTTTGATAGACTCAGCTGGCCATTTATGTTTGCCACGCTCTCTCACTTTGGCATTGCAGGTCCCTTTATCGCTGCCCTGAGGGCACTATATTCCAGACCCTCTTCGCAAGTCCAACTATCCTCCTACTTATCACCATCCTTCTCCCTTAGTAATGGCACTAGGCAAGGCTGTCCGCTGTCCCCCTTGCTCTTTATTCTCTGTTTGGAACCTCT
This sequence comes from Lithobates pipiens, assembly GCF_037356315.1. Taxonomy (NCBI): domain Eukaryota; kingdom Metazoa; phylum Chordata; class Amphibia; order Anura; family Ranidae; genus Lithobates; species Lithobates pipiens. Next base: position 120,236,299 of record NW_027507686.1, read on the forward strand.
GGCAGTTGCTATTCGTAGTCATCCTGATATTCGAGGGGTGCAACTACACCACACAGAGTATAAATTGTCTCTATATGCTGACGATATTCTGCTGACCTTGACCAGACCCCATACCTCCCTTCCCTCTCTCCATGCTCTCCTGCACCAATTTGGCTCAATCTCTGGATATAAAATCAACACCAACAAGACAGAAGCTTTACCTATCCTTATTCCCCCCGCAGACCTTGTCCCTTTGCAGCGCAACTACACTTATCATTGGTGTACAGATTCCCTCAAATACCTAGGGGTCAACCTTACCTCTTCCTACTCTAGCTTTTATCAAGCTAATTTCCCACCACTCTTTCGGGACATTGACCGACTCTTGCGACAATGGGACTCGTATCCCATTTCTCTCTTGGGTCGCATCAATGTCTTGAAGATGTCTATTATGCCACGACTTTTATACCTATTTGAAACGTTACCGATCCCCGTTCCCATGTCCCAACTCAAAGCGACTCAGAGGTCCTTCCTTAATTTTATTTGGCGCTATAAGGCTCATAGGATAGCTAGTTCTGTAGTGCTCTCTCCCAGAGCTAGGGGTGGATTGGGGGCTCCGGACCTCCTTAAATATTATTTTGCTACACATTTGAAACCGGTCATAGTATGGTCACATAGAATGTCGTCCAGTGTATGGTCTGACATAGAAATGAGCATTACTACCCCGGTTCAGCCCTGCTCGATGATTTGGGCAGAACTTGAAACTTCCATACATCAGCTTAAGAACCTTTGTCTGCGCCCCATGCTCTTTACTCTTTCTATATGGAAAAAATGTGCCCAGCGTTTCCCCCTGACCTCTCCATGCTCGCCATTACTAAACGTATTGTTTAATCCTGACATTCCGGACAGCCTGTCGTACTCGCGCATGCTCCTTTGGACACGTGCGGGTGTCTTCCAGCTTCGTAACTTGGTACACCCACTTACACATACGCTTTTATCCTTCACTGACATCCAACGTAAATTTCAGGTCCCCAAGGGTCTATTTTACTCCTATCTTCAAATCAGACACTACTTTAGCTCCAAAAACCCCACCCTTACCCTGAACAACCCTACCCCTTTTGGAACTTCTTTGCTCCCAAGGTCCATACCAAACGCGACTTATCTCTGAGATTTACAAATACTTACAGGCCTCTCCCTCTCTTTCAGGCCCAGGTCACCTCTATATGCACAAAAGGTCTCGACTTCTTGGCCAGACCATTACCACCCCCCAATGGCTGAAAATTTGGGAGACTGCCTCTAAATCGTCTCGGTGTGTTGAACAAAGAGAGACCATCTATAAAATTCTAATGTTTTGGTATAGGACCCCACAGATCCTACATAAATACGATCCCGGGGTTTCCCCACTCTGCTGGAGATGTCGGAAAACTACCGGATCTCTTTTTCACATTTTCTGGGAATGTTCTGTCATCCGACCTTTTTGGTCCTCTATCCATGCGTATTTGCAAGACCTCTCCGACACTACTCTCCCTCTAACCCCAATTCACTTTCTGTTAGGCTTACCCTTTCCTGGCCTCCCTGCAAATGTCCAGAAACTCTTAGGGTTTATTCTACTGGCAGCGAGATGGGCCATACCAGTCAGATGGTTATCGCAGTCTCCGCCAACGCTCCCACAGGTACTACAAATTCTGGAACAGATCCATAGAATGGAGCACCTTACCGCTATTATTCAGGACACATTACCTAGGTTCTTCCGAGTTTGGGACTTATGGGACCACTCCCAGCTTAATCCAGGACTTCCTACAGCCTCCCCCTACAATTGCTGACCCTCATGAGCGGAAGTACGGGAGAGCAGTCCCGTTACCCCCCTACCTATGGACCGTTCGAGATCCCTTGATATTTTCCCTTAACCCTCCACCTGTACATGTCTTTCCCCGAGGTTGCCTCAGTCTGGTATAGGCTCCCCCAGGAACTGAGCGTACCCCAGATCCGGTGGCTGGCTCTGCTTTCTTTGCAGGCACTCATGTACCTGGCATACCCGCCCACTGGATCCTTCCCTACCTCCTCCCCCCCCCTCCTGACGCTTCCCCCCCGTCCCCCCTATTGCTGGGTGACTTGCTGCTTTAATTGTGCCTATGACTAGATATTGCCTGACCATTATGATTTTTATTTTTCTGTGTGTGTATTTATTTCTTTTTTCTTGCTCTTTGGCCTTTTTTTTGTAACATTGTTGACACTGACAATTAATTGTTGTTGCACTTCCCTGTGTATATTTTCTCTGAAAATCTTTTCAATAAAAACACAATTGATAAAAAAAAAAAAAAGAAATGGGGTCAGCACCAGATTGAGATTTGTGGAAGAAATTCCAGATTTTTGTAGGAAACTAGGAATCCCAATCCCGGGGGGGGGGGGGGGGGGGGAGAAGTGGAGGGGGCAGTGGGTGGGAGAGTGAGATCGACCGATGAGAAAAGATAAGCAAATATAGGGGTGGTGGGGAGGGGGGGGGAGGAAATGGCCCTAGGTGCGTGCTAAGGACCTCGCTCCTGATAAAAAAAAGGAGAAGGAAGCCCTGAGCATCAACTGGATTTCCACCTTAAAAGAAGGGGGAGGCAATGAAAAATGTTGTTTGCTTCCGAGACCATAGGGTCAAAACATCATCAACGAATAGCGAGAGGGAGGGAGTCGGGGAGGGGAGAGGAGTTGGGGAGGGGGGGGGGGTTCCAGTGCTCTCTTACGAAGAAAAAGGAAGGAAAATAGAAGAGAAAAGGAAGAAAAAAGGGGAAAGAGAAAGAGGAAAAAAATACAACTGGGCCAAATACAAAAGTTGTGAATCCCCCGCGTGTCGCGGAGGTGGGGACCCGACCTGGACCTCGGGGAATTGAAAGGAAATGGATGAGAAGAATAGTGTCCTACTTGTGTCGTATAATGTACGGGGTCTAAAATATCAAAATACGTTCAAGAGCGTTACCTACTTGGTTCTACGGGGAAGCCCCATTAAAGGGGTAAAGGGAGTGGCGATAGGCATAGGAAAAGAAATAAGGTTTGAAATAGAAAGTAGAAAGGTAGATCTGGAAGGATGGTTTCTTTTCCTGGTGGGAAAGTTAAATAATGAAAAATATACATTATCCAATATATATTGCCCAAACAAAAATCCGAAAAAATATTTGGTAAAAATGTTGATAGATTTAAACAAATTCAAACAAGGGAGATTAATATTCTGTTTGCTGTCCTAGCCTGAGTTTAAGTGGCTTGGACATAACCAAATCAGTAGAGGTCCCGGTTAGGCTAACACCACTAACACCAGAGATAACATTTGTAGATAATAATTCTGGAAGTAAGTCCTCTATATTAAAAACACTTTGACTTGCACCAGTATCTATTAAACAGGTTCATTCTGTTTCTCCTCCAGGATAGGGGAGTTCTTGTAAAAATACTTTTACTCTGGCCCTGGGACTAGGGATGAGCCGAACACCCCCCGGTTCGGTTCGCACCAGAACTTTCGAACGGACCCCAAATTCGTACGAACGTTAAAAACCCCATTGAAGTCTATGGGACTCGAACGTTCGAAATGAAAAGTGCTAATTTTAACGGCTAATATGCAAGATACTGTCCTAAAAAGGGTTTGGGGACATGGGTCAATGCCTAAAATGTTTTAAAAAATGGCCGTTTTGGCGGGAGCACTGATTTTAATGACGATTAAAGTGAAAAAAAAAAGTGAAATATTCCTTTAAATATGGTGCCTGGGGGGTGTCTGTAGTATGCCTGTGAAGTGCCACGTGTTTCCCGTGTTTAGAACAGTCCCTGCACAAAATGACATTAAACGGAAATAACACCATTTAAAACTGCTTGCGGTTTTAATGTTATATCTGGTTCCTGCAAATGGTTGAAAATCATTGAGAAAAATGGCATGGGTAGCCCTCCCTGCCCATTACCAGCCTATTTGGGTCTTGTACGCATATTAAGGGGAACCCTGTACCCATATTAAAAAAAGGAAATGCGTGTGGCCCCCAGGCCCTATATACTCAGAACAGCAGTATACAGGCGGTGCAAACAAGACAGGAACTGTGTAGGTTTGTTGTGTTAAGTTGAATCTGTTTGTAATTTTCAACTGGTACATTTTTAAAGTGTAGCTCCAGTCAAAAAAACTATTTTTAAGCTTTTTGGAAAACATAGGGAAGGGTTATCACCCCTGTATAATTTGTTTTGTCGTCCATCTTTTTTCATCTCACTTGCTGTTGTCTCCTTCCGTTTGCAAGTAGGAGATGTTTGTAAGTTGGATGTTTGAAAGTAGGGGCCTGCCCTATATGCTCTGCAGAAATGGCGGAACAAGGTGTTGGTTTTGCCACAACATTGTAAGCCCTCAAAGTGACTCTTGGTGGGCGCTGGAGCGCCCTGCTGTGAACGATTATATCAAGAATTGTAATTACATGCCATTGTTGAACAGTGGTAGAAAAATTGACCTTTGGTGGTTGTGGTGCTGGTGCCACAACACTATAAGTCCTCACCGTTACTCTGGGTGGGCACAGGAAGGGGCCCTCCTGTGAAATATTATATCAAGAATTGTAATTACATGTCCCTGTTAAACAGGGGCAGAAAAATTTGGCCTTAGGCACTGCTGCTGGTGCCACCACACTGCAACCTCTTCCATATACTCTAGTTTTATTGCAGGAATTAGCCCTGCTGCAAAGCATTGCATCAAAAATTGTACTTAAACGCCCCTGTTAAACAGGGGCAGAAAAATTGGGCCTTAGGCACTGGTGCTGGTGCCACCACACTGCAACCTCTGCCATATACTCTAGTTTTATTGCAGGAATTAGCCCTGCTGCAAAGCATTGCATCAAAAATTGTAATTAAACGCCCCTGTTAAACAGGGGCAGAAAAATTGGGCCTTAGGCATTGGTGCTGGTGCCACCACACTGCAACCTCTGCCATATACTCTAGTTTTATTGCAGGAATTAGCCCTGCTGCAAAGCATTGCATCAAAAATTGTACTTAAACGCCCCTGTTAAACAGGGGCAGAAAAATTTGGCCTTAGGCACTGCTGCTGGTGCCACCACACTGCAATCTCTTCCATATACTCTTGTTTGATTGTAAGAATTAGCCCTGCTGCAAAGCATTGCATCAAAAATTGTACTTAAACGCCCCTGTTAAACAGGGGCAGGAAAAATTGGGCTGATGGCATCAACCAGAACCAGAAATGTTCTTCCAACATATCAGCGGAGGAGGAAGAGGATAGACAATCAACATAACAGGACAGTCACTCAGCATCAGCATAGGCAGTCTTGAAGGGATGTGATATTTCAAAAAAAATTATTCTGTTACATCAGCTTCAGGTGCTTGGTAGCTGTGGGTGATCCAAGACTGATTCATCTTGATGAAGGTCAGTCGATCAACTGATTCGGTGGACAGGCGCACCCTGTGATCGGTAACAAAGCCACCAGCAGCACTGAAGGTGCGTTCCGAAAGAACGCTGGATGCAGGACAGGCCAGTAGCTTAATTGCATACTGTGCAAGCTCTGGCCAGTGATCCATCCTCAAGACCCAGTAAGCCAGAGGATTTTCGGTGGGAAAGGTGTCCAAGTCTGACCTTGCCCCTAGGTATTCCTGCACCATGTAAATCAGACGCTGGCGATGGTTGCTGGAACCGATCATACCTTGGGGCTGCGGACTAAAAAATTGTCTGAAAGCATCAGTCAGACGGCCACCTTCTCCACCGCTCCTTCTGACCGATGCCTCAGCAACACGTTGTCCAGGACCAGGAGTTTGTAACCTCCCAGTCTCTGGGAACGCGTTGCACAGACCTTTCTGCAAGGCCTCCCGGAGATGTCTCATCCTCTGCTCCCTCTGCGATGGCAAGATAAGGTCGGCAACCTTACCCTTGTACCGTGGATCAAGGAGAGTGGCCAGCCAGTAATGGTCCCTCTCCTTGATCCGAAGAATACGAGGATCCTTCCGCAGGCTTTGCAGGATCAGGGAGGCCATGCAGCGTAGGTTAGCTGAGGCATTCGGTCCGGAGTCCTCTGGGTCACTAAGGACAACATGATCCGCAGCTACCTCCTCCCAGCCACGTACAAGTCCACGTGTTTCTTGGGACTGTAAATCATCCCTACAAGACTGCTGCTGCTGATGCTGATGCTGAGTGCCAGCCTCCACCTCCATGCTGATACAATGATCCTCCTCCTCCTCTTCCTCCTCCTCATCCTCTTCCTGTGTGATGGGTGGCACAGCAGGAACACTGTCTGGATAAAGGGGGCCTTGAGAGGCAAGGAGGTCCTCCTCTTCCTGCCTCTGTTCTGCCTCAAGTGCTCTGTCCATTATTCCACGCAGCGTATGCTCCAAGAGGTGGACAAGGGGTACAGTGTCACTGATGCATGCACTGTCACTGCTCACCATCCTTGTGGCCTCCTCAAACGGTGACAGGACAGTGCATGCATCCCTGATCATGCCCCACTGGCGTGGTGAGAAAAAACCGAGCTCCCCTGACCCTGTCCTGGTGCCGTAGTCGCACAGGTACTCATTGATGGCCCTCTGCTGCGTGTGCAGCCGCTGCAGCATGGCCAATGTTGAGTTCCATCTGGTGGGCATGTCACATATAAGGCGGTTCTTGGGCAGGTTCAACTCCTTTTGGAGCTCAGCCAGCCGAGCACAGGCATTAAATGATCGGCGGAAATGCACACAGACTTTCCTGGCCTGCTTCAGGACATCCTGTAAGCCGGGGTACCTGCCCAAGAACCGCTGCACCACCAGGTTAAGGACGTGAGCTACACAGGGCACATGGGTCAGTTGTCCCTGTCGGAGGGCGGAGAGGAGGTTGGTGCCATTGTCACAAACCACCATTCCTGGCTTAAGCTGGCGTGGCGTCAACCACCTCTCGGCCTGACCCTGCAGAGCTGACAAAACATCCACCCCAGTGTGGCTCCTGTCCCCCAAACAAACCAGCGCAAGCACGGCATGGCATCGTTTTGCCTGCGTACTTGCGTAGCCCCTGGAACGCCTACGAAGCACCGCTGGTTCTGAGGACAGAGCACTGGAAGAGGCCATGAAGGAAGAAGAAGAGGAGGGGGTGGAGGAGAGAGGTGTGTCACAACCAATAGTAGCATTTTGGAGGCTTCGTGGCGGAACAACCTCCAACACTACTGCACCTTGTCCTGCATCCTTCCCAGCTGCCAGAAGAGTGACCCAATGGGCCGTGAAAGACAGGTAACGTCCCTGTCCATGCCTGCTGGACCATGAGTCAGCGGTAATATGCACCTTACCGCTGACCGCCCTGTCCAGCGAGGCAAGGACATTGCCTTCCACATGCCGGTAGAGAGCCGGAATCGCCTTCCGTGAGAAAAAGTGGCGTTTGGGGACCTGCCACTGAGGAACCGCACATTGTACAAACTCACGGAAGGGGGCCGAGTCTACCAACTGAAAATGCAGCAGTTGAAGTGCTAGCAATTTAGCCAAGCTAGCATTCAACCGCTGGGCATGTGGATGGCTGGGAGTGAACTTCTTCCGCCGGTCCAGCAGCTGGGGCAGGGACATTTGCCTGCTATAATCGGACGTGGGTGTACCGCTAGCAGAGTTCCCGGAAGCACTTGGCTGTGACACACCTAATTCTACACCTTCATTCCTCTCAGAGCAGGTTTCAGAGAGGACTGAAGGTCTAGTGGGGTTGGAGATGCCAGCTGATGAGGAGCAAGGAGAGGTCAACATATGTCTGGTCAAGCATGTGGTGCCCAAACGGCTGATGTTTTGGCCACGTGAGATACGCTTGAGACATATGTTGCAAATAGCAGCGGTGCGATCTGATGCACTCGTCTCAAAAAAGGCCCACACCAAAGAACTTTTAGAATAACGCGCAGAGGCAGCGCTCTGCACAGGCGGAGCTCTGCGGTGTGATTCAGTCGGTGTGCTGCCCCTAAGCTGGCCCCCGGAGGGCATCCTGCCTCGTTGGACATGTGCCTCCTCCTCCTCCTCCCTCCTTCCAGGCACCCACGTGGAGTCAGTGCCCTCATCATCCCCTCCCTCTTCATCGCTGTAGCAAACCTGGCAGTATGCTGCAGCTTGTGGAACATGACTGCCAGATTGCTGTCCTTCTTGAGCATCCCCTCTCTCTGCGCTCACGCTACTGCCTTCCTCTAGCTGAGTGTCATCATCAGAGCCCACAAAACACTGGGCATCCTCCTGGAGCATGTACCCAACACTGTGCTCAAAGAGTTTAGGAGACTCCTCAGGAGGACGTGGTGGGTCTAGGGAAGGAGTCACTGATGATGACATTGAGAGGAGGGAAGACGATGCGTTGGCAGCTGCTTTGCTAGTACCCTGAGACTGGGTGAGAGAGGATGAGGAGGATGAAGAGGGCTTGGTCATCCACTCTACCAAGTCGTTGGCATGTTGCGGTTCAACATGTCCAGCTGCCGAAAAGAAGGACAAGCGTGTCCCATGGCCACGTGCTGATGACAATGCACCGTGTCCACGACCAGCACTGTTGTCTCTAGACACAGAGCCTGCTTGCCCTCTTTTATCGGCTCGCGCCTGTCTGCCTCTCCTTGCTGGCCTTCCAGACATGGTAATGGCCTGAAGGGAGTTGGGTAAAAAAGCAGTTGGGTAGTGTATATTGTGCTAGAGGCACACAACACCCACTAACTCCTGCAGATGCCTTTATTATAGAACACCAGAGATAAAGGGGTATATACAGATGTATACTGTGCTGTGCTGGAGGCACACACAACTTCCAATAACTCCTGCAGATGGCAAGTGGGCTCAAATAGAGAACAGCTATGTAGGTGGATATAGCGGTATGTACTGGGTACAGAGCATGCAGACAGCACGCATCTCCTAACACTACTGACTGCAAGCTCTATTATAAAAGATAGATCACTAGCTATATAGGTGAGGTGAATATAGCGGTGTATACTGCGGTCAGGGCACGCAGACAATAACCACTACACAACAGCAAGATCGAAAATCGGCCGAAAACGATCGGTGTGTACTGTGTTGAAGGTACACAGAACACCCACTGCTTCAGACGCCAACACACTACACAAGGCCGCCGCGCTGGCGGCCTTATATAGTGTGGGGCGTGCACTACACAGCCTGAGCTATGATTGGCCACAGGCATCCTGCCTGTGGCCAATCATGGCTCTCCTCGCTGCTGGTGCTGCGATTGGCCAAGCATGCGGGGTCACAGTGCATGCTTGGCCAATCATGAGCCAGCAATGCACTGCGCCATCGCAGTGCATTGTGGGCCGTGAGCGCCACACGAATTTGGCGCGAACGGACCAAAATGTTCGGACTTCGCCGAACGGACGAACAGCCAATGTTCGAGTCGAACGTACGTTCGACTCAAACACGAAGCTCATCCCTACCTGGGACCATTGTCTCCCCTATTTAACATGATTGATACTGGCATGCCATTTTCCTATGCCTGATCCACTGCTTTTGGCAGAGAACTGGGATTACCATGAGGTGCCTCTAAGCTCTTTTCCAGTCTACAGTCAGGAAGATGACAGAATTTGGCAATGCGTCCTTCCCCATTACAATTGTAGAATATAATTGGTCCCCGATTGCCATGATTTCTGAAATTGCCTTTGCCTCTTGCTCTTCTTCTCTGCTTTCCCGTGTACATAACCTTGGGTTTGCTGTCTTTTTGCTTAATCCTGTTTTCTATGGATAACAGGATTGGCAGGACATCTCAAATAGACATATTGCCTGCCTCAGTCCTTGCTGTGAACAACTTTTCTTTCAACTGAGGTATTAAACCATCAAGAAACCTATGTTTCACCAGTTGTGTAGATGGACTTGCAGTTTCTCCCACCTTCTCTTCCTCTATTTTAATGCCTGCTTCCTCAGCCATATCGCTTAACCTCCTCCAATAAGCCCCTGATGCTTCCTCTTTTCCTTGCTTAGCATTCATAAATTCAGCATGTCTTGTTTGTCCATATATTTGGGGCAATGTTTCCTTCAATTTCTCACAAACCCCCATCCACTAACCATCTTACCTAGATTTTTTACGTCTACACCAAATTCGTTAAGTATATAGCCAGACATGTTGCTTCCCACTGCTTTAATAAGAAGCTGATGAATGTCAGTAGCAGAAGCCTCATATGCTTCCCGTGCAGCGCTAAGTTTGTTTACAAACCCAATTGGATTTTTTCTAGGATCTCCCAATCCCTCTAATATGGCTCTCATATCTTTGGGACTAAAAGGTACATGCCATTTAATTTGAGACTTACTGTCAACAGCATTACTTTCAAAAACTAATTGGGTTCTGACAGAATAAACTGCAACAGATTGCTCTGTGCCAGCGGCAGAAGGGCGGCATCTCCCTTCTTTCTCTCTTCATCTTGCTGACACAATTTGGAAATTATGGTTTGCTCCAAAAGTTCAGACTCTATCTCTCTTTCTATGGCCAAAGCCTTAAGTTCAGAAAGATCTAGTTTTGCATATGTGCCTTTTGATTTATGCCAATCATCTTTTTCTAGGATACGAGCCAAATCCCTCTTTGTAGGTTGATATGGGGCTGTTAAACCTCTGCTCTCTAATATATTTCCCAGCTCATCTTTTGTGTGCTCCATGTAATCTAATTATTTTGCTTTTGTGCGGGGACGCCTTAAAGCCAAACTGGCAGCCACATAAGGGGGGGGGGGTCCTCCTTTACAGAGGGGGGGGTCCTCCTCTACAGAGTCTTTTGGCTAAACACAGTAAATTTGGGCAGTACTTTTATTAGACATCTCCATCAAGCAAGTTTGATTTGCCAATTTAGCTTTCCCATGTGCATTCTCCATGTTCCTTCACTGCACAGTACTGGGCCATAATCGTGCAGAAAAGTTTGCAATACTTGTAAATCAAAAGTCCCTTCAGATTTTAAAGGTTTAGCTGTTCCCTTTGTCCATTCTACCCATTTCAGTATAGGCGGAGTATAGGCGGAACCGTACCTTTCGGTTCATATATTTTCTAACGCTCATCTTGCACTGGGCATTTTCTGAAGGCCCCTCTCCCTTCATTCCCTTAATTTAATTACCAAAATGACTGGGCACTCTTCTCTACTTGTGCCTATACCCTCTTGCCTCCAAAACAAATAGCACAGCAAATCCGTAGATTCACAAGAATAGTCTCCACTTATCTACATGGATAGAAGGAGTTTATGACAATAAACAAAACACACCTCCTCGTTTCTTCTCTTCTCTGTGAGTTTTATCTGACCCTTCCAATGCACCTCTGACCCAGATCGCCCACAAGGAGTCAACGCAGGGAACTGCAGAGGATTCTCCCTATCAACACACAGTCCATCCCCTGAAGGGGGGCACAAACACATTCACACACGTTACCCAACCAGAAAGGTCAGAGAGTTGTCTGCTGTCCTTGAGAATCGACAAATAGGATACATAGGAAAGGCAGAAATATAGCAAGCTTACCTAGCCAGCATTTAGATATCTGTGTTCCCGATGATCCCAATCAAAGCACAGTTCCTTCTGGAAACCCTGCCAACCTTCTGATATCTGACTCGCCAAAACTGTTATGACTAATTTCTGATTGGTACTCTAAAACAAAGTTAATACTGCAGCTGCAGGAACAGATTCATAGGACTCAATCACTGTGTTTAAAATGTCCGTTCAGTGTCAAGATTTATTATCACATGTTATTTTATACATAGCTAATAAAGGGGTGGTGTGAGATGTTATTAAAAACTAACAAATAGAAATATGTTATTAAAAGCTAACAAATAGAAATGTATTATTAAAAGCTAGCGAATAGAACAATTGCAAAAGTAAAACACTGAGAAGGGAGGGGGGAGTAGAGAGCATTTAGTAGGAGATTTGTCTGTGTGTTAGGTGAAGGTTACAGAACACATTTCAACAGTGAGAACAAAATGGAGTCTCTTGTGCTTAAATGAACAATACAGTGAATGTCCATGTCACCATCTATTGCCCCTCCGCTGTTGGGAAAGTCCCAATGATGGGCAAAGTGGGGTGCCACAGTCTGCCATTCCTGTGGTGTTGAAGGAAAAGCAGTCAAACCCCCCAAAAAATAGCAATTTTGCACATAAACATTGCAAGCAGATTAGACACAAACATTCTTGGCCAACATCAGTATAACATATATTTTAATGAGTATTGAAAGACAAAAATCTAAGGTCCACTTATTACTCATCCCCTCTGATGGCCCATTGACAAAATTTTAGGGGGAGACAAAAAAAATCCTCTGACACTCTGCCTGAATTTAAGGACAACAATAACATTTGTACACATTATAGGGGGTGTTTAGGGTAAAGCACTACAATGGAGCTGATAAAATACATTAAGTGACTAGGCTAGGTGTGTATGGGCCCAGGATAGCATTCTGGGGAGGTTAGTGAAGGCAAATATGCATGTAGGCCAAAAAAGGAGCATTAAAAGATTTGCGCATCCATGAGGACAAAGGAGCATTCACAGCATTTAACAATCTGGGTAATTATGGAATGATGAAATAAATACAAAACATTAGCAAACATTAAATACATAGAATGTGATGTTAAAGGATAAAATTTACCCTAATATAGTCCTTCTGTAGGACCTGAATAATAGCAGAACAGGTCTCTGGAATAATGATCCCCAGAGCCTGGCGGGAGATGCCTGTAAAGAACTTGAGGTCCTGTAGACTTCTTTCTTTCTGCCTGCCAATATAAGGGGTAAGCAAAGCCAACAAACGGTGAAAAAATGGGGTCTATCATCTAGACCAATTCTTGGTCCATGAACTCCTCCCCACCCTGTAAACAAAGAAAAAAGAAAAATGGGACTTTCAAGGTGCAATTCAAAACACAAAATTTATAAAAATATAATTTTATTTTAGAAAACATTGATAAAAAGCATGATTTAAAATTCATCCAATATTACAGTACAATATTAGACATTTCCACAAAGTATGCAGGCATACATCTCACTTATACCTAAATCAAAGACCACACACTCTGTGGGAACTATCGACCAATATCGTTAACAAATGTTGACCTTCGAATATACTCAAAAATTATAGCTAACAGACTTACTCCAAAGCTACCGAGAGCTATCCACCTTGACCAAGTGGGATTTATAGAAGGCCGAAAAGCAAGGGATAACACCCTGAAGACCTTAACACTGAATAAAGAGGAGCTGTACAAATATTGCAGCTGCTGACTTTTAATAAATTGACACTTACTTGTCCCAGGGTCAAGCGATGTCAGCGGCAGATGACGAGCAATCGATTGTCTCTCCACCGCCCCTGCCGCCATCCTCTGTCAGGGAATCGGGAAGTGAAGCATTGTGGCTTCACTGCCCGGTTCCCTACTGCGCATGCGCGTCTGTACTGGTCCCCCGCTGTGTCCTGGGAACTGTGTGTTTCCCAGAACACAACAGGGGGGCGGGGCATCTGCGGCGAGCTTGTCCTGGAAGTGGGTGCAGATACCAGGATTATCCAAGTATCTGCACCCCCTCCCCCCTGAAAGGTGCCGATTGTGGCACCGGAGGGGGGGAGGGTTCAGATGAGCGGAACTTCCACTTCAGGGTGGAGGTCCACTTTAAGTATGCCTGGAGACACGCCATCTCAGCCTGTCTTCTGGCAATAGATGCCGAGAAGGCTTTAGACAGGGTGGGATGGCGATTCTTTGAGGAAGCATTGAGACAATGGGGAGTTGGACCAATTCTTTTGCAAAAATAATGGTCTTATATCAGAACCCAACAGCCAGAATAAGAGCAAATGGGCAGGTATCTGAAATAGTTTCTATAACAAATGGAACTCGGCAAGGATGCCCCCTATCTCCACTATTATATGTCTTAGCCATGGAACATTTGATGATTGCAATTCGAAATAACAAAGATATACAGGGAATTAAGGTATAAATGGAGGAATATAAAATATCGGCATATGCAGATGATCTGCTAATATATATTACGAACCAAATAGTGGCAATACCTAACGTAACAAGGGAGTTTAAACGTTATGCTGAATTAAGCAATTTTAAGGTTAATTATAAAAAATCTGAAGCTTTGAATATTACCCTCCCTATGAATACCGTTGAACAGCTTAAACGGAATTTTTCTTTTAAATGGCAATACAGTGCAATCAAGTATCTGGGTATATATATATATATATATATATACCTGGAGAATTAGAGAAACTCCAGGAATATAATTATTTCCCAATAATGCACAAAATAATAAAGATGCTTCAACAGTATGATAGGGGGCATTTTTCATGGATAGGCCTTATAAATATTATAAAAATGGACATACTCCTGAAATTACTGTACATCTTTCAAACAGTCCAGATTTTTCTCCCAAAAAATATCTTTAATTCCTTACATAAAGCTTTCGGCAGCTTTATATGGGCGGGTAAATCAACCAGGATTGGAAGGGAAGTTCTAACTACGGTAGGTTAAAAAGGGACAGGGGCATGGCCCTCCCAGAGCAGTGTTGGTGGCTAGGATTGTGGATTGGTTCCACAACATGGAAGGTAAGCAATGGGTAAAACTGGAGGAGGAGATTGTGGGCACTAAATTGAAAGCACTGCCATGGATAAAAAAAGAGGATAGGCCCCCTAGAGAAGAGATGCTGTCTCTGGTGGCGTCAGCACTGAAGGTATGGGGCAGTTTGGTGAAGAGGGGAATAGGATCCACTTATGTGGGCCCAATGACTTCCCTCTTCTGCAACCCTGACTTTCTACCAGTAAAAGAGGCTATGACCTTCCTAAAATGGCAGAGAAGCGAGGACATAAGGATTATACAGATAATCGAGGGTGGGAAACTCCCCCGGTTGGAAGCCCTGGGAAGGGAGCATGAAAAGAAGTGGATGCAATACAAACAACTTCAACAATTTATAACTGCCCTCAAGATTAGGGGACACTGGATAGAACACCGACTCCACTGGAACTATTATTTTTGCAAGAACAGAAACCAATACATAACCTATCCAATGTATATAAATATTTAATATCTAATAGTAAAGAACCAGAGCTTAGCTATATAAAAAAATGGGAAAATGAATTAGGGATAGATATCCCTAGAGCCAAGTGAGACAAAGTAATTACATTAACACATAAGATGTCAATCTCTTGCAAGCATCAAGAAAGAAATGATTAATTATGAGATGGTATAGGTGTCCAAAGGATATGCATAGAATTAATCCAGAGAATAAAGACACTTGTTGGAGGTGTCAAGGGGAGGTAGGTACAATGTTACATATTTGGTATTTCTGCCCAGAGATTTAGAAGTTCTGGAAGAAAATATATAAAATATATCGAGACATGATGGGGAGTAATTTACAACCAGATGTATTGGTTTCTGTATTGTCTATGATTCTGGAGTCAGTTAAAAAAGCAAAAAAGCAAGAAAATGGAAAAGTGAGATAGCACCCTCAATAGATGAATGGATAATTGAGATGGACGAGATGCGTTTCCTGGAGGAAAGAATTGTGATCGAAAAAAGATCTGAAAAGGCAGATAATGATAACATGGCAAAAATGGGAAAAATATAAAGCAACATGATAGTTACTATCAGTAAGGTAGGACAATAAGTTAAGTCAGGATAGGGGAGAGAGAGCTATAGTGGAGAAGGGGTTTAGTTTAAAGTGGGGGGAAGGGGTTTATTTTTTACATTTTTTTGTGTTTTGTGTGAATGAATGAGAGTGATAGGGAAAGACAACTAGAAGGGTTACATATGGATACCGAAATGTAAATAATATTTGAGTGAGAATGGAATATAATCCGATGGTATGGTGAAAAAGAGAATAGATTGATAAATGTTGGATGAGAAAAATTGTAAAAAAAAATGTTTTGTTAAATAAAGATTATAAAAAAAAAAAACACCAAAAAAACAGGACTTCGGACACACTTTGTTAACCAGTTGCCGACCGCCGCACGACGATGTACGTCGATAGCATGGCACGGGCAGGCATATTGGCGTACATGTACGTCCCTTGCCTCCCGCGGGTCGGGGGCCCGATCGGGCCCCCGCCCGGTGCCTGCGGCGGTCGGTATTCGTGCGGGAGCGATCCCGGACGAGGGGACGGCCATTCGTTCATGGCCACCCCCTCGCGATCGCTCCCGACGAATAGGAATCCCCCGTGACATCACTTCCTCTCCTGTAATGTAAACACAGGAGAGGAAGTGATGTATTCTCTCCTCCGTGTCGGTATTTTTCGTTCCGACACGGAGGAGAGCGGATCGGTGAGTTGCACCAACACTCTACACACACAGTAGAACATGCCAGGCACACTCACACCCCCCCTTTACCCCCCGATCACCCCCCCAATTACCCCTGCCCCCCAGTCACAGTGACACCAATGTCATTTTTTTTTTTTTTTTTTTTTTTTTGCATTGGTGTCATTTGTGACTGTAATAACTGTTAGGGCAGTTAGAGTTAGCCCCCTTTAGTTCTAATGTACCCCCCTAACCCCCCCAATAAAGGTTTAACCCCGTGATCACCCCCCGTCGCCAGTGTCACTAAGGCTGGGTTCACATTGCAGCGGTTTATGAGAACGAATGTGATTCGCACCGCACTGCAGTGCAAATCACATCCGATCTCTGTGCGATTCGAGTTCAGCCATTCGCCGCACCCGCCGCACCCGCCACACCCGCCGCACCCACCGCAAATTCGCACGGGACCCTTTTTTTGGCCCGCAGCAGAATCGGATCGCATGGGTGTTCACACCATGCGATCCGAGTTTGCAGATCGCACTGCGATATGCGAACTGATCTGGGGGTGTCAGTAACATTTCACTGACACTCCCAGCAGTTCGCATAGGGCAGTGTGAACTGCCGCCGGGAGGCATGCGATGCGGGAACCCGCCGCGGATTTGCGGCGTTTCCGCATCGCTCCAGTGTGAACCCAGCCTAATAAGCGATCATTTTTCTGATCGCCGTATTAGTGTCACAGGTGACGCTAGTTAGGCAGGTAGGTATTTAGGTTCGCCGCAGCTTTTTATAGCGCCAGGGACCCCCATATACTACCGCATAAAGCCCCCTGATTGCCCCCTAGTTAACCCTTTCACCAGTGATCACCATATAACTGTTACAGGTGACGCTGGTTGGTTAGTTATTTTTTATAGTTTCAGGGCACCCGCCATTTATTACCTAATAAAGGTTTAACCCCCTGATCACCCGGCGGGTGTCATTTGTGACTAATAACTGTTAGGGCAGTTAGGGTTAGCCCCCTTTAGTTCTAAGGTACCCCCCTAACCCCCCCAATAAAGGTTTAACCCCGTGATCACCCCCCGTCACCAGTGTCACTAAGGCTGGGTTCACATTGCAGCGGTTTATGAGAACGGATGTGATTCGCACCGCACTGCAGTGCAAATCACATCCGATCTCTGTGCGATTCGAGTTCAGCCATTCGCCGCACCCGCCGCACCCGCCGCAAATTCGCACGGGACCCTTTTTTTGGCCCGCAGCAGAATCGGATCGCATGGGTGTTCACACCATGCGATCCGAGTTTGCAGATCGCACTGCGATATGCGAACTGATCTGGGGGTGTCAGTAACATTTCACTGACACTCCCAGCAGTTCGCATAGGGCAGTGTGAACTGCCGCCGGGAGGCATGCGATGCGGGAACCCGCCGCGCATTCGTGGCGTTCCCGCATCGCTCCAGTGTGAACCCAGCCTAATAAGCGATCGTTTTTCTGATCGCTGTATTAGTGTCACAGGTGACGCTAGTTAGGCAGGTAGGTATTTAGGTTCGCCGCAGCTTTTTATAGCGCCAGGGACCCCCATATACTACCGCATAAAGCCCCCTGATTGCCCCCTAGTTAACCCTTTCACCAGTGATCACCATATAACTGTTACAGGTGACGCTGGTTGGTTAGTTATTTTTTTATAGTTTCAGGGCACCCGCCATTTATTACCTAGTCTCACTAGTGTACCCCTAAATTTAGGGGTGTCTACTTTCCAAAATGGGGTCATTTGGGGGGGGTTTGTGCCATCTTGGCATTTTATGGCCTTCAAAACTGTAACGCCCTTAGAAAGCCTGAAGGCGGTGCTTGGTTTTCGGGGCCCCGTACGCGGCTAGGCTCCCAAAAAGTCCCACATATGTGGTATCCCCGTACTCAGGAGAAGCAGCAGAATTTATTTTGGGGTGTCATTTCACATATGCCCATGGCATGCGTGAGCAATATATCATTTAGTGACAACTTTGTGAAAAAAAAAAAAAAAAAAAAAAAAGTTTGTAATTTTCCCGCAACTTGTGGCAAAATATAAAATATTCCATGGACTCAACATGCCTCTCAGCAAATAGCTTGGGGTGTCTACTTTCTAAAATGGGGTCATTTGTGGGGGTTTTGTGCCATCTTGGCATTTTATGGCCTTCAAAACTGTAATAGGTAGTGAGAAGTGAACTCAAAAATTTACGCCCTTAGAAAGCCTGAAGGCGGTGCTTGGTTTTCGGGGCCCCGTACACGGCTAGGCTCCCAAAAAGTCCCACATATGTGGTATCCCCGTACTCAGGAGAAGCAGCAGAATTTATTTTGGGGTGTCATTTCACATATGCCCATGGCATGTGTGAGCAATATATCATTTAGCGACAACTTTGTGAAAAAAAAAAAAAAAAAAAAAAAGTTTGTAATTTTCCCGCAACTTGTGGCAAAATATAAAATATTCCATGAACTCAACATGCCTCTCAGCAAATAGCTTGGGGTGTCTACTTTCTAAAATGGGGTCATTTGTGGGGGTTTTGTGCCATCTTGGCATTTTATGGCCTTCAAAACTGTAATAGGTAGTGAGAAGTGAACTCAAAAATTTACGCCCTTAGAAAGCCTGAAGGCGGTGCTTGGTTTTCGGGGCCCCGTACGCGGCTAGGCTCCCAAAAAGTCCCACATATGTGGTATCCCCGTACTCAGGAGAAGCAGCAGAATTTATTTTGGGGTGTTATTTCACATACGCCCATAGCATGTGTGAGCAATATATCATTTAGTGACAACTTTGTGTAAAAAAAAAAATAAAATTTTTTTTTGTCATTATTCAATCGCTTGAGGCAAAAAAATAAAATATTCAATGGGCTCAACATGCCTCTTATCAATTTCCTTAGGGGGTCTACTTTCCAAAATGGGGTCATTTGGGGGGGTTTTGTACTGCCCTGCCATTTTAGCACCTCAAGAAATGAGATAGGCAGTCGTAAACTAAAAGCTGCGTAAATTGCAGAAAACGTACCTTAGTTTGTAGATGTGACAACTTTTGCGCAAACCAATAAATATACAATTATTGACTTTTTTTTTACCAAAGACATGTGGCTGAATACATTTTGGCCTAAATGTATGACTAAAATTGAGTTTATTGGATTTTTCTAATAACAAAAAGTAGAAAATATCATTTTTTTTCAAAATTTGCGGTCTTTTTACGTTTATATCGCAAAAAATAAAAATCGCAGAGGCAATCAAATACCATCAAAAGAAAGCTCTATTTGTGGGAAGAAAAGGACGCAAATTTTGTTTGGGTACAACATTGCATGACCGCGCAATTACCAGTTAAAGCAGCGCAGTGCCAAAGTGTAAAAAGACCTCTGGTCATTTACCAGCAAAATGGTCCGGTCTGAAAGTGGTTAAAGCTCTCTGAATGGCAGTCAAAGCTCCTGTCACTAAATAAAATGGTTAGCTTTCAGTCTCGTTTACATCTGCTTTTGCTTGGTGCTTTGATGAGGCTTTGGTGGGGCTTTGATGAGGATTTGGTGAGGTTTCGTGGGGCTTCAAGAGAGCTTTTCCGTAGACTTCTATGGAGGCTTTGAAGCATCACTAAAGCTACGTGGGGTATCGTTTTTGAAGCAAAGCAAAAGTAGGTGTAAATAGGACTGTAAGCTAACCATTCTATTTAGTGACAGGGGTTTTGTCTAGTGTTCAGAGAGCTTTAACAAAGCCTATCAGAAGCCATGTTTTGAAGCAAGTGTAAACTAGCTGTTAATGTGGGCTGAAGCCAAAGCAAGTGCAAATGAGCCCTAAGGACTCGTTTACACTTGCTTCAAAACATGGCTTCGGACATGATTTGTTAAAGCTCTCTGAATGCCAGTCAAAGCTCCCATCACTAAATAAAATGGTTAGCTTACAATATTGTTTACACCTTGTTTTTGCTTGGTGCTTCGATAAGGCTTGGGTGGAGCTTCGATAGGGCTTCCATGAGAATTTGATGGGGCTTTGGTGGGGCTTCAGTGGGGCTTAAAGCAAGCTTTGCCATAGACTTCTATGGAAGCTTTGAAGACGCTTTGAAGCACCACTAAAGAAACATGGGTTAAAATTTTTGAAGCAAAGCAAAAGCAAGGTGTAAACAGGACTGTAAGCTATCAATAAAAATCAGTGCAGCGCAAAACAATTAAACACAAAAAGACATAATGTATTGTAATCGCAAGAAAAGAAAGTCCGTAGAAGCACCAACAAGGGTCCATACAGGATGATCCTATTAATGAACAAGCACGGTATAAGGCCGCGTACACACGGGCGGATTGTCTGGCCAACTAAGTTTGTCAGACAATCCGACAGTCCGTCCTACTTTTGAATGAACGGACTTGACCACACACGATGAACAGACAGTCTGCTGAAAGCTTGCGCGATGACGTGTACAGCACGTACGACGAGACTAAAAATACGACGTCCAATACACTGCAATGCAACCTTCGGCCGTGTAAATCCTTTCTGAGCATGCGCCATACTTAGTCCGTCCAACTTGCCTACTCACGAGCGAACTGTCCGCTGAAACCAAGTTTGGACGGACTGTATTACGGAAATTCCGAAAGACTTAGCCCGCCAGACTGTCCGCTGAAAAAGTCCGCTGAAGCCCACACACGAGCGGATTGTCCGCTGAAACACGTTTCAGCGGACTAAGTTGGACAGACAGTCCGCCCGTGTGTACGCGGCCTAAGACATTCTCTTCAACCAAGTGATCTCCTCCACCAATCGAGAGTGCTAGCAGTTCACCTCATCTGATTAATCCCTCAGCATGAAGCAGTTTCTTGATACAGGGTAAATATAGTATTCCACTTTCACCTCTATAGTGCTAGGAATATATTTCTAGGCAGTGTAGATCACATGTGTCCAAAAGTAGCCTCCACCGGTTTCAAAACGAGCAGACATGCAATGGCAATAAAAGTACAAAATAGTGCTCTCCGTATGGTAAAATGAATATGAATTTATTAAACGACTATTGCACTTACATGTTTTTGCACTGTTCCCCAGTGCGAAGGATCAACAGCAAAAACTATCTTAATAGCCACGAGTATGAACAGAGGATGCGGGTGACGTCACGTGGTCATATTCCGTACGCGTTACGCTCCAGGGGGCGGGACTTCATCAGCGGTGAGGAAGTGACGTAAAACACCTGCTATTTATACACTGCTATGACGCCGTAAAACAAGGGCGTCCAAAGCCATAGCAACCTAGTAAACAAAATGACCAGAACTTCTGGCTTGCTACTCGCAACCTAGTAAACAGAACGACTGGAACTTCTGGCTTGCCACTGAACCATTCGGAACCCGGAAGAACTGGCACTCTGCGTGACAACATACCCATGATATGCAAACAGTGACATTGCCGCAACACCAGACAGCAACATCAATGCCTACAATAGCAACACTGATGTACACATAGATATTACTTTTTCTAACTCATATGCCAGCGAACTTACCAGCATATACAAGTGGCCATTACAATATGACTCTGTATTAGAAAAATACTAGTAAAATTCATTATAAAATTAATTATAAGAAAGGTAACATGCCTAATTACTTCAATATCCTAAAAAGGACATTAAAAAGGATCATAAGAAGAAAAATAAAAAGGATCATAAGAATAAAAATTATATGTGACCACCCACGTCTCCGTTCATACCCAAGTACATATTAATTACAAAATAGTAAATACAGGAAAAATGTAATTTCAATAAAAAAATAAAAAAATAAATAAATATAATATATATATAAATATACATACAAAGCAATATAATCAAAAGCAATTTTAACAATCTGAAATAAAACAATTAACATCAAACTCAACATGCAAGCCTGTTGGTACAAGAACTTTTGTTTCATGTATCCAATGAGACTCTCTCCGACTTAGCTGGCGTATAAAATTGCAGCCTCTCCAATGTTTCACAACTTTCTCTCGATTCCCCAGAACTTCAAACCCCTAGGGTTTTGGTTATGGACAAGTTTGAAATGTCTGGAGACATTGTGAGTTTTAAGTCCCTTCTTGATGTTGTTTACATGCTCCCTAATCTAACATGGAGGGGCCTAGATGTCCTACCAATATACTGTAAGCCACACTCGCATTTGAGCATGTAAACAACACCAATGGTAGCACATGTAATCAGTTGCTGGAATTTGTATTCTTTATTTGTTGCTGAAGCTACAAAGTTTTTGCGTTTTTTTAATATTGCACATTTACCGCAGGCATAGAACCCAGAGAGAAAGGAAAACAGACGATTATCTGATTGTGTAGGGGGATCAACAACACTAGGAGCCAGCCGATCCCGTAGGGATGGTGCTTTTTATATATGAATGATGGCCATTGTGGTAAGTGGGCACCAAGTACCTTATCTTGTTTCAAGATGGACCAACAGACTTCATTAATTTGTTTCTGTTTCAACAGGTTAGACATATATTCTACTAAAGTACATTTTGATTCTTCAACTGGTGTTTCATTTAGTAGTAAGGGTATTCTATAGGCCTTCCATGTATCAATTTGAATAGGTTCAAACCTTCCTTTGTGGGTGTTTTATGCATACTGGCCACAGCTAATGGTAGGCAGTACATCCAATTTTTACCTGTTTCTTCCATAGCTTTTCTCAGCTTATTTTTTAGGATTCCAGGAGGAGGTGAATCTGGGATCGACAACTACAAGCATTCTTTTTTTATATGTGAAATTGTTGTGACAATTCAGGACTGTGGAGCGCATGAAGGCAATAGAGGAGAGGGAAGGTCAGGGTAGGCAAAGAAGAGGGTGCAGGAGATGATCATCAGCAGCGTGACATACAGCAATGACACCTGCACCGTGATAGAGTCATCTGACACCAGCACCGTGATAGAGAGCAATGACATCAGCAGCGTGACATACAGCAATGACACCTGCACCGTGATAGAGTCATCTGACACCAGCACCGTGATAGAGAGAACTGACATAAGCAGCGTGACATAAAGCACTAACACCAGCACCGTGATATACAGCACTGACACCAGCACCGTGATAGAGAGCACTGACATCAGCAACGTGACATACAGCAATGACACCTGCACTGTGATAGAGTGATCTGACAACAGCACCGTGATAGAGAGCACTGACATCAGCAGCATGACATAAAGCACTAACACCAGCACCGTGATATACAGCACTGACACCAGCACCGTGATAGAGAGCACTGACATCAGCAGCGTGACATAAAGCACTCACACCAGCACCGTGATATACAGCACTGACACCATCACCGCGATATACAGCACTGACACCTGCACCGTAAGCAGCCCCAGGAGGAAGTCAGCATAGCACATGGATGGTGGGAGCCCTTCATAATAAGCAGCCCCAGGAGGAAGTCAGCACAGCACAGGGATGGTGGGAGCCCCTCATAATGAGCATAGCACAGGGATGGTGGGAGCCCCTCATAATATGCACAGCAGAGGTACAGCCCCAGGAGGAAGTCAGCACAGCACAGGGATGGTGGGAGCCCCTCACAATATGCACAGCAGAGGTACAGCCCCAGGAGGAAGTCAGCACAGCACAGGGATGGTGGGAGCCCCTCATAATAAGAAGCCCCAGTAGAAATATGACACCGCTCAACCTCTTCAAACAGGAGGGTACGGGCATATAGTACGGTGTGCTTTTTTTGGACACGGAAGTGAGTCAAATGAAGAAAGAAGGTCTGTGTGCTCAATTAAAAAAATTGTTTATAGACATATACATGGTCTACTGGTCACATGTGTTGAATTCCTCCGAGATCCATGCCTCATTCATTTTTAGAAATGTGAGGTAGTTAACACTGTCGTGAGCTAGGCGAGTACGCTTATCGGTCACGATCCCCCCTGCTGCGCTAAACGTACTTTTGGACAGGACACTGGATGAGGGGCAAGCCAACAGTTCGATTGCAAATTGGGCAAGCTCTGGCCAGAGGTCAAGCCTGCCCACCCAGTACTCCAGGGGTTCATCACTCCTCAGAGCATCCACATCGGCCGTTAACCCGATGTAGTCAGACACCTGACGGTCTAGGCGTTCCCTGATGCTGGATCCGGATGACACCTGTCGATGGGTCGGCTGAAAGAATGACCTCATATCCGAAGTCACCAACACATCTTCAAACCAGCCTCTTCTTGCAGGCGCTGTTGGATTGGTACCCGCAACTCCTTCTCGGGGAGTGGGAATTGCTCCTCTGCCATCGCACGCAAAAGCAGAATGCAGCATTTCTTGAAGCAAGGCCTGGAAGTGCTCCATTCTGACAGCCCTCTGTGACGGCGGTAACATTTCTGCCATTTTGTGTTTGTACCGGGGGTCTAAGTACGTTGCCACCCAGTACTGGTCCTTGACCCTTATGATTTTTATACGGGGGTCCCTATTAAAACACTGGAGCATGAAGGCCCCCATTTGCACTAAACTGGAAGCGGTGTGGTGGCCTGGCTCCTGCTCATCATCCAGGATAATGTCGTCCTCTTCATTCTCTTCTCCCCATCCACGCACAACAACAGGGATCCCAGAAAGGTTTAAAGCATGCTCTTCTTGCTCCTCCTCATCCTCCTCTGACTCCTCTTCAGACTCCTGTTGTTCACTTGTCTCAGATAGAGTAGCCCCCCTGGGAATTCATCCAGCATTGCGACTTCCTCATCTTCCCGCTCCTGCTCCTCCACAGCTTTATCAATGACAGGACGCAATGCACGCTCCATAAAGAAGGCATAAGGTACCATGTCACTGATGGCGCCATGGCTGTGACTGACCAGTTTGGTGATCTGCTCAAATGGCCGCAGAAGTGTGCATGCGTCGCGCATGAGCAGCCACTGGCGCAGTGAAAAAAAACCCAGCTCCCCAGAACCTGTTCTGCCGCAGAGTTCATACAGGTAGACATTAACTGCACGTTTCTGCTGGAGCAGCCTATCAAGTATATAGAAGGTTGAGTTCCATCGCGTCGGGCAATCGCAAATAAGACGTCTGACCGGCAGATTGTGTCGCCGCTGAATGTCAGCAAGGCGAGCCATGGCCATGTAAGATCTTCTGAAATGGGCCGAGATTTTCCTTGCCTGCCGCAAGATGTCCTGGACCCCAGGGTATTTGACAAAGAATCACTGCACGACCAAGTTTAAGACGTGTGCCATGCATGGCACGTGCGTAATTTTGCCCTGTTTCAATGCGCTAAGCAGATTGGCACCTGTCAGGAACTTACCAGCGATGGACAGGCACGGCTGCATGCACACAGGCGTCGGCGCGTGTTTCCAGCGCGTTCGTGTACGCGTTCGCGTGCGCGTTAGTTTACGCGTTAGTGTGCACGTTCGTGTGGGCGTTCGTGTGCGCGCTCGTTTGCGTGGTCGTGAGTGGTGTGCGTGCGCTACTTGCCGCCACTGAACACTTAAAGGTTCTCCAAGTGCGCTGGTGCGGCGCTGTTTCGTCTCAGCTCCTGTGTACCTGAATACCTGATCCTGAACCTGATTACCTGCTACCGCTACCGACCCGGCTTCGCTTGACTTCTCTGCCTTCTCCAAACCCGACCCGGCCTGCCTGACCTCGCTACCTCTCCTGCCTGTGATTCCGTTGCCGACCTCTGCCAGTTCCACCGACTCCTCTTTTGTCTACTGTTACCACCTGTCTTCTTGCCTACTGACCCGGACCGTCTGACCCTGCTCCAGCCTGCTGCCTGTTCAGTCCTCGGCTTCTGTAGCTGCTACTTGCATTTCTCAGCCTTCTAGCAACCTCAAGTCGCTCAGCCTTCCAGAGGAATCTCTGCTCTGCTATCAGTCCCAGCGGCCCTATCCAGCAGGCACTCCTACCCACTGTGCTCTCGAGACCGCTGTTCCCATTCCAGCGGCTCCTGAACCAGCGCTGTAAGAGAGGTCTCCTCCTACAAGTCGGGCTTCAACACCAGGACCCTAACAGCACCGTTGTCACACACCACTTTACCAATTGTTAAATTGAGCGGTGTTAGCCACTGATCTGCCTGTGAACGCAAAGCTGAAAGGAGTGCCGGGCCAGTGTGGCTCTTGGCTTCCAGGCACAACAGACACAGCACGGCATGGCAACGTCTCACCTGGCATGTCGAATAGGTTCTGGGGAGCTTGGGCGGCGCAGCGGAAGAGACGCTAGCAGCGGAAAAGGAGGAGTCAGCCGAGGAGGAGAGGGAGGAGGATGGAGTAGGAGGAGGAGGAGAAGAAGAGCCAGGCTTGCATGCAATCCGTGGTGGTAAAACCAAATCTACACGAGTGCCACGGGTTACATGCTTGACCCAGTGGGCAGTAAAAGTGATATACCTTCCCTGCCCGTGTTTGCTAGACCACGTGTCTGTGGTCAGATGTATCTTGGCACCGACACTGTGTGCCAGAGATACATTCACTTGCCACTGAACATGGCCATATAGCTCTGGGATGCCCTTCTGTGAGAAATACTTTCTTCCTGGGACCTTCCATTGTGGTGTTCCAATGGCCACAAATTTGCGAAAGGCCTCCAAGTCCCCCAGTTTATATGGCAGTAGTTGGCGGGCTATGAGTTCTGACAAGCCAGCCGTCAACCGTTGGGCAAGAGGGTTATCCGGCGTCATCATTTTTTTACGCTCGAACATTAGGCCTACGGAAGCCTGCCTTTTTGCAGAAAAAACCGTGAGCTTGGCGTGATGGAAGGTGGAGTGAAGGACAATTGTAAGGAGAAGGAGAAGTAGAAGACGAGGCTGGATGGTGAGAGCCTGGAGTGTGGCTTTGTGTGTTCCGTTGCTCCCACTGGGCTCGGTGATGGCTGCTCATGTGCCTTCTTAAGGCGGTCGTCCCTAGGTGAGTGTTGGGCTTACCGCAACTAATGCGTTGACTGCAAAGATTGCAGATGGCAACGCTATTGTCAGCAGCGGACACGTTAAAAAAAGCCCACACTGCGGAGCTATGTGCCGGTGTCCTGGGAGCGCCCGATGTGACCGTACATGGTCGATGACTCGCTCCTGCTACATTTGCAGTCTGCTTTGTCCCTCCTGTGCAATGTAAGTTATTCCTGCTTCTCCTCCCTATCTGCTGGTCCATATCTCCCTCTGAACTCCCCTCCTCTTCCTCTCTTGTGGGCACCCACGTGACATCACTAGACACGTCATCATCGACGTCACCTTCCCCACCGCTATAAGTAGAGATCTCGGAGTAGGCAGCAACACCAGGGACCAACCTCCTCCTTGGCCTGATCTGGGTACTGTCGTCAGACTGCTGAGTAGCGGTTGTTGCTACCTCCTCTTCCTGATCCAATGCCAAGAGTGGCTGCGCATCAGAAATGTCTTGATATGGATCGGAAAATAATTCCTGTGACTCAAGCGGAAGGTATGTGGTGGTGGTGTTGTTGGTGGTAGTGTCTTTGGGGGTGCACATAGCAGAGAGTGAAGAAGAGGGTGCAGATCGAGAGGATGAGGAGGGTGCAGAAGAGTGAGGCTGAGTGAGCCACTCAACCAAGTCTGGTGCATCCTTTAAATGAATTGAACGCACCTTCTGCAACTTCCCACTTTGGCTCAAGCCTGTTGCTCCTGCCCTACCCCTACCACCCCTGCGGAAGGGCCTGCCTCTTCCTCTGCCTGTCATTTTTTAAATGACCCTGTGACAAAACTCTCAGTCCCTATACTGATAAACGACTGCTGCAGAATAGGGCAGCAGTCAGCAGTAGTACACCTCAACCCTATGTATTGTGGACCTATACCAGTCCTTAAGGAATAGCAGACTGTACCTCACTCAACCCTATGTACTGTAGCACCCTAGACCTTACCAGTCCTTATAAGGACCTTTGTGGAACAAGTAGGTTGTGAATGATTAGCAGACTGTACGTCAGTCCCTATACTGATGGACTGCTGCAGTATAGGTCAGCGGTCAGCAGTAGTGCACCTCAACCCTATGTATTGTGGACCTATACCAGTCCTTAAGGAATAGCAGACTGTACCTCACTCAACCCTATGTACTGTAGCACCCTAGACCTTACCAGTCCTTATAAGGACCTTTGTGGAACAAGTAAGTTGTGAATGATTAGCAGACTGTACATCAGTCCCTATACTGATGAAGGACTTCTGCAGTATAGGGCAGCGGTCAGCAGTAGTGCACCTCAACCCTATGTATTGTAGACCTATACCAGTCCTTAAGGAATAGCAGACTGTACCTCACTCAACCCTATGTACTGTAGCACCCTAGACCTTACCAGTCCTTATAAGGACCTTTGTGGAACAAGTAGGTTGTGAATGATTAGCAGACTGCAGACGAAGGGCAGCAGTCAAGTATAATATTCTTTCTATATTTGGAAGAAAGATTATATGTGTACAAGCCTATTACCATACCAGTCCTGAAAAGAACCTTTGTGGACCTAATAGTAACAGCTACTGATTAAACTGACTGTCCCTCACTGCCTCACACACAGCTTCCTGCCTGTCCCTATTTAAACTGACAAAACACAGGCTGCTGGAACAATAACTTGAATAGCACTTTTGTGGACCTAATAGTAACAGCTAATGATTAAACTGACTGTCCCTGCAGCACACAGCGTCCTGTCCCTTTCTCTACACTGACAAAAGACACTCAGGCTGCTGCAACAATCACTAGCACAGCATTGCCTCAAACCTATATCCTGAACTACACCTAACACCTATACCATGATACCAGTCCTTAAAAGAACTTTTGTGGACCTAATAGATAGTGATTTGGGTCACTGAAGTCTCTTCCTGCTCCACACAGCAACCTCTCCCTATAGTGACAGAAGAAAGAATGTAAAATGGCAACCGGATCGGGTCTATTTATAAGTTAGGGGGAATGTCCAAGTGTCCATGTGCTGTAATGTCTCAATTGGCTGTCCTGTACCCCATGATGGATGTGTCATCATAGGTCAAAGTTCTTTTACACAGTAAACACGGAAGTCCGCCGGGCGAACGGCGCCAATAGTCCGCCGATCGGGCGGACGGCGAACAGCCGAAATTCGCTGCGAAACGACCACCGGGCGAACCGTTCGGCCATCCCTAGTCAGGATTTGTCAATGATAGAATAATGTCGTCCAAAAAAATTCCTATCTTGTGCTCGTATTGACCTATTTTTATACCGTTAATATCAGGGTTCATACGTATGCATTCTGCCAGTGGTTCAATAGCTAATGATAAAATTAATGGGGATAGTGGGCACCATTGTCTAGGTCCACTGGTTAGACTAAAATGTTTGGAAATTATTCCTGAGGTGAACACCTTTGCAGAGGGATGTGAATAATGTGACACGATAGCTATATGTATAAACCCCGTGAATCCAAGTTTTGTCAATATTTTGGAAATGTATTCCCAGTGCATTCTGTCTAAGGCTTTCTCTGCATCTAAGGCCAAGAAAATGAATGGCATTCAATTATTTTGTACGTGGTTAAATATATTTACCATCCATCTGGTACCATCAGGGGTATGTCTTCCCTTAACAAAACCTACTTGGTCGGGTCTTATGAGATAGAAAGTTATGTTTAATAATTGGTTTGCTCAAATTTTTATGTTTATTTTGAGGTCCAAATTTAATAGTGATATAGATCTGTAGTTTAGAGGGGAAGTTGAGACTTTACCTGATTTTGGGAGAGTGATTATTATAGCTTCCAACATCTCCTTGGGAAATTGACTGGATTTAGCTGTTTGGTTAAACATATTGGTCAAATATGGAGCTAAAATGTCACCAAAGGCTAGATAATATTCTCCTGATAGCCCATCGCCACCTAGCGCTTTGTTTTTAGATAGGGATTTGATGTCTTTAAGGGTTTCGTCTAATGAAATTGGATCATTAAGATGTTCTAGAGCATGGGTCTTCAAACTATGGCCCTCCAGTTGTTCAGGAACTACAATTCCCATCATGCCTAGTCATGTCTGTGAATGTCAAAGTTTTACAATGCCTCATGGGATGTGTAGTTTCGCAACAGCTGGAGGGCCGTAGCTTGAGGATCCCTGTTCTAGAGCCTTGGAATCTATTTCCGGTAGGTTCAATGAATTTAAAAAATCTGATATGTATTTGGGTGTAGGTCGGGGGGTGCTTTTATCATTTTTTATTTTATACAGACACTGAGGGTTGTAAAGTTTTACCAGTTATATGATGGTTTAGTTTGCTAATTTTTTTGTTGTACTAGAAGCACTGAGGTATTTATGGGATTTGTAAGGTGCATAAACTAGTAAGTGGATCCAGAAAGATACATTTAAATAAAAACACTTTATTTTAGCATTGGTTAAAAATGTTTAAAAACAGTATTACAGCAAATACATGTGATACAGTCCTTATGAACTTGGGGGGGGGGGGGGTTCTACAAATGCCACAGTTAGCCAGAGGACTGCAGGTGACCACAGGAGGCAGTTAAGGACCAGCTAAAAAGATAGTAACAGATATTGGAAACCAAAATATATAATAAACAAGGAGTAAATAGGATACATATCTCTGAAGAGACACTTACAAAGTATGATTTGCACACAGGGACACAAGATTTCCAGGATGTTCATATATGGAGCTAAACAGTAAAATAGAACAAGACTTAATTTATACATGCTGGTAAAGTGAACCACCATCCAAACATTTAAAACAAATGCTTCATACTGAAACAAAATAATCCCCACGATGCTTATTAAGGTAACAGGGGATAGAAATAAAGAAATAGATACTGTATCATTGGCGTGCAGTGTATGGAAATTTCTCTTCCAAAGGTTAGTACCTGAAATCCTGCAGTCCCTGTAGTTCCGGCAGGTGTAATGGTTGAATCAAGCGGCCTTAAATACCACCAAACCGACCAGCATACAGCATGGCTGGATGCGGATGAAAAAAAACGCACCGCGCATGCGCCACCCGCATCATTTTCCCATTTCTCCAAGACGTTGCAGGGTTCCAGTGTTCAAGCCATGGGAGGGCAGGGCAAATGCCCTCTAGTGGCTGGAGGGGAGAAAATTACCCCCAAAACAGCAGAGGCCGATCGCACAAGGGGAAAGTAGGGCTATGGAGATAACAAGGAGGAACCTAAGGTGATAATAGGTCAAGGACACTGAAGCACACAGTGGTGCAGTAAAAACGTCGCTCTCTGGGGGGAGAGAATCCCCCAGATGAGACGCTCTGGGTGTCAGTATGGACACCCAAATGGTCAAAGGTGAGTGGGCGTGATTGTTTTTGTACTGATGTTGGCGTAATTGGGTAGCCATTAATTTTCTAGCTTTGTTGGCCTGAAAATAATAATTTAGTTTTAGCCTTTTTAAGTATTTGTCATGGTCTGCAATCAGAATGGATTTTAATTCCATTTTGAGATTACCGAGTTGTTGCGTTAATTTTAGATCAGTAGGGTTTTTTTTATGTTGTTCCTCCAAGTTTTCCTTTTTTTTTCTCTAGCGGCCCATAATGCAGGGTGCACAGGCACCGACCCCCTATCCATGCACCCGGCCCCTAATCTACATGTGGGGCACATGGATTCCAATCAAGGTTTTTTTTTTTTAAGCACCCGATTAGACCCAGAGGTTTTAATAGGGTTTAACCACTTAAGGACCGCCTCACGCCGATATATGTCAGAAGAATGGCAGGGCTGGGCACAAGCACTTACAAGTACATTGCCCTTTAAGAGCCCAGCTGTGGGTCGCACGCGCCAGGGCACTCGCGACCCGGTCCTGAGCTCCGTGACCGTGGCCACGGGACCTGATCATTGCTGGTGTCCCGCGACGGGGTAACAGAGATGAAGAATGGGGAGAGGTAAGTGTACCTCTCCCCGTGCTTCCTAATGAGCCTGTCACTGATCATCTGTTCCCTGTCATAGGGAAAGACGATCAGTGATGTCACACGCTAAGCCACGCCACCTACAGTAAAAAAAACACACACTCTCACACTTAACCCCTACACTGCCCCCTAGTGGTTAACTCCTTCACTGCCAGTGACATTTGTACAGTAATCAGTGCATTTTTAATCGCACTGATCTCTGTATTAATGCCAGTGGTCCCAAAAATGTGTCAAAATTGTCTGACGTGTCCGCCATAATGTCGCAGTCACAATAAAAATCGCTGATCGCCACCATTACTAGTAAAATAAAATTATTAATAAAAATGCCATAAAGCTATCGCCTATTTTGTAGACACTATAACTTTTGCGCAAGCCAATCAAACGCTTATTGCGATTTTTTTTACCAAAAATATGTAGAAGAATACGTTTTGGCCTAAACTGAGGAAAAACTTTTTTTTATATATTTTTGGGGGATATTTATTATAGCAAAAAGTAAACAATTTAGCATTTTTTTCAAAATTGTCGCTCTATTTTTGTTTATACCGCAAAAAATAAAAACCACAGAGGTGATCAAATACCACCAAAAGAAAGCTCTATTTGTGGGAAAAAAAGGACGCCAATTTTGTTTGGGAGCCACGTTGCATGACCGCGCAATTGTCAGTTAAAGCGCCGCAGTGCTGAATCGCAAAAAGCGGCCTGGTCCTTTAGTTGCAAAATGGTCCAGGGCTTAATTGGTTAAAAAAGCCACCACTGCTATACTATTTGTATAAGGAGACCCCTATCAAAGGCTTTATGTGTACACCATAGATTATTAGCTGTTACAGAATTACTGTCATTGAATACAAGAAATTAATTTAGAACTTCTTTTATTACAAGCAGTTGGTAGATAATCAATGCACATTGACACATAATAATTTCATATAGTTAAACACAAGTGGAATCATAACACAGCACAATATAATTAATGATAATGTTGAGAGCAAATGTTTATTGAAAATGCCTCATCAACAATAATTTATACATGAGATAGAACATAATTGTCAATGATACAGTGAGGATATAAAATTTATGAGTATTGCCTCGCATAACAACTAACAATAATTAATAATGTACCATCATCCAAATTAATATAGAGAAACAGGACAAGAAGGGTCTATAAGGAAAGTTGCTGTGGCTGACCATGGCTATATACCCATCAAGTAGATTGTTTATCAGTACCAAGATAGTCTAGTACAAACAAATTCTTTAATATAAAAATATAATTTTAATACATAAAAAATATACAGTGAACAAGAGATAAAATTCAACTACAGACAACTACTAATGGGGTCACCCGAAAGATGACTGTTGATGTGGGATATAGACAAATTGATCCTCTACTAGTTTCGCGGATTGAAACCACTTCTTCAGGAGGAACTGTCTATAAAACAGAAAATACAATAAAATATTCAATAGTTACAAAATCAAAAACATTGAACATAATTATACAGCAAACATTTTAGTCAAGAGTAGGGATGAGCTTCGTGTTCGAGTCGAACATCGGCTGTTCGCCCGTTCGGCAAATTACGAACATTATGGGCCATTCGCGCCATGGCAGTGTATTGCTGGCTCATGATTGGTCAAGCATGCACTGTGACCCCGCATGCTTGGCCAATCACAGCGCCGGCAGCGAAGAGAGCCATGATTGGCCACAGGCGGCCTTGTGTAGTGTGTTGGCGTCTGTAGGAGTTAGTGGGTGTTCTGTGTACCTTCAACACAGTATACACCGATCGTTATCGGATGATTTTTCGTTCTTGCTCTTCTGTAGTGGTTATCTGCGTGCCCTGACCGCATATACACCGCTATATTCACCTATATAGCTAGCTATATTTCTCTTTTTTAATAGAGCTTGCAGTCAGTGGTAGGAGATTGTGCGTGCTGTCTGCGTGCTCTGAACCCAGTATACACCGCTATATCCATCTATATAGCTAGCTATCTTGCTCGTTTTAAATAGAGCTTGCAGTCAGTGGTAGGAGATTGTGCGTGCTGTCTGCATGCTCTGAACCCAGTATATACCGCTATATCCATCTATATAGCTAGCTATCTTGCTCGTTTTAACCACTTAACAACCGCCCTATAGCCAAATGACGGCTACAGGGCGGTTTCTTATCTCTGGGAGGCTGTCATATGACGTCCTCCCAGAATTCCGCTCTCGCGCGCCCCCTGGGGCGCACACTCGAGAGCATCCGTGACCGCCGGGTCCACAGGACCCGGCGCATCACGGATCACGGTAAACGGCCGCTCATAGCGGCCGTTTACCACATGATCGCTCCGTCAAATGACGGAGTGATCACTTGTAAACAAACCGGCGTCCCTCCCTCCGGCGTTCCTCCCTCCCCCTCTCTGTACCGATCGGAACAGCGGAGGGGGAAGAGATCGGTGTCAGCAGCGATGTGGGCTGCATCTGCAGTGCCCACATCGCTGCTCACCGAAAATTAACCCCTCAATTCCCTGCCAATACTCTGCAATACTCTGCAATACCTGCATTACCATGCAATACTCTGCATTACCATGCAATACTCTGCATTACCATGCATTACCATACATTACTCTGCAACACTCTGCAACACTCTGCAACACTCTGCAATACCCTGCAACACCTGCCAACACTCTGCAATGCTCTGCAACACCCGCCAATACCCTGCAACACTCTGCAATGCTCTGCAACACTCTGCAATGCTCTGCAACACCCGCCAATACCCTGCAACACTCTGCAATGCTCTGCAACACTCTGCAATGCTCTGCAACACCCGCCAATACCCTGCAACACTCTGCAATGCTCTGCAACACTCTGCAACACCCACCAATACCCTGCAACACTCTGCAATGCTCTGCAACACCCGCCAATACCGTGCAACACTGCAATGCTCTGCAACACCCTCCAATATCCTGCAATGCTCTGCAACGCAATACTCTGCAACGCCATACTCTGAGATACCCAGCCATAGTCGGTGATACCTTGCAATACCCAGACATAGACACCCCCCCCCCCCCCTCCCGCTGCCCTCCGGTGCTTCTACCGACTCGCCAATACGATCAAATCCAGAATCTTTTTTTTTTTTTCAGGCTTCCCAGCTTAGAGGTGAGATGCGGGGTCTTATTGACCCCATATCTCACTGTAAAGAGGACCTGTCATGCCATATTCCTATTACAAGGGATGTTTACATTCCTTGTATTAGGAATAAAAGTGATCAAAAAATTTATTTTTAGGGAAAAAAAATGTCAAACTAAAATAAATAAAGTAAAATGAACAATACATTTTTTTTTTTTTTTAAAGCGCCCCTGTCCCCATGTGCTCGCATGCAGAAGCGAACGCATACGTAAGTCCCGCCCACATATGAAAGCGGTGCTCAAACCACACATGTGAGGTATCGCTGCGAACGTTAGAGCGAGAGCAATAATTCTAGCCCTAGACCTCCTCTGTAACTCAAAACATATAACCAGTAAAAAAAAAATGTAATCGTCGCCTATGGGGATTTTTAAATAGCGACGTTTTGGCGCCATTCCACGAGCCTGTGCATTTTTGAAGAGTGACATGTTAGGTATCGATTTACTCAGTGTAACTTCATCTTTCACATTATGCAAAAATTGGGCTAACTTTACTGTGTTTTTTTTTTTTTAAGCACAAAACTGTTTTTTTTCCAAAAAAAAGCATTCGAAAAATTGCTGCGCAAATACCGTGCGAGATAAAAAGTTGCAATGACCCCCATTGTATTCTCCAGGGTGTTTGCTAAAAAAAACATATATAATGTTTTGGGATTCTATGTAATTTTCTAGCAAATAAATGATGAATTTTACATGTAGGAGAGAAATGTCAGAATTGTCCTGGGTGCTCCAGAGCGCCTGATGGCGCTCCCTGCATGTTGGGCCTCTGTATGTGGCCACACTGTGTAAAAGTCTCACACATGTGGTATCGCCGTACTCGGGAGTAATAGCAGAATGTGTTTGGGGGTGTAATTTGTGGTATGCATATGCTGTGTGAGAAATAAACTGATATTTTGCAAAGAATTGTGGGAAAAAAATGACAACTTCAAAAAAACTCATCATGCCTCTTACTAAATACCTTGGAATGTCTTCTTTCCAAAAAGGGGTCATTTGGGGGGTATTTGTACTTTTCTGGCATGTTAGGGTTTCAAGAATTCAAATAGGCCGTCAGTACTTCAGGTGTGATCAATTTTCAGATATTGGCGCCATAGCTTGTGGACTCTATAACTTTCACAAAGACCAAATAATATCCACCAATTTGTACTTATTTTTACCAAAGATATGTAGTAGTATAAATTTTGGCCAAAATTTATGAAGAAAAAATTACTAATCTGCTAAATTTTATAACAGAAACAAAGAAAAATTCATTTTTTTACAGAATTTTCTGTATTTTTTATTTTATAGCACAAAAAATAAAAAACCCAGCGGTGATTAAATACCACCAAAAGAAAGCTCCATTTGTGTGAAAAAGGACACAGTGTTGCATGACTGAGTAATTGTCATTCAAAATGTGAGAGCACCGAAAGCTGAAAATTGGTCTGGTTATTAAGGGTGTTTAAGTGCCCAGTGGTCAAGTGGTTAAATAGAGCTTGCAGTCAGTGGTAGGAGATTGTGCATTCTGTCTGCGTGCTTTGAACCCAGTATACACCGCTATATCCACCTATATAGCTAACTATCTTGCTCGTTTTAAATAGAGCTTGCAGTCAGTGGTAGGAGATTGTGCGTGCTGTCTGCGTGCTCTGAACCCAGTATACACCTACATAGCTCTTCTCTAATTGAGCCATCTGCCATCTGCAGGAGTTAGTGGAAGTTGTGTGTGCCTGCAGCACAATATACACTACCCAATTGCTGGTTTTCCCAACTCCTTTCAGGCCATTACCATGTCTGGAAGGCCAGCAAGAAGAGGCAGACAGGCACGAGCCGATAAAAGAGGGCAAGCAGGCTCTGTGTCTAGAGACAACAGTGCTGGTCGTGGACGCGGTGCATCGTCATCATCAGCACGTGGCCATGGGACATGCTTGTCCTTCTTTTCGGCAGCTGGACATGTTGAGCCGCAACATGCCAACGACTTGGTAGAGTGGATGACCAAGCCCTCTTCATCCTCCTCATCGTCTCTCACCCAGGCTCAGGGTACTAGCAAAGCAGCTGCCAACGCATCGTCTTCCCTCCTCTCAATGTCATCATCAGTGACTCCTTCCCTAGACCCACCACGTCCTCCTAAGGAGTCTCCTGAACTCTTTAAGCATAGTGTTGGGTACATGCTCCAGGAGGATGCCCAGTGTTTTGTAGGCTCTGATGATGATACTCAGCTAGAGGAAGGCAGTAATGTGAATGCAGAGAGAGGGGATGCTCAAGAAGGACAGCAATCTGGCAGTCATGTTCCATAAGCTGCAGCATACTGCCAGGTTTGCTCCAGCGATGAAGAGGGAGGGGATGATGAGGGAACTGACTCCACGTGGGTGCCTGGTAGGAGAGAGGAGGAGGAGGCACATGTCCAACGAGGCAGGATGCCCTCCGGGGGCCAGCTTAGGGGCAGCACACCGACTGAATCACAGCGCAGAGCTCCGCCTGTGCAGGGCGCTGCCTCTGCGCGTTATTCTAAAAGTTCTTTGGTGTGGGCCTTTTTTGAGATGAGTGCATCAGATCGCACCACTGCTATTTGCAACATATGCCTCAAGCGTATCTCGCGTGGCCAAAACATCAGCCGCTTGGGCACCACATGCTTGACCAGACATATGTTGACCTGCCATGCAGCTCGTTGGCAAGCGTACCTCAAAGACCCACACCAAAGAACAAAGCGGACCTCTCCTTGCTCCTCATCAGCTGGGATCTCCAACCCCACTAGACCTTCAGTCCTCTCTGAAACCTGCTCTGAGAGGAATGAAGGTGTAGAATTAGGTGTGTCACAGCCAAGTGCTTCCGGACACTCTGCTAGCAGTACACCCATGTCCGATTATAGCAGGCAAATGTCCCTGCCCCAGCTGCTGGACCGGCGAAAGAAGTTCACTCCCAGCCGTCCACATGCCCAGTGGTTGAACGCTAGCTTGGTTAAATTGCTAGCACTTCAACTGCTGCCTTTTCAGTTGGTAGACTGGGCCCCCTTACGTGAGTTTGTACAATGTGCGGTTCCTCAGTGGCAGGTCCCCAAACGCCACTTTTTCTCATGGAAGGCGATTCCGGCTCTCTACCGGCATGTGGAAGGCAATGTCCTTGCCTCGCTGGACAGGGCAGTCAGC
The DNA here is from genome assembly GCF_037356315.1 of Lithobates pipiens. Classification (NCBI taxonomy): domain Eukaryota; kingdom Metazoa; phylum Chordata; class Amphibia; order Anura; family Ranidae; genus Lithobates; species Lithobates pipiens. The sequence continues at coordinate 120,274,382 of NW_027507686.1, forward strand.
GGTAAGGTGCATATTACCGCTGACTCATGGTCCAGCAGGCATGGACAGGGACGTTACCTGTCTTTCACGGCCCATTGGGTCACTCTTCTGGCAGCTGGGAAGGATGCAGGACAAGGTGCAGTAGTGTTGGAGGTTGTTCCGCCACCACGCCTCCAAAATGCTACTATTGGTTGTGACACACCTCTCTCCTCCACCCCCTCCCCTTCTTCTTCCTCCATGGCCTCTTCCAGTGCTCTGTCCTCAGAACCAGCGGTGCTCCGTAGGCGTTCCAGGGGCTACGCACGTACGCAGGCAAAACGATGCCATGTCGTGCTTGTGCTGGTTTGTTTGGGGGACAGGAGCCACACTGGGGCGGATGTTTTGTCAGCTCTGCAAGGGCAGGCCGAGAGGTGGTTGACGCCACACCAGCTTAAGCCAGGAATGGTGGTTTGCGATAATGGCGCCAACCTCCTCTCTGCCCTCCGACAGGGACAACTGACCCATGTGCCCTGTGTGGCTCACGTCCTTAACCTGGTGGTTCAGTGGTTCTTGTGCAGGTACCCGGGCTTACAGGATGTCCTGAAGCAGGCCAGGAAAGTCTGTGTGCATTTCCGCCGATCATTTAATGCCTGTGCTCGGCTGGCTGAGCTCCAAAAGGAGCTGAACCTGCCCAAGAACCGCCTTATATGTGACATGCCCACCAGGTGGAACTCAACGTTGGCCATGCTGCAGCGGCTTCACACGCAGCAGAGGGCCATCAATGAGTACCTGTGCGACTACGGCACCAGGACAGGGTCAGGGGAGCTCGGTTTTTTATCACCATGCCAGTGGGGCATGATCAGGGATGCATGCACTGTCCTGTCACCGTTTGAGGAGGCCACAAGGATGGTGAGCAGTGACAGTGCATGCATCAGTGACACTGTACCTCTTGTCCACCTCTTGGAGCATACGCTGCGTGGAATAATGGACAGGGCACTTGAGGCAGAACAGAGGCAGGAAGAGGAGGACTTCCTGCCTCTCAAGGCCCCCTTTATCCAGACAGTGTTCCTGCTGTGCCATCCATCACACAGGAAGAGGATGAGGAGGAGGAGGAGGAGGATGATTGTGTCAGCATGGAGGTGGAGGCTGGAACTCAGCATCAGCAGCAGCAGCAGTCTTGTAGGGATGATTTACAGTCCCAAGAAACCCGTGGACTTGTACGTGGCTGGGAGGAGGTAGCTGCGGATCATGTTGTCCTTAGTGACCCAGAGGACTCCGGACCGAATGCCTCAGCTAACCTACGCTGCATGGCCTCCCTGATCCTGCAAAGCCTGCAGAAGGATCCTCGTATTCTTCGGATCAAGGAGAAGGACCATTACTGGCTGGCCACTCTCCTTGATCTACGGTACAAGGGTAAGGTTGCCGACCTTATCTTGCCATCGCAGAGGGAGCAGAGGATGAGACATCTCCGGGAGGCCTTGCAGAAAGGTCTGTGCAACGCGTTCCCAGAGACTGGGAGGTTACAAACTCCTGGTCCTGGACAACGTGTTGCTGAGGCATCGGTCAGAAGGAGCGGTGGAGAAGGTGGCCGTCTGACCGATGCTTTCAGACAATTTTTTAGTCCGCAGCCCCAAGGTATGATCGGTTCCAGCAACCATCGCCAGTGTCTGATTTACATGGTGCAGGAATACCTAGGGGCAAGGTCAGACTTGGACACCTTTCCCACTGAAAATCCTCTGGCTTACTGGGTCTTGAGGATGGATCACTGGTCAGAGCTTGCACAGTATGCAATTGAGCTACTGGCCTGTCCTGCATCCAGCATTCTTTCGGAACGCACCTTCACTGCTGCTGGTGGCTTTGTTACCGTGTTACCGATCACAGGGTGCGCTTGTCCACCGAATCAGTTGATCGACTGACCTTCATCAAGATGAATCACTCTTGGATCACCCACAGCTACCAAGCACCTGAAGTTGATGTAACCGAATAATTTTTTTTTAAATATCACATCCCTGCAAGACTGCCTATGCTGATGATGAGTAACTGTCCTGCTATGTTGATTGTCTATCCTCTTCCTCCTCCGCTGATATGTTGGAAGAACATTTTTGGTTCTGGGTGATGCCATCAGCCCAATTTTTCTGCCCCTGTTTAACAGGGGCGTTTAATTACAATTTTTGATGCAATGCTTTGCAGCAGGGCTAATTCCTGCACTACAACTAGAGTATATGGGAGAGGTTGCGGTGTCGTGGCACCAGCACCAGCACCAGTGCCTAAGGCCCAATTTTTCTGCCCCTGTTTAACATGGGCGTTTAATTACAATTTTTGATGCAATGCTTTGCAGCAGGGCTCATTCCTGCACTACAACTAGAGTATATGGGAGAGGTTGCAGTGTCGTGGCACCAGCACCAGCAGCCCCTGTTTTTTCAGCCCCTGTTTAACAGGGACATGTAATTACAATTCTTGATATAATATTTCACAGGAGGGCCCGTTCCTGTGCCCACCCGGAGTAACTGTGAGGACTTGTGTTGTGGCACCAGCACCACAACCACCAGAGGTAAATTTTTCTACCACTGTTTAACAATGGCATGTAATTACAATTCTTGATATAATCGTTCACAGCAGGGCGCTCCAGCGCCCACCAAGAGTCACTTTGAGGGCTTACAATGTTGTGGCAAAACCAACACCTTGTTCCGCCATTTCTGCAGAGCATATAGGGCAGGCCCCTACTTTCAAACATCCAACTTACAAACATCTCCTACTTGCAAACGGAAGAAGACAAAGAGCAAGTGAGATGAAAAAAGACTGACAGCAAAACAAATTATACAGGGGTGATAACCCTTCCCTATGTTTTCCAAAAAGCTTAAAAATAGTTTTTTTGACTGGAGCTACACTTTAAAAATGTACCAGTTGAAAATTACAAACAGATTCAACTTAACACAACAAATCTACACAGTCTCTGTCTTGTTTGCACCACCTGTATACTGCTGTTCTGAGTATATAGGGCCTGGGGGCCACACGTATTTCCTTTTTTTAATGTGGGTACGGGGTTCCCCTTAATATCCGTACAAGACCCAAAGGGGCTGGTAATGGGCAGGGAGGGCTACCCATGCCATTTTTCTCAATGATTTTCAACCATATTGCAGGAACCAGATATAACATTAAAACCGCAAGCAGTTTTAAATGACGTTATTTCCGTTAAATGTCATTTTGTGCATGGACTGTTCTAAACACAGGAAACACGTGGCACTTCACAGGCATACTATAGACACCCCCAGGCACGATATTTAAAGGAATATTTCACTTTTTTTTTCACTTTAATCGTCATTAAAATCAGTGCTCCCGCCAAAACGGCCGTTTTTAAAACTTTTTTTGCATTGACCCATGTCCCCTGGGGCAGGAGCCAGGTCCCCAAACCCTTTTTAGGACATTATCTTGCATATTAGGAGTTAAAATTAGCACTTTTAATTTCGAACGTTCGAGTCCCATAGACTTCAATGGGGTTCTAACGTTCGTACGAATTTGGGGTCCGTTCGAAAGTTCTGGTGCTAACCGAACCGGGGGGTGTTCGGCTCACCCCTAGTCAAGAGATCTGCTCACCCAGAAGATCACACACCGATAGTAACCAGGCTGCTAAGAGAATCCCCCCACGCGAGGGGGATTGTACAAGGCCACTTCTAACTAAAGCTAAATATAATGGTAGTAAATAAAAAAAACAAATACAATTGATTTATAGGGCCCAGAGGGTGTGAAGGAACACCAAGTGCTGCACAATATGGTGATACAATTGGGATAGAACCAGGGTAGGAAGGGTTGGAGAGAGAGGATGGGAAGGAAGGGGAGGGAGAATGGGGGGGAGAATGGGAGGGAGAATGGGAGGGAGAAGGGGAGGGAGAAGGGGAGGGAGAAGGGGAGGGAGAAGGGGAGGGAGAGGGGGCAGGGGAGGAAGCAGGTACCCAATATAATTTAAAGGGGGGGAGGTGTCATAGATCTGCCACCTAAGGGTTAACTTAGTCCAGGCTGATTTCAGTGATTGGTAACAGGCTAACCACTTCAATACAGGGCATTTATACACCTTCCTTACCAGACCAATTTTTAGCTTTCAGCGCTCTCACACTTTGAATGCCAATTACTCAGTCATGCAACACTGTACCCAAACAATTTTTTTTTTCATAGAAATAGAGCTTTCTCAGCTACTCAGATGGGCTGGGACAGGTACTCAGATGGGCTGACAGGTGCTCAGATGGGCTGACAGGTGCTCAGGTACTCAGATACTCAGATGGACTGTGACAGGTACTCAGGTACTCAGATGGGCTGTCAAGTTCTCAGATACTCGGGTAATCAGATGGGCTGACAGGTACTCAGGTACTCAGATGGGCTGGGAAAGGTACTTGGGTACTCAGATGGGCTGGGACAGGTACTCGGGTACTCAGATGGGCTGGGACAGGTACTCGGGTACTCAGATGGGCTGACAGGTACTCGGGTACTCAGATGGGCTGTGATGGGTGGTGACAGGTCCTCTTAATTGGGGGGGTAATCAGTGTGTAATTGGTGTACAGTAGGTGGTAACGAGATGTTACCGCAATCTCCTCCTCACACACGATCAGTGTGTGAGGAGGAGAACCCGGTAACATCTCGTTACCGCGGTTTGTTTACATTCTGTGGCCAATTTCATTGGCTCTTTACTGCGATTGGGGTTGGGCTGTGTCAGGGTCCCCGATCGCTGCTCTGCACGCACCCTAGGTGCGTGCACGAGCGCTGTAATGGCACAGTACATGTGACCGGCTGTGTTTGGACACGACCGGTCACATGTATCGGGGGGTGGATAGGGATGACAATCCCACAGTTCGGGGATGGGCTGTGTCCGAGGGACACGCCTCATCCACGATCGCCGCATGGCGAAATACCGATCGGCATCCACGGCAAAATACAGAGGCCGTCATATGACGTCCACCCAGGATGGGAGATCCCATCTGTGGCCGTCGCATGACTATGGCCGGGTATTGAAGTGGTTAAACACCTCAGCAGCACTGTGTCCTTGCTGTCTGATCTGCAGCCCTGTGTATGTGTTTCCTGAAGATCTGATATATGCTCCTGTTTGACCCGGCTTGTTTTGAGATTGTTCCTGTTATCTGCCTGCATCTGACCCTTGGCTTGTTTGACGATTCCTTCAGCCTGCTCCTCTTGTACCTCTGTTGCCAGCCTGATTAGTGACCCAACCTGCCTGATGTTCTAGGACTCTCCTCCAGTCTGCTACGCTTACCTACTGCAGCCATCCAACTCCAGTCCCGGTTTGCCTCACCTGTCTGCTGATCCATCCAGTCTGCTCACCAGTCTGCTGATCCATTCAGTCTGCTCACCAGTCTTCTGATCCAGTCAGTCTGCTCATCAGTCTTCTGATCCAGTCAGTCTGCTCATCAGTCTTCTGATCCATTCAGTCTCTGCTCACCAGTCTGCTGATCCATTCAGTCTGCTCATCAGTCTGCTGATCCATTCAGTCTGCTCACCAGTCTGCTGATCCATTCAGTCTTCTCACCAGTCTGCTGATCCATTCAGTCTTCTCACCAGTCTTCTGATCCATTCAGTCTTCTCACCAGTCTTCTGATCCATTCAGTCTGCTCACCAGTCTGCTGATCCATTCCTTCTTCTTACCAGTCTGCTGATCCATTCATTCTTCTCACCAGTCTTCTGATCCATTTAGTCTGCTCACCAGTCTGTTGATCCATTCAGTCTGCTCACCTGTCTTCTGATCCATCCAGCCTGCTGGTCCTGTCTGCTGTGCCAGCCATCTGACCCATCTGCTGTTGATCCTGCCAGGCACTCATACCATTCTGCACTCCCGTGCCAAGTGTCTGCTCTACCAGGGGCCGCAAATCAGATACGTAAGGGAGGCCTTCCTCGGCACTATTGGGCTCATCAGTCAGGTACGTGAGAATGTGACAGGATGGAAGGAAAAGAAAGGGGGAGGGGGGAAAGGGGGGGAAAGGGGAGGAGGGTGGAAGAAAGGGGAATCAAGGCTAAAGGGGGGGGGGAGCAGATAGAAAAAGGGGTGGGGGATGGAAGAATTGAAGGAAAAAACCCTACAGAAATGGTTTGTAGGATACCATCTCCTTAAGTTCCAAGGGGACAGTGGCGTTCAAATGTTCAATCCACAGAGTCTCTTTCTGTAGGATTGCCTTGTCCCAGTCACCTCTCCTGGGATTTTTTTGAACCACTTCAAGGATGAAAAATTGGACCGCTGACACATCGTAGCAGTGATGTAAAACGATGTGTCTACCCACTATAATGAGTTTGCCACTGCCAGAACAGTATAGATGATCACCTATTCTCATCTTTCGGGTGACCCCCGTTAGTAGTTGTCTGTGGTTGAATTTTATCTGTTCCCTGTAGATTTTTTTTTATGTATTAAAATTATATTTTTATATTAAAGAATTTGTTTGTGTATCAGTACCGATATAGTAAAGTACAATCTATTTGATGGGTATATATCCGTGGTCAGCCACAGCAACTGTCCTTATAGACCCTTCTTGTCCTGTTTCTCAATGATACAATGAGGTCATATTACATTATATCATAGGTATGGATGAGCTTCGAGTTTGAGTCGAACTCATGTTCGACTCGAACATTGCCTGTTTATCTGTTCAGCGAACAGTGAACAATTTGGGGCGTTCGCGGCAAATTCGAAAAGCCGCGGAACACCCTGTACAAGTCTATGGGAGAAATCTATAGTGCTAATTTTAAAGGCTAATATGCAAGTTACTGTCCTAAAAAGTGTTTTGGGGACCTGGGTCCTGCCCCAGGGGACATGGATCAATGCAAAAAAAGTTTTAAAAACTGCAGTTTTTTCGGGAGCAGTGATTTTAATAATGATTAAAGTGAAGCAATAAAAGTGTAATATTCCTTTAAATTTCGTACCTGGGGGGTGTCTATAGTATGCCTGTGAAGGGGTGCATGTTTCCCGTGCTTAGAACTGTCCCTGCACAAAGTGTCATTTCTGCAGAAAAAAAATTCATTTAAAATCACTCGCATTTAGAACCCCCCCCCCCCCTAAAATTTGGACAATGGGCCATCAGAGGGGGTGAGGAATCTGATAAGTGGACCTTATTTTTTGTCTTTAAATACGCATTAAAATCAATGTTATACCGATGTTGGCCAAGAAAGTTTGTGTCTAATCTGCTTGCAAAATTAAAAAAACATTTTCTGTTTGGACTCCACCGTTTCCTTCAACGCCGCAGGAATGGCAGACTATGGCATCCCACTTTGCCCATCGCTGGGACTTTCCCAACTGTGGAGTGGCAATAGATGGGAAGTACGTCCACATCATCCCACCACCCCATTCTGGGTCATACTATTTTAACTATAAGGAGTTTCATAGTATCGTGTTGATGGCGGTGATGTCAGCAACATACCAGTTTCTCTATGCAGATGTGGAGAAGAATGGGCAGATGTCGGATGGTGGAGTCTTTGCCCAGACCGAGTTCTAAGGACGTCTCCAGAGCGGTCGCTTGGGATTGCCACCTGCAGAAGAGAACGTTGAAGGACTTCCTTTTGTTTTTATTGCTGATGAAGCATTTGGTCTGGCCAATCACATGATGAGGCCATTCTCCCAGAGCACCCTCACCCCGGAGAAGAGAGTTTTTAATTACAGGCTGGCCAGAGCCCGAAGTGTCATGGAGAATACCTTTGGGATAATGGCCAGCCGGTTCTGCCTATTTCTAACGGTAATCAACCTGGCGGAGTACAAACTGAACCACATTCTTTTATGCGGCTGCATCCTGCACAACTTTTTAAAAAGAAATGCTCCAAATTATATAGCCTCAGCTGGGCCCGAGGCCAGATTTCGTGAACCAACACTGACGGCCCTGGAAGCTGTCTGTCCTGGCTTGTCCCCCCAAAGCGTCCGTGAAGTGCGTGGAAAATATGTGGAATATTGTACAGGTAGGGGGGCCATTGCTGTGCCTGCTAATTTGTAAATATTTTTTACATTAAAAAAAATTTGATATGATAAAATCATGATTTGGATTTATTACTTGTGTTTCTTTTATTTGTCTCCTAGGTTCTCCTAGTGCACTTGTAGTGCCAAGTGGTTTTCATATTATTTAAATAACACCCATTGTGACCGTAAACACCAACTTAATACAAAAAGTGTTATTGAGCATTGAAAGAAGAAGCCACACATTCTTGAGTAGAAAGCCTTTTACTCCTTTTTCAAAGTTTTATCTTGACATTTTTGAAAAAATACAGAAACAGGCATGTTTCCAAACATAACATACATAACTCTGGAACTTACAAAGTCCAACATTGCAAAAAAGAAGGCAATATTAGACATGTTATAGTGTGAAAGGGGTCTTGATCATGCTTTCATCAGTCACTGTCACTGGTGAAATGACTCGATTTTGGTACCACAACCTGAACATCACCTAAAAAAAAAATACACATCATGTATTAAAAACATGCAGGCATACATCTATTACCTGAATCTGTGGTGTCCGACACTGACATGTTGTGGTGCCAAATTGCACTTCTTCCACCTCTCCTTCCTCCACATCCTCAGATTGTGGTGTCATCTGTTCCCCTTCTTGAGGAGGTGGGGGGTTAATGTTGTCCTATGGACCGAGTCTTTTCTTCCCTATGAGAATGAAACAAAAGGTATACTTAGTGTGACAGACTCACCCGGGACAGAGGATTTTGGAGAGGATTGAATGCCAGCCTCTTGCATTGCGATTATGGTCCCTGACATTTGGGGGAATGGTGCTCTTTGTGGAAAAATTAGGAAAGCTGCGCCAGTAGTCCTATTCAATAATAGGAAACAAAGTGAAATATCAACCAAAGTGTTAATAGCACCCACAGATGATGAATAAGTGTTGCTCAAAAAAATAACATTAACATTACACTAATAAAACCACCAACAGAATGTGAAAATAGCAAATAACAGCTTGCAGAAAGCTGAAACTAAAAAATAAAAAAATAATAAAATAATAATAAAGTCCAATATGTCTGTGCTTATCAAGTCACCACGGTGAATCCAAACAGAACTGCAGATCAGTGCCCGTCACCAGATTTTTGATGCGCTTACCAGATATAGATGAATTAATAGCCTTATTGGTATTTGACCGGAACGAATTGTAAGCTTAATAATGAAGGCTCCGTATCATACTTCTCGCATCATGATTTCACTAACACAGGTATATGGTAGCATCACAGCACTAAAATGTGCTCTTTGTGAGCTGTATGCTTGGGGATCCCTGAGGTGGTGTTACTTTGGATTCAGGCCCATGTCCCCCCCAAGACACACAGACTCTGGATATGTATATAACATATTAGCAATAGTGAATGAATCATATTGTTGGGACACAAACTGTTAGATGCTAATATCATCAACTCCAGCCACCTGTCTGTTGTCTTCTATAATGTAAACTAGTCTAGTCTGGCTTAACCCTGTAATTTTATGAAGGAGTCCGGTGTTGATTTAGATAATTAGCTCATGTTAATTCTGTTTCTGGCTACAGTTTTATTGTTAGAGTAATATGGACAGGAGGGGGGACCTCCTCTTCTACTGTATTATAAATACTTGTCATTTTGGTTCTAATAAAACAGTCCATGTCAGCAGCTAAACAAGTCTCATCTAGGTTTGTGCTTGGGAGCGGTTGGAATATCTTATATCTATATTCAGACTGGGAGGAAGTGGTATATGACGAAAGCACTAAAGCGGAGTGTAGGGACGTTTCGTCACACTTAGCACACAGATATTTGTGGTCAGAAATATGAATGGGAAACATTGCTTGGAAGTGGGGTACAATTGTCTGTTTAGGCAGAGTTCCAAGTTGAAGACATGATTAATTCCCTTAACCAAGCTGGAATACTTACCTTATTTGGACAAGTTTCACACATGGAGTAAGTATCCACTGGAGCACCTGTGAGGGTCACCCTAAAAAAATGTGTTCTGGTGTCCCACACTAGTGCTCTTGAGTTCAGATGTGTAAACAGCTGCTGAGTGTCCCCTCCTTACATTACACTGAATCAAGCTTGCAATTCATTCTAGTTTCAAAGACATCTAGACAACAGTGTCCTAAACTTCTTTTAATAAGAATTAGCATGACCAAATGTAGTTAACCCTGTATCAGCTAAAAACATTGTATTTCGTTGGCAAACAATGTTTCCTACGAACGATTACTGTGCCCACAAACATGAAAGTAGCCATTTTAAACTGTACAACAGTAAAGAAAAGCACATGGAGCAGCATGCAAGTTAATGATAATAATAATAGAGACACACGACAAGTACTTACTTTTTTGAAGCACTTTCTTTATCCTTCTGTTCTGATCCTGCTCCCTTAATTTTAGGTCTGACCAGCGTTTCCTTAATTGCTCCTTGGATCGTTGTATTCCAAATTTCTGCCGCAGACTCTTCACCACTTTCATCATGTCTTTCTCAGCTTGAGGTTTGGGTACGGTCTATTCTTGCCATCATAGTCGGCCCTCTTCAATGTGTGGATCATCTCCACCATCTCTTCAAAGGACATATTGGAGGCCTTAAACCTCCTCCCTGATCAGAACATTTTGTGACCACCTGCCGTGTCTCTGCCATGTTCCTCTCCCACTGCAAAGAAAGAGATGGGGCGGGGAATCTTCGAGAAAGAACTTCAGGGGCGGGTAACGCGGGCAGAGTTTCACGCATGTGCAGTGTATATAAAGTTAAGACGTGTGTGTTGTACGTACGTTCAGTGTGCTGAGGAAGGAGGATAAACGTTCTAATGAAGGTAACATCTTAACTTTGGTACATCAGTGGCCTATACTGATTCTAGATTGAAGCCTATATTGGGATAAGATTAGGAGAGTTTCATGGGCCACTTCATAGACAAATACAGGGATATGCTAAATTTGTGGGAGGTTAAAAAGCCCTTATATTGAAATAAACCAGCTAGGAAAGCATCGCTGGAGAAACTGCTGGAATATGTGACACAAGTCCCCGACGCAGACATCGATTTTGTGTATAGGAAAATTGGTAGCTTGAAAAGCACATAGAGGAAGGAGCTTAAGGTCCAGGCTTCCATGAGTTCAGGAGCTGCAGCAGAGGATGTGTATGTATTCAGTCTATGGTACTACAGCAGGATGCAGTTTCTGGAAGACCAGATGGAAGCCAGGGAATCACTTTCTACACTTCCATCCACCCTTCCCTCAACCCCAGCTGAGGCTTCTGAGGACCAAGCTGGGCCTTCCACCTTGGAATTAGTTGAGGAGCCCAGCTGGAGCCAGGTATAGTATCTTTTAACCTATTTATTGTCTGAAAATGATTGTTAACTAGAGGTTATTCTTGCTAAAAAATTAATGATTTAACAAAAAGTGTTTGACATATCAATAGACAGTAGGGGCCAAAAATTAGTGCGACAAGAATGAAAAATTCTGGGGTCAGAATGATAGTCTTTTCTATTTATTAACATTCAATTTGCAACAGCCATGAGCTGAAATTTGGGTGTGATTGATGAACCAAAAAACGAAAAGTATGTCCTTTTCATACACAAGACGAGGCTCTGGAATGTGACAGACAGGACGAGGCGGGGGTAAGTGGCAGACAGGAGGAGGCAGTGTTCTGTCCACCAGATGTCTATGCTGATTATCTGTACCTGTGTTGTTAAAATTTTATGTAAGGATTGTAATTTACATAAGACAATCATATGTGGAGTGCAGGCTCCATCTAGCGTTCTTGTTTGGTATTGCTGCAGTTGTTCTGTTTATTTGATTTATGTGCTGTAGTTAAGGAAGTTGTTAGGGAATTCTTGGTAGAATCTTCACAGGAAGTGAAGCAGTCACGGCTCTTTGAGAAGATACTGCAGGAAGCAAGACATGTATTTCTCAATCTATCGCCATCACCCCTTACAGAACTTAAAAAGTACGTTTTTACTATCTCATCCTATATTGTAGATCGTTGTTTCTGTAATGTATGCTGTAATGTATGCAATATGGTACTTACTGAGGTCTATTTCTGTTATTTTGTAGTTTCACGTGGCTTGTTCTAATTAAACTGAGATCAAAGAAATATGGTATCTGAAGTTTATGGGACAAGAAGGTTTAGCTATATGTCCTTAAGACAGAACAGGCATGGGTAAGTGGCAGGGCCCTGCAGCCTCACCCAATCCCAGGTGCCTCCCCTCTGCCTTCCAACAAAAAGGACCAGGAAGGGGAGTAACATGGAGGAGGCAGCACTGGGCCTCATTAACCAGTTCCCGACCAGCGCACGACGATGTACGACGACAGAATGGCACGGGCAGGAATATTGGCGTACATGTACGTCCAATCTTCAATGCCGCCCTGCCATCGGGAGCGCGCCGCCAGTGGCGCGCTCCCGCGCTGGTCGGGACCCTCGTGAGTCCGGACGCGGGACCCGCAGACTCGATTGCCGCGGGCATACCTGCGATCATCTCACGGGACGGCTGAATGGAGGAAATGACGTGTAAACAGCATTTCTCCATTCTGCCTAGCAGCTGGTGACGCTGATCTCTGCTCCATGTGATTGGAGCAGAGATCAGTGTTCACTAAATGAAAGCCCAACCCCCCCACAGTTAGTAACACACCCCTAGGAACACTTAACCCCTACACTGCCACCCACTGGTTAACCCCTTCACTGCCAGTGTCATTTACACAGGAATCACTGCATTTATATAGCAGTGATTACTGTATAAATGACAATGGTCCCAAAAATGTGTCAAAAATGTCCGATGGGTCCCCCACAATGTCGCAGTCACAATAAAAATCGCTGATCGCCGCCATTACTATTAAAAAAAAATAATAAAAAAATATTAATAAAAATGCTATAAAACTATCCCTATTTTGTAAACGCTATAACTTTTGCGCAAACCAATCAATAATCGTTTATTGCGATTTTTTTTACCAAAAATATGTAGAAGAATACGTATCGGCCTAAACTGAGGGAAAAAAATGTTTTTTTATATATTTTTGGGGAATATTTATTATAACAAAAAGTAAAAAATATTGTGTTTTTTTCAAAATTGTCGCTCTATTTTTGTTTATAGCGCAAAAAATAAAAACCGCAGGGGTGATCAAATACCACCAAAAGAAAGCTCTATTTGTGGGAAAAAAACGACGTCAATTTTTTTTTGGGAGCCACGTCACACGACCGTGCAATTGTCAGTTAAATCGACGCAGTGCCGAATCGCAAAAAGTGGTCTGGTCTTTGACCAGCAAAATGGTCCGGTCTATAAGTGGTTAAGGACGCCAAAGCGGCCCTCAAAAAAGCCCCCTGATGCTGAAGAGGCCTATGGCTGCTATGTAGCTGCTAAATTGCAGCAAATGGAAGATGGCCAATGCCTCAGGTGTGAGAAATTTGTTTTTGAGGCCATTCCGAAGGAGTTGAGTGGCCAAATAAGTGATAACATGTACTTATGTATGCTTGCCCATTCTACTCCTCTTACCACAAGTCCACCTCCAGAGCCACAGCCTCCAAGGAAGGCTGCAAGGAAGACAAGAAAGTAATGGCCTGGGTTCAGTTTGGTCTGACAGAAGACGCAGGCTGTTGTAGTACCACAGCCTGGGGACATATATGTCATCTGCTGCTGTTCATGATTCCTAGACCAGATTGTGCTCCCCATTATGTGGACTTCTCAAGTCCATATAATGGACCAATTGTATTTTCCAAATAGTTGATTTGTGCCCTGGGGTAGAAAGGCTTTGCAAATGCCAGCAGTTTCTCCAGCATTGCTTTCTTTATTTTGTTATCAACCAGAATAAATGGAGATTTTTTTTTTTCTGAAAATACTTGCCTATGTGTTTTTCTTCAAATAGGACAGTTTTTGTGAGTAGACAAATACTTTTCAAAAATACAATGTCAAATTAACAAGGGACACAAACCAACCTCCTTGAACTTTAAAAAGACAAGATAATGTTGATAATGTAAACTCGACACCCAAAAAATAAAAAAATGGAGATGACTAGAAAATAATTTCAAAATATTCCAAAAAAGGAGTTCTTGGTTAAAAAAAAAAAAAAATACAAACATTATTATGGAGATCTGGCTTTAAAAACAAAAAAGATTATTCATGAGATCAGGAGAAATAATAAAGAAAGAAGTTTGTGAGAACTCTGTGTGACATGAGCAGCAAAACAACTTAATTCTTCGAGCATTGGAAAGAAGAGAATGTGCTGCATTAACCCCTTAGCAACCGGCCCATAGCCAAATGACGGCTACAGGGCGGTTGCTTCACTCTGAGAGGACGTATTATGACGTCCTCCCAAAATTCTGCTAAAACCTCCGTGACTGCAGGGTCCAGAGGACCCGGCGCAACACCATGAACAGCCGCTGATCGCGGCCGTTTACCACGTGATCGCTTCAGTGTGAGAGGAGAGGGGAGAGATCGGTGGCAGCAGCGCTGTGGGCTGCATATGTAGTGCCCACAGCGCTGCTTAGTGACAGATCCATCCATCCATCCATCCATGCTCACCCATCCATACTCTGCATACCCAGCCATGCCCATCCATACTCTGCATGCCCATCCATACTCTGCATGCCCATCCATACCCATCCATACTCTGCATGCCCATCCATGCTCTGCATACCCACTCATGCTCTGCATGCCCATCCATACTCGGCATGCTCTGCATACCCATCCATCCCTACTCTGTATACCCATCCATCCATCCTCAGCAATACTAATCCATTCATCCATCCATGCTCAGCCATCCCATCCACCCCCATCCATAATTAGCTGTACTCAGCCATACTTGGCCATAGCCAGCCATCTGCAGCTGTACACAGCCATACCCAGCTGAACCCAGCCGTACTCAATTGTACTCAGTCATTCCCAGCCGTACTCAGCCATACTCAATCATACTCAGCCGTACTCAGCCATACTCAGCCGTACTCAATCATACTCAGCCATACTTAATTGTACTCAGCCATACCAATCCATCCTCAGCCATACCCAGCCAAACTTATTCATGCTCATCCATCCCCATTCATGCTCATCCATGCCACTACAGTGCCTCACAAAAGTGTAATAGATAGTCAAATTAGATTTGAAACTTGTGTCCCTAGAACACCTGACGGTGCTCCCTGCATGTTGGTCCGCTGTATGTGGTCACACTGTGTAAAAGTCTCACACATGTGGTATTGCCATACTCAGGAGGAGTAGGAGAATCTATTTTGGGGTGTTATTTTTGACATGTACATGTTATGTGTTAGAAATATTGTGTAAATTGACAACATTGTGTAAAAAAAAAATGCGTTTTCATTTTCTTTACACATTTTCCAAAAACTTGTAGAAAAAAATGACATGTTCAAAAGACTCAATATGCCCCATAGATTATACATTGGGTCGTTTTCTTTCCAAAATGGGGTCATTTTTGGGGCGTTTCCATTGTCCTGGTTCTCCAGGGCCTTCAAAAATGTAAGTAGTCAAGAAATTATATGTGTAATTTATGCTCCAAGAATGTCTGATGGAGCTCCCTGCATGTTGGGCCTCTGTATGTGGCACGCTATGTAAAAGTCTCACACGTGGTATCACCATACTCAGGAGCAGTAGTAGAATGTGTTTTGGGGTGTTATTTGTGGTATGCATATGCTGTGTGTGAGAAATAATCGGCTAATATAACAATTTTGTGAAAAAAAGAAAATCTTGATTTTGCAAAGAATTGTGGGAAAAAAATTACAACTTCAAAAAACTCACCATGCCTCTTACTAAATATATTGGCATGTATACTTTCCAAAAAGGGGTCATTTTGGGCTTTTTTTTTTACTTTCCTGGCTTGTTAGGGTCTCAAGAAATGAGATCGACCGTCAGTACTTCAGGTGTGATCAATTTTCAGAGATTGCGTCATAGCTTCTGGACTCTATAACTTTCACAAAGACCAAATAATATACACCAATTTGGGTTATTTTTACCAAAGATATGCAGTGGTATACATTTTGGCCAAAATATATGAATAGAAAATTACTAATTTGCAAAATTGTATAACAGAAACAAAGAAAAAATCTTTTTTACAGAATTTTTCGGTCTTTTTTCTTTTATAGCGCAAAAAATAAAAAGCCCAGTGGTGATTAAATACCACCAAAAGAAAGCTCTATTTGTGTGAAAAAAGAACAGAAATTTCAAATAGGTACAGTGCTATATGACTGAGTAATTGTCATTCAAAATGTGAGAGCACCAAAAGCTGAAAATTGGTCTGGTTATTAAGGGGGTTTAAGTGCCCAGTGGTCAAGGGGTTAAACTATTAAAACAAATTCAGCATGACAAATGTGCTATGTCCGTTACGAACGGTAGTTTTACCAGACCGATTGCTTCCGTCTTGTACTTGAATCTGAGCATGCGTGAGTTTTTGCACATTGGAATGGCATACACACAAACGGATTTTTGGATAGGAACTTTTTCCGACCAAAAAATTGAGATCCTGCTCTCAATCTTTTGCTGGCTGAAATTCGGCCAGCAAAAGTTCGATGGAGCATACACACGATCTCATTTTCCAACCAAAAGCTCTCATCGGTATTTTGCTGGCTGAATTCCGAGATCATGTGTATGGGGCATAACAAAGACACGTAGCTCAAAGATAGGCATAAGTCACAGTGACCAAATCAACTACATAAAACAACAGTGGTTTAAAAATAAAAAGCAAATCACCCGGTCTAGCTGCATAAATGCATGCAATTGGTCACAATTCCCAACCGGATTGATTAAAATTCAGCCAGGCACAGGGACAGCATTCAAGGCACCATATGATGTCCAAGAATAGTTTCTGAAAGAAAAGTAGCAACCGGAAACAGGAAAAAAAAAAGGTGGAGAGAGGAGAGGGAAGTGATAGAGAAAAGGAAATAGAAAGGGTCTTGAGTCTATTGTTGCCAGGTGTTGAAGCTCACCACCACCGCAGACAGTAAGGCATATTTATGAGGGCTCTTCATGCTGATGCCAAGGCTTCCAGACAGCATTATGTTGATTGACCATGTCGGTGAAGCGGGCTTTCAGTAACTTTGCTTTTTCCAGTGGAGAGCCACCAGACACCTAGCTGCCGTTAATATATGTTGCGCTAATTATTTTGCAAGCTTAGATAATCTGGGTGGAAGTAACCCTAGTAAAAAGACCACAGGGCAGAAAGGAAAAGTCAGATCTAATAAACTTTGTAGGATGTCCTGTACTGACTTAAAATAGGGGTGTAATGATTTGCTTTTCCAATAAATGTGGAACAAGGTGCCAAGATCTTTGCGGCATCGCCAGCAGTGATCTGATGCTAAAGGATATATAGCTTTAAGGTGGGAGAGGGTCATGTACCAAAAAACAGGATTTTTAAAACAGCTTACCTTTAAAATCCTTTTCTTTGATGTACATCAGGGGACACAAAGCCATAGTACTTACTATGTGGGTTATATGGCCACTGATAGGTGATGGACACTGGCACGCCCTAAGGCAAGAAGAGTACTCCCTATATAACCCCCCCCCCCCCCACTACTGGGAGTCCTCAGTTTTGTAGCCAAGCAATACAAGTGTATACCAAGAAGGGAGGGACCTCTGTGCCCCCTGATGTACATCAAAGAAAAGGATTTTACAGGTAAGTGGTTTTAAAAATCCTGTTTTATTTTCTTACATTAGGGGACACAGAGCCATAGTACTTACTATGTGGGATTTCCCATAGCAACGGCAACTGAAGGGAGGGAGACAACAAAAAACAGGAGGCCAGGGGATTCATACTGCAGCCCGCAGTATACTGCACCCAAAGGCAATATCCTCATGACCTTTAATATCGATTTGATAAAATCTGATAAACGTATCAACCGAAGACCAAGTCGCGGCCTCTGAGCCATAGAGGCCTAATGATGCACCACCCAAGAGGCACTAATCGCCCTGGATGAGTGTGCTCTAACATAAGAAAGGAAGGAAGAATTT
Source organism: Lithobates pipiens (assembly GCF_037356315.1). Classification (NCBI taxonomy): domain Eukaryota; kingdom Metazoa; phylum Chordata; class Amphibia; order Anura; family Ranidae; genus Lithobates; species Lithobates pipiens. Next base: position 120,292,218 of record NW_027507686.1, read on the forward strand.
TCTTCTTTAAGCTGAAGCTTGAACAATCACTTGACAAATCCATTTTGAAAATAGTGGATTTTGACTCCGCTTGTCCACATTTTTGGACCTTCTGGCAGTACAAACAAAACATCTGTTTTGTGAACCTGAGCGGCTTCCTTAAACTGGACTCTGATTGCTCTTACTACATCAAGGGAATGTAGTGCCTTCTCTTCCCTAGATTGAGGTTCTGGGAGAAAGAAGGAAGAATAATATCTTGGTTGAAATGAAAAAAACTGTTACCACTTTTAGTAGGAATTCAGGACGAGGATATAAAACCACCTCATCCTTGTGCATGATCAAATATGGCTCTTTACAAGACAGAGCAGCTAGTTCTTATACTCCCCCCTCCTTTCGTTCCTGCTTAATCCTGTGGAAAAGGCATGGAAGTAGCAGAACTGGAGGAAATGCATAGATCCATGAAAACTGATCCCATGGGAAGACTAATGCATCTGTTCCGCCTGCTAGCGGATCCCTTGTTCTCGACACAAAGTTGTCAACTTTGTTGTTGAATCTGGATGCGAATAGGTCCATGTCCGGAATACCCCATCTCTGATATATCGCTAGGAAGATGTCGGGGTGAAGAGATCATTCTCCCGGAAATAATTGTTGGCGACTCAATTAGTCCGCCTACCAATTCTCTATTCCTGAAATGAAAATTGCAGATAGGCAAGGAATGTTGTGTTATGCTCAAACTAGAACATTATTCACCTTTCTTTGGGCTGCACGACTTCTCATGCTCCCCTGGTGCTTGATGTAAGCCACTGCCGTGGCCTTGTCAGACTGAAACCTGACAGGACAGTCCCGTAGTCTGACCATCCCAGATTCTAGGGCCAGACGTATTGCCCGAATCTTCCAAAATGTTGATAGGCAAGGTCCTCTAACCTGGACCATCTACCCTGGACAGAATCTTCTTCCAGGGTTGCTCCCCAGCCTAGAAGGCTGGCATCTGTTGTTAACACTTTCAGTTTTGCTGGATAACAACCACCAATTTAGGCTCTGACTTACGTTGGGAGCCAAGCATATTGGAAAAAAACCAAGGCTTGAATCTTTTTATTCCAGACCGACAGGATGGTGTTTTTAAGCAGTTTTTGAGTAAAAACTGTGCATAAAGGACGTCCTCGAAGGAGGCCACCATTTCCCCTAACAAGCTCATGCACAGCCGAATGGAAGGGTTTTTCTGTTTTGATAATTTGAATTAGTCCTACAATGGAACTGATTCTTGTCTGGGGTAAGAATACCTTCTTCTGTATGGTATCTAAAACCAGCCCCAAGTACTGTAATCTCCTTGATGGTTTTAAGGAGGATTTTCCTAGGTTGAGTATCCAAGCCAGAGATTCCAGGTAGTTACAGCTGTGATCAGACTCTGGTTTAGACCTGAGACTGAATGATCTATTAAAGGTAGATCTTCTAAATAGGCTAGGACCATTATGCCTTGAGCCCTTAATCTGGCTAAAGAAGGTGCCAGAATCTTTCAGAACACCTGTGGTGCTGTGGCTAAACCAAATGGCAGGGCCACAACTGAAATGATTTTATATTTCAAAGCGCAGAAATTTCTGGTGAGTGGGAAAATTTGGCACATGGAGATATACATTATCGATTAAAGCCAAAAAACTCCCCTCCTTGCAGGAAGGACACAACCGAATGGATTGCGAAAAGGATTGGATGTTTAAGTGCCGATTCAGATCTATGAGCTCTAGAATGGGTCTTACCTCTCTGTTTGGTTCTGGAACCGTAAAAGGTTTAAACCAAACCCTGTGCCCTGTTCCACTAAGGGAACCTCTGATATCACCGACTGGGATAATAGATGGTCCAGAGGCCAGAAAGAGAGACTTCCTTTTTCTCTGGATCCTTGGGAACATTTTCCCTTAGAAAAAACGAGGAGACCAAAACTCTCGGAACTCTAGTTGTAAACCTAGAGAAAAAAACTGCAGTAGCCACCCATCTGTCTTGACATTGTCCCTGCCAGATCTTGAGAATTGCAGGATCCTTCCCCCCACCTGAACGAGCGGGGGCGCCACTTTATGAGGAGGCTTTCGCATTCTGCTTTGTGGGCTTTCTGCCCCAAGGTCTTGTCTAACCCTGGTGCTTCCCTTGGGGACTTCCCCTTGAACCTGACGGTTGAGGCTGTCGAGACTGCCTAGAGGCTGATGCCCCTGGCACAGGAGAGGCAGCATGATTAAAGGAGAAATATTGGAACTTCTTTACTGGAAAAAGAGAGCTTTTCCCATTAGAGGTCCTTTGGATGTACATATCCAGATCGTCTCTAAATAGCCATTCATCATGAAATGTAAAATTAACTTCTTTGTACACTGTGCTTCGGCTGGTCAATTTTTCAGCCACAGAACTCTGCGAGAATACACTAGTCCAAGCATAAGCCATGAGGCTTATATGATAGAGTCTTTCATAGCATCTACCGGGAGACATAGTGCATCTGATACACCAGCCCATTGCTGGGCCTGCTGATCAGGTAGAAATTCAGATATCTCCACAAACTGTTCCTTAATGGACTGAGATACACCAATTGCAGCAAGAACTGGCTGCGCTACTGAACTTGCTAAAGACATATTGTTTTTAGAAAGAAGTTCCAACTTTTTATCTGTTGGATCCTTTAACATCAGTGCATTATCCACTGGACATGTGAGATTCTTGCTCACTGAGCCTATTGCAGTATCAATTGCTGGAACCCCCCATTTTCTTCATAGAAATCCTCTTCCATAGGATAAAGTGTGAATAATTTCTTGGGGGGATAATATTGTTTATCCAGATGTTCTCACTCAGAATACATAAGCTTATTTAGCAATGCGTGAATAGGAAAATACATCCTCAGATGGGGGAGGTTCTAATGAACCCAATTAGAGGTAGATTCCTCAAGAGCCTGTGATGCAGGCAGCAAAAAGGTTGAGTAAGGAAGTACACAAGCAACCTGTCTTGTGAGGCTACTCCTTCCATATTAGGATCCTTAGAAGAGGATAAATAAGTATCTTCCAAAATTTTAGGAAGATCTACCTGATCCCCAGCCTCCTGCACCTCAATAAGAGGGTCCTGAGCAATAGATGGGAATCTGCTATGTTTAGCCCCACTATGGAGAGACATCATAGCATCAATCTTCTTTCCAAATTACAAATGGTAGAAGAAAAAGCCTTTTGTATGATATATACAGGGACTGAAGTGTTTTATGCAACAACAGTTTCCCCTGATGGCTCAATCTGGCCAGCCGCATCCCTCTCAGAGGAGGATGACATTCTTTTGGAAATGGATTTAGTTTATAGAGAAAACCATTGACCCCTTTAGATAAGTTCCTGGTCCGATTACCACTCATAGCCTGAAGCATAAAGCAGAGGCACTACCAGCAAAAGAATGTACACTACTAGGCTATAGTTCAGCGCCATTAGCTGCTATTAATCCTAGCCTGGTAAAGTATAATGTGTCAAAGGGAAATGCTTGTGTCGCTAACCTGAACAAGCCATCCTCCTGCTCTGTCCCTCCACAGCCAGCAGCAGCTACACATACAGAGCGCTTAACACTTCCTCCATGTGTGGCCAGCGTATGACACCGTTAGCCATGGCCCCGCACAAATTACAGCCCCCCCTCCTTTCCTTTAAAGGAAAGTGTTTTCCCACGTGAGCGGCGGCTCAGGCGTCCTGTAATAACAGCAGACATGGCGGCGGGGGGTATATTCTCCACTGAGCCAAAGATACTTCAGATGGAAGGGAGTGTCTGTGTCTCAACTGTCACCAAATAGTATGCAGTAATACCATGGGACACATCCACATTCCAGAGCAAATTGGATGGATAGGAGCCAGCCATAATTTGTCTATCTCAGTCCAGCGATTATATGCCGGCAGGGGCACCCAAGATGCAATAGTCTTCAGTTGGGTGACATGATAATATCGCAGGAAGTTGGGAAAAGCCAAGCCTCCATCATTCTTAGAAGCAAAGAGCACTGAGTTACTTATTCTATGGCGTTTATAGTTCCACATGAAGTTTAGAAGATCTGTTTCAGAGAACTCACAGTGCTAACACTTGTCTCCGTGCAGCAGTGGCTAATTCCCATTCTGCTAATGCCAATGGGCATGAGCGGTGTCCCCGACAGAGGCAAACGAGTTCTGTAACGAACTTGTGCACCCATACGAACGTGTGTGAGCATGCACATTCGCGTCCCCCAATCCTGGCGCATGCCGCCCTATATAAAACAGAGTCCCTGCCTGATACCAGTGCTGGATTGTCTTCAGATTGTTCCTGAGTTTCTGATTGCTATTTGACCTGTTACCTTGCTCCTGACAAACCCGGCTTCTTTGACCATTGTCCTGGATCATCCTTGCCTGTTATCTACCTCCACTGATTACAGACCTTGGCTTGGATTCTCTACTATGGCTCTGCTTCCTGATTCTGTACCTCGCTGCCAGCCAGTTGCCAACCTCTGCCTGTCCTTAACTTTAACTTGCCTTCCATTTATGTACCTTGTTGCCAGCCAGTTGACAACCTTTGCCTGTTCCTGGCGTTGCAGTTGTTCCTGAGTCCATACTTACCTGCCTGGCTCCCGATGAACAGTTCTGGTGATCAGTCTTCATGCCTTCCTCCGAGAGCATCCTGTATCTCCAAGCTCCAGCTTTCAGCCTGCAGGCACCTGTACCCTTTTGTTGCCCCAGCACTCCCTGTCCCCACTACCAGGGGTGTTGGGATCGTAACTGTGCAAGAGGTCACCCTCAGCATTTCGGACCCTGCAGTAAGGTACGTGACAATCTCCCTGTAGGTGTTTGAGATGAGATGTGGGGACCGGAATTGGGAGGGATGTAAAGTAATATAAAATCATAGACAATACTACTATTTTAACCAACGCCATCCGGCCCAGCCAGGAAATTCGATACTTTTTCCATTTAGTAAATTCCTAATAGAGGTAAAGAGGGGTTTAAAGCTTGCTTCGTGGAGGGAGTTGTATCACGGGGTAATAGTCACCCCAGATACCTAATAGCTGTCACTTTACAGGCGTAAGAAAAAGATTCCGCCAGATATTGTACCTTCGGGAGAGGTATGTTAAGTGGTAAGCCTTCTGATTTGGAATAGTTAACTTTATAGCCGAACAAGGTGCCAAACTCTTCTAGGAGCTTATGTAAATTCGAAAGAGTGATTTGTGGTTGCATCAGTGTAAGAAGGACATCATCTGCAAACAAGGACATTTTAAATTTACCGATTGCTGAGCGTGATTCCTTGAATATTTGGGTTACAACAAATCTGGGCAACAACAGGTTCTATAAACAGAGCGAACAACAAAGAAGAAAGAAGACAGCCCTGCCTCGTTCCATTAAATATTGGAAAGAGAGAAGTGGAGAATGGAGTTTTAATTGAGGACAACAGGGTTTTGTATAAATATTTGATCACCCTGAGAAAGGACCCCTGGAAACTCAAGTATTCCAAAGTCGTAAATAAAAAAGGCAAGCTAAGCCTATCAAAGGCCTTTTTCGGCATCTAGGCTGAGTAATAATGCCTGGGAGTTTTGCCTATTAACAATATTGATGAGGTTAATGATTCTTCTCGTATTATCCCCAGCCTGACTCCTAGGGACAAAGTCCACTTGATCCTTATGGATCAGGGAGGGAAGAATTTTATTTAACCTCAATGATAGAATCTTTTTGAAAACTTTCAGGTCCAAATTTAAAAGGGCAATTGGCCTATAATTTGCACAGAGAAAATGTGTTAGGTCTCATCAATTTTTCTACTCATGGAGCATCAGACATCCCTCTGCTAAACTGAAGACCAAGTCGCGGCCTTACAGATCTGAACTATAAAGGTCTGATGATGCACCACCCAAGAGGCACTAATCGTCCTGGATGAGTGTGCGCTAACATGAGAAGGAATAATTTTCTTCTTTCTGAAGCTTGAACAATCACTTGACAAATCCATTTGGAAAATAGTGGATATTGACTCTGCCTGTCCACATCTTGGACCCTCTGGCAGTACAAACAAAAACCTGTGTTTTGCAAACCAGAGTGGTCACCTTTAAATAGACTCTGATCACTCTTACTACATCAAGAGAATGTAGTGCCTTCTCTTCCCTAGATTACGGCTCTGGGAGAAAGAATGAAGAATAATATCTTGGTTTAAATGAAAGTCTGTTATCACTTTTGGTAGGAATTCAGGATAAGGACATAAAACCAACTCATCCTTATGCATGATGAAATATGGCTCTTTACAAGACAGAGCCGCTAGTTCCGATACTCTTCTAGCAGAAAAAATGGCAACCAGAAAGACTATCTTTCCTGTCAAAAGAACCAAGGAAATTTCTCGTAAAGGTTCAAGTGGCTGATTCAGCAAAGCCAATAAGACCAAATTTAAATCCCGAGGATTTAGAGGTGCCTTGATAGTGGGAATAATCCGTGTTAACCCCTGAATAAGCTACGCTCCAAGATTGAGAAGCAAGAGGCCATTGAAAAACACTGACAAGGCCGGGATCTGGCTTTTGATAGAAGTCAAGGCCAGCTTCATTTCAGATCCCACATGCAGGAAATCAGGGATCCTGCCTATGACATACTTCCTGGGGTGCCAACCCCTGGATCCAAACCAAGAAAATATATGCCTTCCAGACTCTATAGTAAGTGATTCTGGAAGCTGGCTTCCTGGCATTAATAAAAGTAGACACTACCAAAGGAGATCACCCACAATCTTTTATAGAGTGGGATTGAACAGTCAAACCTGTTAAATTTTTCGTCCATAAGGTAGGATGAAATACCGGACCTTGTGAGATGGTCTGGCTATAATGGCAGAGTCCAAAGGACTCCTACTGCCATTTTTATGATCTCAGTAAATCAAGATCTTCTGGGACCCGCTGGGGCCGCCAGAATCACCTCCTTTTGTTCCTGCTTAATCCTGTGGAGAAGGCATGGAAGTAGCAGAACTGTAGGAAATGCATAGAAACTGATCCCATGGGAAGGCTAATGCGTCTGTTCCGCCTGCTAGCGTACCCCTTGTTCTCGCCAAAATTCTTTTTCGAGTTTGTTGATGAATCTGGACGCTTATAGGTCCATGTCCAGAATACCCCATCACTGACATATCAATAGGAAGATGTCGAGGTGAAGAGATCATTCTCCCAGAAATAATTGTTGGCGACTCAAGTGGTATGCCTGAAAATTTTAAATTGACGTTATGCAAAGAATGTTGTATGACGTAAATTGATGTCGCGCTATTCTAATTAGATTATAAAAAAAGAGAACTGTCTAACCTACTACTCTGTCTAGTTCATATGCAGAATAGAGCACAAAAGGTACAAAACATACAATATTTGGGTATACAATACGCTCTAAATGGTTGTATGTGGCCTAATGTTGTTAAATAAAGATAAATAAAATTACCATAAATAAGTACCACTTACACGAAGAGAAAAAAAAAAAAGGTAAAGAAATATTAAAATAAATAAACGCCCGCCAGAGGCAACTTGTGCGTGTGATACTTCAAGTGATAGGCATATAAAAATAAATATCCATAAATACCATAAACAACGTGCTAAATTGGTATAAAGTGCACAGTGACAAACTATAAACACACTACAAAGGTGCCAACGTAGATGATCAATGTAAAATATTATCAAATTCAAAATAGAATCTAAATAAAGTGCCAGTTGTATAGGAAAATGAAGCAAATATTTAAAAAGAAAAAAATATATATATTAAACACACTCCAAAAAACAGACGTGCATGTGAAACTGCAGTGATGAGTGTAAATTGTCAGATATACTGACCAAAACACACTTTAGTAAGTAGTTGCCACTTACCTTAAGGCAAGCAGACAAGAGCATATAAATGAGGGTCCCTTTAAGGCTCCTCTTTCTGGATCCACACTTCTCCTTCACTTTCTTTATGGAAACACTTATGGCAATCACAGCACAGGTGCGGGTCCCTTTAATACTCCTCTCTCCAAATCCACTCTCCTCCTTCAATATGTCTCCATAGAGCCCAAATTAATCAAAGAGAGCAATACCATAGTGTAGCAGGTTTTAAAATTGCATCCAATTTTATTAAAAATAAACACAAGGTACTCACAAAAACAGTATCTTAAAAACTGCTTGTATCTAACGAGCAGTGAACTTGTGAAGTGCAAAACAGCATAGAGCGTCCTTCCTTGTCCCTACACGTGACGTCACATCACGTGACTTCATCAGGGGATGCTGGGAAAGGACAACATTTGCATATAAATTGTCTCCCTATGTGTGGATATTGGTCGGCCATTTTCCATTATACCTATGGGCAATTCTATGGCTGCCATTTTATTGGAGACCAGACCAGCAGTGTATGCAATATCCCTCAGTCCTCTACATCGCTGGTTCCGGCAACCTCTTAGTTTCATAGCAGATTAGACTCCACGTTGGGAGCCCCGCCCCTTCTCTCGGTCGGGCTCTCCATTTGCATATTGTCACTGTGGGCGCCACCATCCAGCCTCTTAACAGAGCCGAGCCAAAGATTACCAGATATACTATGTCTATATCCACATAGAACATGGATAGCGACGTTTCTAAATAATAATAATAAATTGTCTCCTCAAAGTGGAGAACCGGTAATTGGGTCGCCCTTTCATAGAAACACCTCATATTTAAATATATAAGTGGGCTTTCACCTGACCCGTCGCCTGTTAAAGGCGCCGCCATCTTGTTGGTTATAATACAGTTATATTTTTATATATTTTATTCATATATATTTTTTTCTCTTCGTGTAAGTGGTAATATATTAGAGCTTAATACTTTTATATTCTCTTGAATTCACAACACTGTTTGGTGCTAGCACCTCTGTAGTTGCTTTTGCAGATTGCTATTGTGCACTTTTATTATATTCATAATCTTTTTGGCACTTATTTATGGTAATTTTATTTATCTTTATTTAACAACATTAGGCCACATACAACCATTTAGAGCGTATTGTATACCCACATATTGTATGTTTTGTACCTTTTGTGCTCTATTCTGCATATGAACTAGACAGAGTAGTAGGTTAGACAGTTCTCTTTTTTATAATCTAATTAGAATAGCGCAACATCAATTTACTTCATACGTCTTTCCTAGTGGATATAGTTTTGGTCCATATCGGTGTATGCAGCTATTCACATAAATAGCCCTCGTTAGGAGCAGCGCAGGAATATTAATCTATTATTACTCCTATACATTCTGCTCATTCCAGAAGCTGCCATGGAAGTGTTTTCTTTTATGGAAAAGAGAAAAGTCAATTTAGAAGAGGTTTTCAATACTAATAATGTTAATAACAAGAATTCAGATTTGGAAAGCCTAATGCATAGATTAGGACATAATATGGAGAAGAAAATAAGTCTATGGTGGGATATTAATACTTTTGAAACTTAGAAAGAAAGTATAGTCCCAAGAAGGCTAAGATAGGATGTTCCCCCAAATGATGGTCTGATAGACCAGGAGTCTAACTATGAATGGTTTACATTTTTCAATGAAAAGGGTTTAGAAATATTAGCGTTACAAAGGAAACATAAGAAAAGTAAAATAATAGATCAAAACATCACTGAAATAAAAGAAGAATTAGAAACATACAAAGATACTGTGGAATTCAAAGCACTAACTCAGCAATTGAACAAAGACCTCACCACGAAACATAAAGAAGTACCGTATATACTCGAGTATAGGCCGACCCGAATATAAGCCGAGGCCCCCAATTTACCCCCAAAAAAACTGGCAAACTTATTGACTCGTGTATAAGCCGAGGGTGAGACATGCCTGTCCATCCCTGTGTGTGTGTCCGTCCATCCCTGTGTGTCCGTCCATCCCTGTGTGTCCGTCCATCCCTGTGTGTCCGTCCATCCATCCCTGTGTGTGTGTGTGTCCATCCATCCATCCATCCCTGTGTGTGTGTGTCTCCATCCATCCATCCATCCATCCCTGTGTGTGTGTGTCTCCATCCATCCATCCATCCATCCCTGTGTGTGTGTGTGTCTCCATCCATCCATCCATCCATCCCTGTGTGTGTCTCCATCCGTGTGTGTGTGTGTGTGTGTGTGTGTGTGTGTGTGTGTGTGTGTGTCCAGCCTACCTTTGTCCCGAGCCTCCGTCCCGTGCCTTGCCTCCTTGCCTCCGTCCCGTGCCGTGACTTGCCTCCTTGCATCCGTCCCGTGTCGTGCCGTGCCTTGCCGCCGCCGTCCCGTCCCGTCCCGTGCCGTGCCTTCCCTTGCCTCCGTCCCGTGCCCTCTTCGTCGGCGGCCATTGTAAAGTTCAAAAGCTGCGCCGCCGCCTTCGCCTGTGATAGGCGGAACACTGAATTTCCCAGCAGCCTGTGTTCCGCCTATCACAGACGTCGTATCATCCTCGTCCGTAGTACGAGGATGATACGATGTCCGTGATAGGCGGAACACAGGCTGCTGGGAAATTCAGTGTTCCGCCTATCACAGGCGAAGGCGGAGCCGGAGGCGCGGCTTTTGAATAGAATGGCCGCTGTCTGTCTGCTCGACACGCTGATCGAGCGGGCAGACAGCGATGACTCGAGTATAAGCCGAGGGGGGCACTTTCAGCCTCAAAAAAGAGGCTGAAAATCTCGGCTTATACTCGAGTATATACGGTACAATCAAGAAAGAGTAAAAAATGTGAGAGATATTAATGATTTCCATAAAGATCAGGTATTTAAGTGGCAGGGACTGATAGGGAAAATCTAAACTACTTCAACATATTCTACCCCTGAAAAGACGGTAAGGGTAAACCCAGAATATACCAATATCAAGGATCGAGAGAACCAAACAGAGATATGACTCCAAGACAACAGAACCAAGAAGAAAGATACAGAAACTATTACCAACAAACTCCATATAGAGGAGAAAGAAGACCATACAATGACAGAACACCACGGAAGAACTGGAAAAAACCCTATTATGGGAAACAAAATAGAAGACCTCAAAATGGTAATTATTGGCAGAAACCACCAAATGATTATAGGGAATATAGAGGACCCCCACAAGATCGAAGGGATTTCAGACCACCACAAGACCATAGGGAATACAAAAGACCTCAACAGGACTACAGGGAAAATGGAATATCACCATACGGATATGATGTATACAGAGAAAGGAGTCCAGTTCAAGATCACAGATACGATGAGAGAAAAGGCCCCTATAGTACCAACCAACACACAAGAGAGAGGAGCCCAATAGCAACCTATAACTACTACGCACCCTTAATGAACTTAGAAGAAGAGAATAGACCTGCAAAAGAATACCCTTCACAATATAGGGATCAAGATTACAATAGATCTTTTTTAGACAGAGACAGGGAGAACCATGCACCGTGGGATCAAGAGAGAATAAGAGATCGAAGAAGAAGCCAAAAAAGAGAGGGCGGCGATCAGAGAAGAGAGAGAAAAAGAAAATGAGAATAAAGGGAGAAGGGATCCTGAACCTCAGTGGTCAAGAATTGACACATGAGGAAATAGGGATCTTAGATAAGGGACTGAAATATGTACCTGTAAAAAAATTTGACAAATTTGAAACATATATAGAAATTCAGAAGTTTATTAGAAAATTTAATATCAAAAAATATGCAATGGGTAGCTCATATAGATATAAACCAATAGAAAATGAAGAAAGTAATATAATTCATAGTACACTAAGGAATAAATCTACCTTCAATCCACAAGTGAAACATAATAAACACATTGAAGTGTTCAAAAAAGTAGTCACAGAAGATTTGAAGAATTTAAAAATAAAGAAGAAAGAAGAACCACATTTTCTGAAAAGTGGGATCCGTAAATTAACAAAAAGAAAAGATCTGGTAATTCGACCAGCAGACAAGGGGGTCAATTGTTCTCCTTTCCAAGGAACAATACCGAGAAGGGATGGATAATTTATTGAAGGAAGAAGATACATACAACAAATTACTAGGGAATCCTATATTTAAATGTAGAAAGGCATTAGAACAAGTAGTACACCTTGGAATAAAGAAGAACATACTGAACAAAAAGGAGGTTAGATATTTAATACCTGACTCATGTCGTACACCTATTATATACTCACTCCCGAAAGTGCACAAGAGTAAAACAAATCCACCTTTTAGACCAATAGTCAACGGAATCGATTCCCTAACATCAAGGATGGGCCAATATATAGACCCAAGAAACTCAAGCTTACCTGAGAGATGCAAAACAGATGCTTCAAATTATTGACAGAATTTCGGAGGAACAAGACCCATGAATTATGGCTACTGCAGATGTGTCCTCCCTATATACAATTATTCCCCATCATGAAGCATGGGAAGCCACTAAATGGGGTTTGAGGACACACACCAAATTACAGTGCAAACAAAGAAAATTCATTATAAAATGCCTAGATTTTTGCTTAAAGAACAATTATTTTTGGTATGAAAAGCGATGCTATCACCAACAAACGGGAGTTGCAATGGGGGCCAAGTTTGCTCAGAGTGCAGCGGGCCTGTTTATGGCGAAGTGGGAGGAAGAAGCAGTTTTTAGTGATAGACCCCCAGAACTGATTATTTACAAAAGATACATCGATGATATTTGTATATTCTGGAAGGGTGATCAAGATAAACTGAGAATATTCTTGGAAAAACTCAACCTGAATGAAAAGAATATAACATTTTCATGGGAGATAAGCAAAGAAAAGGTAACATTCCTAGATTTGGAAATTTTACAAGAAGGAACAAAATTAAGAATACAAAGCACTTTAAGAATGTAGATAAAAATAGTTACCTTCCTACCAAAAGATGTCATCACAAGAAGGGACAATTTATGCGATTAAGGCAAAATTGTTCTAAGATTGATACATTTCTAGATCAAGCAAAGACAATGGGAGAAAGATTTATTTCAAAAGGTTATGACAAAGGATTTATAGAGAATAAAATTGAAGAAGTACAAAAAATGTACCGTGCAATTTTAATCCAAGATAAGAAGAAGGAGAAACCAGAAGGAGAAACAAAAGAACCACTAATAATCTTAGATTTTAACACACAATACAAGAAAGTGGAGAGAAAACATTGGCACATACTACTAGCTGATAAAGATTTGAGTGGGAATCAAAATACCCAAAATTCATATATAAAAAAGCATAGACGATACAAGATAAATTAGTCAGGAATATACCAGACCCCCCCAAAGAAGTCATTCACTTTCTTCTCTGGAGGCGGTTTCTTCCCCTGCAAAAGGTGTTACGCATGCACAAGAATAAGTTACCCGAAAGAAAAGAAGTTTGAATTTAGGTCAACAAGCACAGGAGATACATATGAAATAAAAAACTTCATCTGTTGCAACACAAAAGGAGCAGTATACATGTTAGAGTGTAGCTGTGGCCTACAATATGTGAGACGAACGAAAAGGCCACTTAGGGTATGCATTAAGGAGCATGTCCAGAATATCCTGAAAGGATATGACAAACATAGTGTATCTAAACATTTCTTACTACACCACAACAAGAACCTTCTTACTACACCACAACAAGAACCCCTCAGATTAAAAATTTTGGGGAATAGAACCGTATATCAAACATTGGCGAGGAGGTCATAAGGTGAGGACACTGAGCCAGTTAGAATCAAGGTGGATTTTTACATTAGATACATTCTCACCCAGAGGTTTGAACATAGAATTTGATCTGGTTTCCTTAGTGACTTTTAATTAATTGATTATAATAAGAAAATTCCAGGAATTTATATATACCAGATGACTACTGAATAGATAAAAAAATAAAATAAAAATGTTTAATTGATTATAATAAGAAAATCCCAGGAATTCATATTCACCATATGACTACTGAATAGGTTTTAATAAAACTCCTTTTTTTATATTTTAATTTTTATATGTTGTTTTTATAGTGTATAATTATGTAATATGTGCAGCAACATAGGCGTCCTTCCACCCCCTACTTTTATTTCTATTTTTACATTATCTTCCCATGTTTTTTATCTAGTAGCAGCAGAAATGCTATAGCTTTATTTGACTCAGAATGCCTATTACTTTTAGCCTTGCATAGATAATAACTGTATTACAACCAACAGGATGGTGGCGTCCTTAATAGCAACAGGTCAGATGAGAGCCCGCCCATATATAAGTGTATTATAAGCAACAAGATGGCGGCGCCTTTAACAGGCGACAGGTCAGGTGAAAGCCTTCCTATATATTTAAATATGAGGTGTTTCTAGGAAAGAGCGAACCAATTACCAGACCTCCCCTTTGGGGAGACAATTTATTATTGTTATTTAGAAACGTCGCTATCCATGTTCTATGTGGATATAGACGTAGTATATCTGGTGATCTTTGGCTCGGCTCTGTTAAGTGGCTGGATGGCGGTGCCCGCAGTGACAACATGCAAATGGAGAGCCCGCCCATCCGAGAGAAGGCTCCCAACGTGGAGTCTAATCTGCTATGAAACTAAGAGGTTGCCGGTGTGGTAAAATTTCCTGCGACTTATGAAAAACCCTCACCCGTCACTTCCGGTGCGGCTCCGTCACTGAAACAGCTGACGGCGGGCCTGTACCGCACATGCGCCAATCCCCTGACATTAACAGCGCATGTGCAGTATATTTATTTTCACGGTGGAGAAAAATTCTAGCCTCAAGTGGGCGGAGACTTGCGGGTGGGCGGGCGGAGCTGAACAGATGGTTAGAACGTCAGCAGCAGCCCCGCCCACCCCATGATTTTCTTCACTGGTCAAGAAAAATTATGGCTTCAAGCTGTATTAGCGCATGCGCGGGATATTTGTTCAGCGGTCGACCAAAATTATGGACTCAAGCGGGCGGAGACTTGCTGGGAGGGAGAGATAGAGCGGAGCTTAGAGAGGGGGCGGAGCTTGCAGAGGGGGGCGGGGCCCCGTGCATAGCACTGACTACATATACAGTACATTGTTCTGCCAATAAATACGCCTCACTGTGCCCAGAAATCGCCACCTCACTGCACCCAAAAAATGCCGCCTCACTGTGCCCAGAAATCGCCGTCTCACTGCGGCCAGCAAACGCCACCTCACTGTGCCCAGAAATCCCTGCCTCACTGTGCCCAGCAAATGCCACCTCACTGTGACCAGAAATCGCCACCTCACTGCGCCAAGCAAACGCCACCTCACTGTGCCCAGAAATCGCCGCCTCACTGTGCCCAGCAAACGCCACCTCACTGCGCCCAGAAATCGCCACCTCACTGCGCCCAAAAAATGCCGCCTCACTGCGACCAGAAATTGCTGCCTCACTGCGCTCAGCAAACGCCACCTCACTGCGCCCAGAAATCGCCGCCTCACTGTGCCCAGCGAACCCCGCCTCACCGTGCCGAGCAAACGCTGGCTCACTGTGCTCATCAAACGCAACCACTGTGCCCATAAATTGCTGCCACTGTGCTATCAAACACAGCCGCTGTACCCATCAATTGCTGCCAGATTGTCAAGCCGTAGCTGTGCTCCCTGGGGATATGCTGATCACCCATCTGTGCTGCTGGAGGGAGCCCAGAGGGGCATAAATGAGGGACCTGCATGTCATGGTAAGTGAGACCATCCCATATCCCACTCCATCTTTCCCGAGAACAGGGACCCCCTTCCAACCCCCCCAGGAGAGGAACCCCTCCCCCCCTCTGAGGACAGGGACCCTCTCCCCCCAAGACAGGGAAACCTTCTCCCCCCTGAGGACAGGGAAACCTCCTCCCCCCTGAGGACAGGGAAACCTCCTCCCCCCTGAGGACAGGGAAACCTTCTCCCCCCTGAGGACAGGGAAACCTTCTCCCCCCTGAGGACAGGGAAACCTTCTCCCCCCTGAGGACAGGGAAACCTTCTCCCCCCCTGAGGACAGGGAAACCTTCTCCCCCCCTGAGGACAGGGACCCCCTTCTCTCCTGAGGACAGGGATCCCCTTCTCGCTTGGGGACAAGAACGCCCTTCTCTCTTGGGGACAGGGATCCCCTTCTCTCCTGGGGACAGGAACTCCATCTCCCCTGGGAACGGGGACTTCATCTCACCTAGGGACCCCATCTGCCCTGGGGATCAGGACCCCACCTCCCCTAAGAACAGGAACCTGATCACCCGGTGTGCGCCAACCTCACTGCCCTGCCGACCATGTGTCCTGTGTGAGGGCCCTCTTGTGACAGCTCTTGTAAGGACTTCACCCCACTGTGTGATCCCCCTACATGACTGATCCCTCTGTGTCCAAAACTTACACGGGGAACCCCTCTGTTTGCTCCCCCTACATGTCTGCATACTCTGACCACCACCTGTACCATTTCCACATCCACTGACTGCCTCCTGTATCTTGTGCACATGTTCCGACCACCTCTTGTACCATGTCTGTAGCCTCTAGCCACCTCCTGTGTCCTGTCTGCAATCTCTGACTATCTCTTGTCTTTTAACGTGTCTGCAGTCTCTTAGGGGGAGTCTGGAGAGGAATCAAGAGTGAGAGCACCGCCAGGATTGGGATTACGTGAGGAGTCAGATGTGTATGGACTGTGGAGAAGAGACTATAGAATAAAAACCAGAACCACCAACCTGGAGTCGTCTAACTGAGCCCTGCACACTGCACTGGAGAGGAGGTCAGTGACAAGAGGGCATTGATATAAAGGTTTCCCATCATCTCAGTAACACCCCCCCCCTAGTGTATTCACTCAGCGGAAGGTGGTCTCTGGTCACCAGAGTCCCCCCCCCCCACATAACATTTCCCGGCATTCCTCTTTACATCAGAGTCCGCAGGATTCTTCCCCAAGGCAAAGGAAAATGCTACAGAGCATGATCTAAGGAGGAACTCTGATGTAAGGGGTGCTCTGGTCACCAGAGACCACCTTATATCAGAGTCCACTGCATTCCCATTTACATCAGAGTTCCCACTTACATCAGGGTCTGCAGCATTGCCCTTTGCATCAGGGTTCACAGAGTTTCCCCTGTTAGATTAGAAGGGATGGAGGCCCAGAGACATGTCCAGAGTACACAGAGGATACATGGGTTAGATTAGAAGGGATGGAGACCTACAGACATTTCCAGAGTACACAGAGGATACATGGGTTAGATTAGAAGGGATGAAGGCCCAGAGACATGTCCAGAGTACGCAGAGGATACATGGGTTAGATTAGAAGGGATGGAGACCCAGAGACATGTCCAGAGAACACAGAGGATACATGGGAAAGATTAGAAGGGATGAAGGCCCAGATACATGTCCAGAGTACACAGAGGATACATGGGATAAATTAGAAGGGATGGAGGCCCAGAGAAAACAGAGGAGGCCTCCATCCCTTCTAATCTATCCCATGTATCCTCTGTGTACTCTGGACATGTCCCTGGGTCTCCATCCCTTCTAATCTATCCCATGTATCCTCTGTGTACTCTGGACATGTCTCTGGGCCTCCATCCCTTCTAATCTAACAGGGGGAACTCTGCGAACCCTGATGCAAAGGGCAATGCTGCAGACCCTGATGTAAGTGGGAACTCTGATGTAAATGGGAATGTAGTGGACTCTGATGTAAGGGGTGCTCTGGTCACCAGAGACCACCTTATATCAGAGTTCCTCCTTAGATCATGCTCTGTAGCATTTTCCTTTGCTTTGGGGAAGAATCCTGTGGACTCTGATGTAAAGGGGAATGCCGGGAAATGTTATGGGGGGGGAACTCTGGTGACCAGAGAACACCTTCCGCTGAGTGAATACACTAGGGGGGGTGTTACTGAGATGATGGGAAACCTTTATATCAATGCCCTCTTGTCACTGACCTCCTCTCCAGTGCAGCGTGCAGGGCTCAGACGACTCCAGGTTGTTGGTTCTGGTTTTTAGTCTATAGTCTCTTCTCCACAGTCCATACACATCTGACTCCTCATGTAATGCCAATCCTGGCGGTGCTCTCACTCTTGATTCCTCTCCAGACTCCCCCTAAGAGACTGCAGACACGTTAAAAGACAAGAGATAGTCAGAGATTGCAGACAGGACACAGGAGGTGGCTAGAGGCTACAGACATGGTACAAGAGGTGGTCGGAACATGTGCACAGGATACAGGAGGCAGTCAGTGGATGTGGAAATGGTACAGGTGGTGGTCAGAGTATGCAGACATGTAGGGGGAGCAAACAGAGGGGTTCCCCGTGTAAGTTTTGGACACAGACGGATCAGTCATGTAGGGGGATCACACAGTGGGGTGAAGTCCTTATAAGAGCTGTCACAGGAGGGCCCTCACACAGGACACATGGGCGGCAGGGCAGTGAGGTTGGCGCACACAGGGTGATCAGGTTCCTGTTCTTAGGGGAGGTGGGGTCCTGATCCCCAGGGCAGATGGGGTCCCTAGGTGAGATGAAGTCCCTGTTCCCAGGGGAGATGGAGTTCCTGTCCCCAGGTGAGAAGGGGATCCCTGTCCCCAAGAGAGAAGGGGGTTCTTGTCCCCAAGAGAGAAGGGGGTCCCTGTCCTCAGGGGGGAGAAGGTTTCCCTGTCCTCAGGGGGAGAAGGTTTCCCTGTCCTCAGGGGGGAGAAGGTTTCCCTGTCCTCAGGGGGGAGAAGGTTTCCCTGTCCTCAGGGGGGAGAAGGGGGTCTCTGTCTTGGGGGGAGGGGGGTCCCTGTCCTCAGAGGGGGGGAGGGGTTCCCTCTCCTGGGGGGGGGGTTGGAAGGGGGTCCCTGTTCTCGGGAAAGATAGAGTGGGATATGGGATGATCTCACTTACCATGACATGCAGGTCTCTCATTTATGCCCGTCTGGGCTCCCTCCAGCAGCAAAGATGGGTGATCAGCATATCCCCAGGGAGCACAGCTACGGCTTGACAATCTGGCAGCAATTGATGAGTACAGTGGCTGTGTTTGATAGCACAGTGGCGGCAATTTATGGGCACAGTTGTTGCGTTTGATGGACACAGTGAGCCAGCGTTTGCTGGGCACAGTGAGGCGGTGTTCGCTGGGCACAGTGAGGCGTTTGCTGGGCACAGTGAGGAGGCGTTTGCTGGGCGCAGTGAGGTGGCGTTTGCTGGGCGCAGTGAGGTGGCGATTTCTGGTCGCAGTGAGGCAGCGATTTCTGGTCGCAGTGAGGCGGCATTTTTTGGGCGCAGTGAGGTGGCTTTTGCTGGGCACAGTGAGGCGGCGATTTCTGGGCACAGTGAGGTGGTGTTTGTTTGGCGCAGTGAGGTGGCGTTTGCTGGGCGCAGTGAGATGGCAATTTCTGGGCACAGTGAGGCGGCATTTTTTGGGCGCAGTGAGGTGGCGATTTCTGGGCACAGTGAGGCGTATTTATTGGTAGAACAATGTACTCTATATGTAGTCAGTGCTATGCACGGGGCCCCGCCCCCTCTACAAGCTCCGCCCCCTCTCTAAGCTCCGCTCTATCTCTCCCTCCCAGCAAGTCTCCGCCCGCTTGAGTCCATAATTTTGGTCGACCACTGAACAAATATCCCGCGCATGCGCTAATACAGCTTGAAGCCATAATTTTTCTTGACCAGTGAAGAAAATCATGGGGTGGGCGGGGCTGCTGCTGACGTTCTAACCATCTGTTCAGCTCCGCCCGCCCACCCGCAAGTCTCCGCCCACTTGAGGCTAGAATTTTTCTCCACCGTGAAAATAAATATACTGTGCATGCGCTGTTAATGTCAGGGGATTGGCGCATGTGCGGTACAGGCCCGCCGTCAGCTATTTCAGTGACGGAGCCGCACCGGAAGTGACGGGGTGAGGGTTTTTCATAAGTCGCAGGAAATTTTACCACACCGGAACCAGCGATGTAGAGGACTGAGGGATATTGCATACACCGCTGGTCCGGTCTCCAATAAAATGGCGGCCATAGAATTGCCCATAGGTATAACGGAAAATGGCCGACCGATATCCACATATAGTGAGACTATTTATATGCAAATTTCGTCCTTTCCCAGCACCCCCTGATGAAGTCACGTGATGTGACGTCACGCGTAGGGACAGGGAAGGACGCTCTATGCTGTTTTGCACTTCACAAGTTTACTGCTCGTTAGATACAAGCAGTTTTTAAGATACTGTTTTTGTGAGTACCTTGTGTTTATTTTTAATAAAATTGGATGCAATTTTAAAACCTGCTACACTATGGTATTGCTCTCTTTGATTAATTTGGGCTCTATGGAGACATATTGAAGGAGGAGAGTGGATTTGGAGAGAGGAGTCCTGTGCTGCGATTGCCATAAGTGTTTCCATAAAGAAAGTGAAGGAGAAGTGTGGATCCAGAAAGAGGAGCCTTAAAGGGACCCTCATTTATATGCTCTTGTCTCCTTGCCTTAAGGTAAGGGGCCACTACTTACTAAAGTGTGTGGACACAGTGAAAGGAACACTAGGAAGTGGCCACTTGATCTGTATGCACATCATTTGTCACAGAAAAGCACTTGCACTTTAAAAAGACTATTCCCCCTCCTTTTTTTTTTGGACTGTTGGGTTTTACTTCTCTGTACACAATCTGTTTTACCAGCTCTGTAGTGTGTTTATTAATTTGCTTTATAGTCTATTTATTTATCTATATTATTTTTATTGATTAGGGTCTTTATATATATTCGTAACAGACCAGACCCTTGTCAGTTTTTTGGTCAGTATATCTAACGATTTACACTCATCACTGCAGTTTCACATGCACATCTGTTTTTTTTGGAGTGTGTTTAATATATATATATATATATGTATATATATATATATATTTTTTTTTTTTTCCTTTTTAAATATTTGCTTCATTTTCCTATACAACTGGCACTTTATTTAGATTCTATTTTGAATTTGATAATATTTTACACTATTATATTCATTGATCATCTAACACCGCTGGGTGTTAGCAGCTTTGTAGTGTGTTTATAGTTTGTCACTGTGCACTTTATACCAATTTAGCACTTTGTTTATGGTATTTATGGATATTTATTTTTATATGCCTATCACTTGAAGTGGTACCATATTAGAGCTTAATACTTTTATATTCTCTTGAATTCACGCATTCACAACACTGTTTAGTGCTAGCACCTCTGTAGTTGCTTTTGCAGATTGCTATTGTGCACTTTTATTATATTCATAATCTTTTTGGCACTTATTTATGGTCATTTTATTTTTCTTTAACAACAGTAGGCCACAAACAAACATTTAGAGCGTATTGTATACCCAAATATTGTATGTTTTGTACCTTTTGTGCTCTATTCTACATATGAACTAGACAGAGTAGTAGGTTAGACCGTTCTCTTTTTTATAATCGAATTAGAATAGCGCAAAATCAATTTACTTCATACGTCTTTCCTAGTGGATATAGTTTTGGTCCATATCGGTGTATGCAGCTATTCATATAAATAGCCCTCGTTAGGAGCAGCGCAGGAATATTCATCTATTATTAGGCAAAGAATGTTGTGTTTTGCCAGAGCTAAAACATTATTCACCTCTTTGAGCATTTTCGGCATTTCTGTAGCTCTGAGATACACTGTTTACATATTCTGGGTGTATTCTGCTATTGCAAAAACACCCATTTAGTGCAAAAAAAACTTTGTATTGTTTTCTGCATATGTGGAGGTGAGAGTTACACAATTTATATATTTTTATTCTATTGTGCTATTTAAAAAAAAAAAAATTTTTTTTTGAATAGCATTTTCGCCATTTCTGTAGCTCTGAAATACACCGTTTACATACTCTGGGTGTATTCTGCTATTGCAAAAACACTCATTTAGGGCAAGATCCTAAATTTGGAAAATATGAGGAGAACATCAAAGAAGGGACGTGGCTGCAGTCGTGGTGCTGCTGGTGGAGCTCCTGTTGCAGGGAGAGGACGTGGTCGATCTGTGCCAGCTACACGCACAAGTGAAACACCTTCCTCAGGTGCGAGTAGGCAACAGAGCCTGCAGGGGTATTTTGTCGGGCCTAATGCGGCTGTACGAATGTTGAGGCCAGGACAAGTACAGGTGATAGTAGATTGGGTTGCTCACAGTGTCTCCGGTTCCTTGACATTGTCTCCCACCCAGTCTCCTGATGAAAGATCAGAGTTGGCACCTGCAGCCGATGTCCATCAGTCTTTCACATCTCCCCCTTGAAAATCAGCCAAGCAGTCTGAGCCCCAAATCATGCAGCAGTCTCTTCTGCTTTTTGATGACTCTGTTAGCAGGGTTTCCCAGGGCCATCCACCTAGCCCTGCCACAGAAGTGGAAGAGATTATGTGCACCGATGCCCAACCACTTCTGTTTCATGATGAGTACATGGGAGGACCATCGCAGCACGTGTCGGATAATGATGAAACACAGGTGCCAACTGCTGCTGCTTTCGAAATTGTGCAGACCGACAGGGGTGAAGACTGGGTGGAAGATGATGTGGAGGACGATGAGATCCTGGACCCCACATGGAATCAATGTCATGCAGGTGACCAGTGTAGTGTGGAGGAAGAGGCGGTGGTCGCACAGAGCCACCAGCACAGCAGAAGAGGGAGCAGGGTGCAAAAGCGGAGCTTCCGTCCCCTAGACAGTACGCCTGCTACTGCCCAACACAGTAAGGGACCGAGCACACCAAAGCCAGGTCCAAGGAGTTCCCTAGCGTGGCAGTTCTTCAGACAGACAATGTGCTGATGACAAGACACGAGTGGTTTGCACGCTGTGCAATCAGAGCTTTAAGCGAGGCATAAACTTTCTCAACCTGAGCACAACCTGCATGACCAGGCATCTAAGTGCAAAGCACGAGCTGCAGTGGAGTAGACACCTCAAAAACCAAGAAAGGTCTCTGGCTCCTCATGTTTCCTCTTCTGCTGCAGTCTCGGCCTCTTCATCCACCTCTGCAGTGACAGTGGCACCTGCCAACCCGCAAACAGAGGATCTGCCAGCAACACTACCACCTGGGTCACCAATCATCTCCACAATGTCCCATGGAAGCGTTCAGCTCTCTATCTCCCAAACACTGGATCGGAAGAGGAAGTACCCCCCTAGCCACCCGCGATCCCTGGCCCTGAATGCCAGCATTTCGAAATTCCTCGCCTTTGAAATGCTGTCATTCCGTCTGGTGGAGACGCAGAGTTTTAAAAGCCTGATGGGATTGGCTGTCCCACAGTACGTCGTGCCCAGCCGTTACTACGTTTCCAGGTGAGCCATCCCTTCCCTGCACAACCAAGTGGGGAACAAAATCAGGTGTGCACTGGGCAACGCCATCTGTGGCAAGGTCCACCTAACTACGAATGCATAGACCAGTAAGCACGGTCAGGGACGTTATATCTCCCTAACAGCACACTGGGTAAATGCAGTGGCGGCTGGGCCTGAGGCGGATATCAGTTTGGCGCATGTCCTTCCACCACCGAGGATTGCAGGGTGCTTCAGTTTGCCTCCTGTTGCTAACTCTTCCTACTCCGCTTCCTCATCCGGTCAGCGCAACACCTTCACCACCAACTTCAGCACAGCCAGGGGTAAAAGACAGCAGGCAGTTTTAAAACTTTCCTGTTTGGGGGAAAAACCCCTCACCACGCAGTAGTTGTGGAGGGACATGAAAAACAGACCGATGAGTGGTTGGTGGCAGTGACCCTCAAGCCCGGCCTGTTGGTGCATGGTCCAGAGGTTCCTTAAAAATTACCCCGATATGCCAGAGCTGCTGCAGAAAGTGCGGGCCGTCTGTGCGCACTTTTGGCATTCTCATCCTGCTGCTGCTCGCTTGTCAGCGCTGCAGTTTAACTTCACCACCTCATATGTGACGTGCCCACAAGGTGGAACTCCACCTTGCACATGCTGGCCAGACTGTGCGAGCAGCAGCAGGCGGTAGTGGAGTTTCATCTGCAGCACACACGCATGAGTTGCTCTGCAGAACAGCACCACTTCACCACCAATAACTGGGCCTCCATGCAAGACCTGTGTGCATTGTTGCGCTGTTTCCAGTACTCCACCATGGCCAGTGCCGGTGACGCCGTTCTCAGAGTTACTATCCCAGTTCTATGCCTCCTTGAAAAACGCTTCAGGCGATGATGGAAGAGGATGTGGCACAGGAGGAGGAGGAGGAGGAAGAGGAAGAGAGATAATTTCCAAGGCTTTCAGGGCAGTCATTCACAAGTGGCTATGAGGGTGGGTTCCTACACCAACAAACGCCAGGTACACAATTGTCCGGCAGCAAGGGCACAGTTCTGGAGGATGATGAAGTGGAGGATGAGGAGGAGGAGGAACCATGTTCACAGCAGGGTGGCACCCAGACCAGCTCATGGCCATCACTGGTGCGTAGCTGGGGGGATACAGAGGACAGACGATACACCTCCCACAGAGGACAGCTTTGCGTTGCCTCTGGGCAGCCTGGCACACATGAGCGATTACATGCTGCAGTGTCTCCACAACGAGCGCCGAGTTGCCCACATTCTAACTGGTGCTGATTACTGGGTGGCCACCCTGCTGGATCCCCGTTACAAGGACAACGTACCGTCCTTAATTCCCTCACTGGAGCGTGATCGTAAGATGCGCGAGTACAAGCGCATGCTGGTAGATGCGCTGCTGGTGGCATTCCCACCTGACAGCGAGGGTACGGTGGAAGCACAAGGTGAAGGCAGAGGAGGAGGAAGAGGTCACCAACGCAGCCGGGCCACCGCCAGCACCTCAGAAGGCAGGGTTAGCATGGCCGAAATGTGGAAGAGCTTTGTCAGCACGCCACAACAACCAGCACCACCAGCTGGGATGGAACGTCTTAGCAGGAGGCAGCATTTTAACAACATGGTGGAGCAGTATGTGTGCACACACTTACACGTACTGAATGATGGGTCTGCCCCCTTCAACTTCTGGGTCTCCAAATTGGGCACATGGCCTGAGCTTGCCCTTTACGTCTTGGAGGTGCTGGCCTGCCCTGCAGCCAGTGTATTATCTGAACGTGTATTTAGCATGGCAGGGGGCGTTATCACAGACAAGCGCAGCCGCCTGTCCAGAGCCAATGTGGACAAGCTCACATTCATTAAAATGAACCAGGCATGGATCCCACAGGACTTGTCCGTACCATGTGCAGAATAGACATGTATACCAGTGTTCTGACAAAAACTGTCTGGCCATCGGATAGTGTCCGGCCTGAGGACAAAGAGATTCCGAAAATATGGGATGAATGACGCCTGCACAGTGAGTGCAGGTTCACCATCCAAGTGGGCATACGGTAGCACATAGTAACAGGGCCGCTCGCCACGCTTCGGGCATGGCCTCGCTTCGCTCGGCTTGAACCTCGGGTGGTGTGACTTGAACCTGGACTCACTGCGCAGCGCCGTTCATCTTCAGAGATTTTCGAAATCCCCTTGTCCTACATACTGAGCAAGCGCAGTACAGGGCGGACACTATCCGACGGGGGACAGAATTCAACACATCACCGGCCTTAGCCAGCCATTGTTGTATTTTTGAACCAGTGTTGGCTACCTCGTCCTCCTCCACCGCCACTTCCACCTACACCGCCACCTCAACCTCTAACTCCATATGGACCTCGTCCTCCTAGGTCAAGATTATAATTTAGAATTTTTTACATTTCAAAGTATTTTATTTTCCCACTAGCTTATCCATTAAATGTAATATTTTTTTTCCAGAAAGGGCATATTCTGTGGTATTCCCACCATATGTGTGGCATCGTGCCGTTGAGTTTCTGAGAAGGGGGCCTCCAGCATATTTTTTTTTCTTCTTTATTTTATGTTATTTTAAGTTATTTCCCTATCCACATTTGTTTGCAGAGCACTTGCCATGCTCCTAACAACATTGTGTTGCTATTTGCAGCCCTCTAGCCCCTTCCTTTTAGTCCTCAAAAGTTCGGGTCCCCATTGACTTCAATGGGGTTCGGGTTCAAGTTCGGGCTCCCAACTCAAACTTTTTTCAGAAGTTCGGCCGAACCCGTTGAACCCGAACATCCAGGTGTCTGCTCAACTCTACAAATTACCTTTTAGAGAAGTTCCTGGTCCCATTACCATTCATAGCCTGAAGCATAAAGCAGAGCCACTAATCAAAAAAATTTAAATTGCTAGGCTATAATTCAGCACCATTAGCTGCTATTAACCCTAGCTTCAGTAAAGTATAATGTGCCAAAGGAATAAGCCTGTATTCACTAACCTGACCGAGCCATCCACCTGCTCTGTCCCTCCATAGCCAGCAGTAGCTTTCACATACACAGCGCTGAGACCAGTTTCCTCCATGTGTGGCCGGCGTCTGACGCCGTTAGCCATAACCCCCCCACGAATTACGCCCCCCCTCCTTTCCTTTCAAAGGAAAGTGCTTTCCCACTCTGTGGACCTGTAGGCATGGTGGGGGGGGGGGTAAATCCTCCGCTGATGCGGTTGCAGTCTGTACCTTTTTTCTTTAAAATAAAAAGGCAATTGCATCCTGTCCCATGAAGGGGAAAAAAATTTATATTTGGGAGACCAACCCCCCACCCCCCCTTCTTCCCGGAGGATCTGTTGTGGCTGGAGTAGAGGAAAGCTTCCTTGCTGTTTCCAGCGTCAGGACAGTGAGTGCCCAATACAGCCCTCAGCGGTGACACATAGGCATGACAACATTATACATAGGAGAAATTCCTGAGAAAATCTCCCTTACCTTATCCTCGCAGCAGGGTTTTATCAGAGATGAAAACTGAATCTTCACTCTTCACGGTAGGCTCCGAGACCTTTTAGGAAACCTTCAGGAACCTTGGGTTAACCACAATCCTAAACCTGCGACAGCACCCTGCAAGTAAAAACTTTATGGCCTCACTACCAAAAAGTACTGAATCCCAGGGCCCAGCTCTGAAAGAGAAGCGTTTGCAAGCAAAACCTTGTTTCTTCGGACATTTAGCCCATGAAAAGACATCAGAATGGATCTGGTCAGCAAGGATTATTACCAGTGGAGCTCAGCACAGCACATCTTTACTCATGACCAACACCTTAGACATTGGTGGAAAAACTGAGGACTCCCAGTAATGGGAGGGGTTATATAGGGGAGTACATGCCTTAGGAGCATGCCAGTGTCCAGCACCTGTCTGTCCGATATAACCCATATAGTAATTACTATAGCTCTGTGTGCCCTGATATAAGAAAATAAATTTGAAACATTTTTCTATAAACATAAAGCTTCCAAAACTCCAATATCTCCAGTGGATTTAGCTAGGTTGAATAGGGCTATAGTGTCTGAGGAACTCCTGACTGTAATTAAGGATCTTCCTTTATATAAATCACCTGGCCCTGATGGCCTGCCATATTTTTACTACAAAACTTTCTTTGACATCTTGTCTCCACACATGTTGACCTTGTACGGCTCCCTGCTTGAGGGCTCATCCCCACACATTCCTACATTTCAGTTATTCCAAAGCCTGTTAAGGACCCCTCTATTCCAGACAACTACAGGCCCATAGCCCTTTTAAATTCAGATTATAAAATATTTACCAATATTCTTGCTTCCAGACTGTCTGGGCTCGTCCCTAAACTAATTCATAGAAACCAGGTGGGTTTTGTCCCTGGCAGGCATGCTGGAGACAACACCTGACGTACAGTAGATCTGATAGATCTCCTGGACAGGTCTACCCGTTCGGCATTGATTCTAAGTTTGGATGCACAAAAGGCCTTTGACGGGCTGAGTTGGCCTTATATGTTTGCCACCTTAAAAATATATGGTTTTAATGGCCCTTTTCTAAAAGCTTTAGAGGCCCTTTATTTTGCAGTCACAGCCCAAGTGTGGATGTCGTCTCTCCTGTCGCCTGGCTTCCCCATGACAAACGGAACTTGGCAGGGGTGTTGTCAGGTCACCTTGAGGCGAGGTGACAGATGCACACCGTAGGGATCAGGAGTGCACCGCAAGGTTGTGGACCCTACGGCTGACTGCTGCGGACAGGAGACAAGTCCCACTGGGGTTAGAGCATAAGATTCCCTGGGGCGTGGAGTCTAAGAGCCAGCAGGCGTTCACCAGAGCCTCGAGTGGTGAGGATGGACTTGGTTGCAACTGGCTTCAGGTCACGACCCCCAGCTCACACCCACAGTAGGCAACAGGATAGGGATGGTGAGGGACGAAGCCAAGGTCGGGGCCACAAGCAGACGGAATAGTCAGGGACACGCCAAAAGGTCAGGATCACAGGCAAACAGGGATAGTCAAAGACACCTCAAAGTCGGTAACGGAACAACAGAAGAGCACACGGCAGGTAACAGGAAGCTGAACACACAAAGGAATACACAATGGTTGATCAGCACTGATGGCCTGCAGTGCACAGGTTAATATAGGGCTCCCTGATAGGGCCTGGGGTGGAGCCATGCTTAGAGGAGAGGTTATAAAAACCACCAGGTGGAAGTGGCTGGCCTCTTAGTCTGAACACATGAGGGGAGGTAAGCAAACACAGGAAGATCACTGCATAACCATGACAGGTGTCCCTTATTGCCATTGCTTTTTATTTTATGTCTAGGACCCCTGGCCGAGTCTATTCACACTGATCCAGACATTCATGGGGTGGTAATGCGACAGGGGGAATATACAGTGGTGTGAAAAAGTGTTTGCCCCCTTCCTCATTTCCTGTTCCTTTGCATGTTTGTCACACTTAAGTGTTTCGGAACATCAAACCAATTTAAACAATAGTCAAGGACAACACAAGTAAACACAAAATGCAATTTGTAAATGAAGGTGTTTATTATTAAAGGTGAAAAAAAATCCAAACCATCATGGCCCTGTGTGAAAAAGTGATTGCCCCCTAAACCTAATAACTGGTTGGGCCACCCTTAGCAGCAACAACTGCAACCAAGCGTTTGCGATAACGTGCAATGAGGCTTTTACAGCGTCCTGGAGGAATTTTGGCCCACTCATCTTTGCAGAATTGTCCTAATTCAGTTACATTAGAGGGTTTTCGAGCATGAACGGCCTTTTTAAGGTCATACCACAACATCTCAATAGGATTCAGGTCAGGACTTTGGCTAGGCCACTCCAAAGTCTTCATTTTGTTTTTCTTCAGCCATTCGGTGGTGGACTTGCTGGTGTGTTTAGGATCATTGTCCTGCTGCAGAACCCAAGTTCGTTTCAGCTTGAGTACACGAACAGATGGTCGGACATTCTCCTTCAGGATCTCTTGGTAGACAGCAGAATTCATAGTTCCTTTTATCACGGCAAGTCTTCCAGGTCCTGAAGCAGCAAAACAGCCCCAGACCATCACACTACCACCACCATATTTTACTGTTGGTATAATGTTCTTTTTATGAAATGCAGTGTTCCTTCTATGCCAGATATACTTGGACACACACCTTCCAAAGAGTTCCACTTTTGTCTCATCGGTCCACAGAATGTTGTCCCAAAAGTCTTGGGGATCATCAAGATGTGTTGTGGAGAAATTGAGATGAGCTTTGATGTTCTTTTTGGTCAGCAGTGGTTTTCTCCTTGGAACTCTGCCATGCAGGCCATTTTTGCCCAGTCTTTTCCTGATGGTGGAGGCATGAACGCTGACCTTAACTGAGGCAAGTGAGGCCTGCAGTTCCTTGGATGTTGTTGTGGGATCTTTTGTGACCTCTTGGATGAGTCGTCGCTGCGCTCTTGGGGTAATTTTGGTCGGCCGGCGAAACCTGGGAAGGTTCACCACTGTTCCATGTCTTCGCCATTTGTGGATAATGGCTCTCACTGTGGTTCGCTGGATTCCCAAAGCTTTGGAAATGGCTTTATAACCCTTTCCAGACTGATAGATCTCAATTACTTTCTTTCTCAATTGTTCTTGAATTTCTTTGGGTCTCGGCATGATGTGTAGCTTTTAAGGATCTTCTGGTGGACCTTACTGTGTCAAGCAGCTCCTATTTAAGTGATGCCTTGATTGTGAACAGGTGTGGCAATAATCAGGCCTGGGTGTGGCTAGAGAAATTGAACTCAGGTGTGGACAACCACAGTTATAGTATGTTTTAACAAGGGGGGCAATCACTTTTTCACACAGGGCCATGATGGTTTGGATTTTTTTTCACCTTTAATAATAAACACCTTCATTTACAAATTGCATTTTGTGTTTACTTGTGTTGTCCTTGACTATTGTTTAAATTGGTTTGATGTTCCGAAACACTTAAATGTGACAAACATGCAAAGGAACAGGAAATGAGGAAGGGGGCAAACACTTTTTCACACCACTGTAAACTGTCACTTTTTGCAGATGATAGTCTGCTTACTATTACTAACCCATTGATATCTCTTCCTTCACTGCATAAATTGCTGTCCTCTTTTAGTGCCATTTCCGGTTATAAGGTTAACACTTCCAAAACTGAAGCCCTTCCCATACACATCCCAGAATCCCTATTATCCCAGCTTAAGGATGCATACCCTTATAAATGGTGCAATACCTCCCTCAAATATTTAGGGGTCCTTCTCACCCCCTCCTACTCTTCCCTAATATCCTGTTAATTTTCCTCCTCTAGTTTTAGACATAAACAAATCCTTGTCGACCTGGACAAAATATCCCCTGTCCCTGCTAGGTAGGATTAATGTCCTAAAAATGTCTATTTGACCTAGATTACTCTACCACTTTGAAACATTGCCAGTTGCCTTGCCGGTTATACAACTAAAAGCACTCCAGAGGAGCTTTCTGAAATTCATATGGGGCGGCAGGGCTCATCGTATATAGAGTTTGGTGGTATTTTCACTAAGATCCAGAGGGGTTTGGCAGCCCCGGACATTATTTAATATTATTACGCCTCACATTTGAGGGCTATTGTTTCATGGTCCTCTTTACAAGCACCAAATCAATGGATTGCCATTGAAAAGGGAGTAGTATACCCATGCTCTTTAGTTTGGGGTACCCTTCCATCCCTGGATCCCATTTTTTTTTTTTTTAACAAGAATTGGATCCCATTTTTAAACGCCAATGTACTGCTCCAATGACCTTTACTTTAACCGTTTGGCGTAAATGTCTCAAAAGCTACCCTCTTGCCTTACCTTGTGAATGTGTTGTTTAACCCAATCATACCAGACAGTATGTCTCTGGGCAGGGTATTCCCATGGCTTAATGTCCCGCTATTTCAACTTCGGAACATGGTCCATCCCACCACGTGGAAAATGTATGCTTTTGATACTCTATGTGAGAAATATGATATACCTTCCCACCTTTTTCATTCTTATTTACAGGTTAGACATTTTTTCACTCCAAGTCTTCATCCCTGACCCTTGACAAACGCCTTTGAATATTTATGTGCCCAGGGTCCTCACCAGTTGCATCCAATATCTTCTATCCACGTATCCTCCATGAGTCGACTCCTCTTACAGAGACCACACCTCACTACATGGGAAAATTGACTCATCTATTAGGTAGACTTATCACGGTCCAGGTTTGGGATAGGATTTGGTCTTCTACTTTTAAGTCCTCCAAATGTGTAACCCAAAGGGAAACATCCATAGAGATTCTTATGTTCTGGTACAAAACCCCGATGTCATTCACAAATATGATTCCTCTGTTTTGCCACGGTGCTGGCGTTGCGGAACTGAAACAGGTGCTTTTTTTTTTATGGCAGTGTTCTCTGATCCAACCCTTTTGCCATGATGTGAGGCTACTAATACAGAAGGTGGTGGATGTGTCACTTCCGCTAGATCCCTTAAATTGTTTACTGGGGCTGATCTCCTATATTTTACTGGCAGCCAAAAGGCTTATTCCATTGCGCTAGCTGCCTAACACACCTCCTCCGTGGTCCAGACTTCTTCGCCTGGTAGCTGAGATCCGGAGGAATATCTTATGGCCTCTGTACACGATTCTATATCCCAATTTGATAAAGTTTGGGAACCTTGGGATCGATCGGAATATATGGGACTCCTATGCCAGTGGTCACATCATAAAATGTCTTAACATTGCATTAAGTTTGGCCGTACTCCCTTTCTCCGCCTCCCATATCTATCTATGCTTCTTGGTGTCTTCTGAAAGCCTTTGTTATCTACCATATACCTTCCACAAAACTCCTCCTCTCTTTATTATTGTAAATTCCCTTTGGTTTAGAATCTTATTACTTACCTGTGAGTTGTTTACTTTATATAATTTTGACAAAATGTGCTGATCACTCCTGTGCTCTGTATTATGGACATTGTTTATCTGTACTTACTGTTTCTATAATATGCTCTGTAACCATTATGTCATCAGTGCAACGTGCATTATATTACAATTTAGTATTTTTTTTTTTTTATAATCCAATAAAAATCAAATTTTGCAAAAAAAAAAAAAAAAATGTATGGTCTTTATCTGGCTTCAGCAATAAGGTTAAGAAAGAGGATTATAAAGAATAAAATATATATATTATAGAAAATACTTGTGAAAAATGATCAGTGAAAAAAAAATAGATATACATAAGTCCCAGTGCTGCTCCTTTAAGTATATACAAAATCCCTTGTGCTCAAAACGTCACACTTTAATGCACCACCAATTCGTGATTCACTACCACCCTCCAAAGTTTGCACTCACCAGAAAGCAATAATAAAACCGTCTCAATATTATGCCAGGATTTGTTTTCCTTCCATAGAGTATAACACAGTTTTGCCAGCAATTATCACAGTGTTCCATCCATGCTTCAACAATCTCAAAATGTAAAACAAATAGCCATCATTGCGCAACATTCTAAGCTTTTTGTAGTATCTTAAAAAATTGATAGATGAATGCACTCACATGTTATTGTGCCTATAAGACCGGCACACCCATGAGATGTTCCATTTCCATTCGATTTTGAGTTTTTTGAAGCATGGATGGAACATTGATAATTGCTGGCAAACCTGTGTTATACTCTATGGAAGGAAATCAAATCCTGGCATAATATTGAGATGGTTTTATTATTGCTTTCTGGTGCAAACTTTGGAATGTGGTGGTGAATAACGAATCGGTCGTGCATAAAAGCATGACGTTTTTGAGCACAAGGGATATCCTATATACTTAGAGCAGCGCTGGGTCTTTATATATATTATTTTAAATATTTTTTTCAATGATAATTTTTCACACATTTTTTATAATATATATTTTAAATATGAGTAAATATGACAACGAACAGTAGCCATTAGAGTCCCATTTGTCCTAGACTATCTAGACCTGTGGCCCTCAACTTGATGGAGAATGAAAAGACTGCCAGCTTGAATCGACCCCCTGAAATACTAGTCTGATGCTAGGGGTGTGTCTGCTAGGTGAACCCAAAATACTTTTTGATCTTATTGTTAATCAAGGTGAAAAGACTCTACTTGTAATTACTGGCAATAACCTAACATTAGTGTTGATCAGGTAAACAAGCCCCCATTTCCATGAATACCCCCTCAAGTCTAATTACCATCAATACATACTTCATCAATGTCCTTTATCATCTTTAAGTACATAAACAATGAAATGTTCAATTAGATTAACAGGCCATTCCTCGCATACCTAGGTAGACTTGCACACGATTAACATATCAAAGGGTCATCAGATGTCCTTTTGATATGTTAAAATTGAATTGGCTTGGGGGGCGTGACCGGAAGCCGAGCTGGAAGGACGCTGCGAGTGAGAGCTCTCCTCCAGCCCGCCACTACAATGGCCTCACTCGGGGGTTTATCGCTACGCACGATGGGGAGATCGAGAGCCACCAGGTCCTCATCCACCCGGGGGTCGTCTCAGCCACCCCTGGGCTCGTCATCCTCCCTCAAAACGTACTTTCAGCCGCCCGTGATCCCGCCGGGCGGAGGCCGCAAGATGGCGCCGGACGGCCCGGCTGCGTTGCTGAGGGACCTCCCGTCGCCGCTGCAGCAGCCAAGCGAGCACCGCTCGGAGCACCCGCACCCGCTCGCCGCAGACTCCCTCCGGGAGCTGGACGACTTAGGACGCCCCATGCATTTGTCCCATGAATCCGGGCGCGGTCAGGCCACGGGGGTGCGCAGGCCGCGATCCGGACAGCACGGAGCCAGCAGGCCTGGAGGCCCAGCGCAGGCACACCGAACCTCCACACTTGCCTGGCCAGAAGGGATCCTGGGACGGCCGGTGGTCCCCGCAGGAGCCCATGCATGCCGGGTCAGCACAAGGGGTGAGTGAACAGCCTCCCCCCCGCCTCGCCCCCCATCTCCCCGGGGACTCAGACCAACACCCTGCAGCCCCATCTGCCCTCCACGCAATGTTCAGAGGCGTTTCCCCGCTTGTTGCGGACGGCCTCAGACCCAGCAATAGGAGGGTCCCCCCATCCCCTTTTCATCAGGCGCTCCAGGAAACCCCCAAAGCATCCCCAGTCGTGCGGAGGGTGCGGTGCTCCCCCTGACTGATATGAGGGCCCAAGATGCCTGGAAACCACTTGCTCCCCTTAAGGCCCAGAGGCAGCCTCGCTCCCGGGATCCCAGTATATCCAGAGGCCAGGAA
Source organism: Lithobates pipiens (assembly GCF_037356315.1). NCBI lineage: Eukaryota > Metazoa > Chordata > Amphibia > Anura > Ranidae > Lithobates > Lithobates pipiens. The sequence goes on from NW_027507686.1 coordinate 120,326,355, forward strand.
GCCAGCCGTCTCTCCTATGCCCAGGTAGCCCACCCTCGCTCCCCGCGTTCATAGGGGGCCTCTCCGGACCCCTTAACTTACTCCCCCCACGTCACGTCCTGGCCGGACCACGGGAACCCCTTGTTATCCTGGCCCCCCTCCAAGGCCACAACAGGGAGACTCCCCCCGCCATCCATCGCATCCCCACTCCCCCACGGAGCAACATGGGGGTGGATATCCCCCCTGGCACGCCTATCTGACCGCCATCCCAACTAAGGATGACTTTAAACAACTCGTGGCAGATGTAAAAGCCACCTGCCGAGCTGAAATCCAGACCCTGCATGCTGGCCTTAAACACCTAGCTGAAAGGGTCGAGATGGCGGAGGAGGAGATTCAGGAGACTAAGCTGGCCGTACACCGCACTCAATTGGAGAACTCGGATCACCGCCTCCTCCTGCGGGACATGCAGCGCCATGTAGAGGACCTCGATAATAGAGGCCGGAGGAACAACATTCGTGTTCGGGGCCTCCCTGAGACCGAAGGACCTACAGGTCTCCCTGCAAGCGCTATTTAACGAAATGCTGGGAGAGGACCCGGCCAAACATATTGAGATGGACAGAGCGCATCGGGCCCTCCGTCCCAAAGGCCCTGCTTCCAAACCGAGAGACGTTGTCTGCAGGATTCACTCCTTCCCCCTTAAGGAAGACATTATGACTAAATCCCGCTCTATTCGCAACCTAATGTTTGATAACGCTCCGGTCCAGGTGTACCCGGACCTCTCCTGGATAACCCTTCAAAAACGTAGGATGTTGCAGCCACTTCTCCGCACCCTGCAGGACGGGAATATGCCCTACCGTTGGGGCTTCCCCTTCTGCCTCACAGCCAGACATCAGGGGAAGTCGGCGTCCCTTCGCTACCCGGAGGACCTCGCCTCCTTCTGTGACACTCTGGGCATACCTGTCCCCAAACTCCCTGCCTGGGATTTGATAGCCTCCCCGCCACCTCCGCCGGTGCTCTGGCAGAAAGTACCCTCGGCTAAAAGACACAGAGGACCGGAACCGGATCGCAGACCGCCTACACACAAATGACACGGATTCCCCCGCCGGCGGAATTCCCTACTGTTTATTTTTGCTTCTGTTTTTTTTTCTCTCCCCGGAGGACTCTCTCTCATCTTTTCCATTTGGGGGCTGTTCCCCCCCCTCCCCCCCGAGCTTCACAAGGTTTCTATTTTGAACTGTTTTTTACCCAGGGCTGGCCTAGGTAGAGTCCGAGGACAGACCGACTCCCAGGTTACTGACCCCCCCGTGGTTTTCCACCCCTTGGTTCCTTCGAAGACTATAAACTGTTGGTGTCTACCTGCCCGGCTCTTTCCCCCCCATCTTGTTTTGTTTTTGGGTTTCCCTTTTTTGGGCCAGGGGACGCCTGGGTCAGGAGACCTATCGGAACCGCTCAGGCTCGGTGTCCCTATAGGGCATCTGGACCTAGCGCATGTTACAGCTAATACTGGTTATGTATTTTGTCTGTTTCTCTCCTCTCTCTACCCCGCCCCCTGTGCGGACATCTGCCAGTGGTCATCTTGGTCGCCAGTCCTTCTCCGGCAGTCGCCTCTCTCCCCGGGACACGCATTTCTCCAATGGCTTAAGTTAAGTATGACTATCCCTGACCACCCCCCCCCCCGATTATGGCTAAGATATTTTCGCTTAAGGTACATGGTCTAAACTCCAATAAAAAACGCCACCTTGCACTCCGGGAATTTAGGCAATCCGGGGCGGACATAGTGATGGTCCAGGAAACCCACTTTAACCGGGGGGATTCCTTTAAGTTTGCCTCTAGATATTTCCCCCAGGTATTTCAAGCTTTCAGCTCACGCAAGAGGGCGGGGGTGGCCATACTTATCAGGAAGGGTTCCCCCTTTACGTGCACATCGACATACCTAGATCCGCAGGGCCACTATGTCATACTCCGAGGTACCTGGCGCACGCAGGCCCTCACCCTATGCGCCCTTTATGCCCCTAACGCACGCCAGCACCGCTTCTTGACTAGCGTCCTATCCCGCCTCTTTAGAATGCCTTCCGAGCTTCTGGTGATGGGGGGGACTTCAATCTTACTCCGTCAGTCCCACAGGACCGCCATGTGGGGAATCCGCAAGCGCCCCAAACCAGAGTCTTGAGGGACTCTAAGTTGTTCCACCAGATCACCAGAAGACGGGCTTTATTTGACGTATGGCGAACCCTGCACCCCCCAGGATCGCCAATATACCTTTTACTCGGCCCCCCATCGCACTCACTCGCGCATTGATCACTTTTTTGTGAACAATAACACGTTGAGGGCCGTCCGCTCCGCACACATTCTACCTATCTCCTGGTCTGACCACGCCCCGCTTACCATGACGCTAGACATTGGGGCCCCCCTTCGTAAACCCTGCAACTGGCGACTGAACAACTACCTATTGCAGCATCTCCCGACCAAAGCGGAGCTGGAATCTTTGCTCCAACTGTATTTCGCTGAAAATGATACCCCAGACGTTACCCTCCCCACCCTGTGGGCTGCCCACAAAGCTGTTATTCGGGGCCGCTGCCTTGCCCTCTCCTCAGCACTGAAGAGAGACGCACAGGCCGCCAGGCTAATGGCTGAAGGACGGTTGAAGACCCTTGAGGCTAGGCTTCGGGGAGCCCCCTCCCTGTCACTGATTAAACAAATTGTGCAGGTGAGACTAACTCTGAGAGATCTTGCTCTGGGTTCAGTGGAGAAGGCGCTTATCCGCCTGCGACAGCTCTATTATGATAAGGGAAATAAAGCGCAGACCCTGTTGGCTCGGAAACTGGCTGATCAAACACAAGCCTCTACGCCTTCCCAAATCAAAAACAATAGAGGAGACCTTTTGTCTCATCCGCAGGCCATCGCGGACAGGTTTGCGGCCTTTTACACTGATCTCTACAACAAGCAGGACATACCCCATAATCCACCAGCCCCCACATTGAATGACCGAATCACTAGGTACCTGGAAAACATGACACTGCCCCGACTGAAGGACATGGACCTTCAAGACCTTAACGCCCTAATTACAGATGAGGAACTGTCAGCGACTGTGAAAGCACTCCCAGGCCCACAAATCTCCAGGGCCATACGGGTTCCCGTACGAGTATTATAAGACATTTCTACCTATTTTGAGCCCCCACATGACCAAACTGTTTAACTCTTTCCTCAAACGATCCTCGGTCCCGACTGAGATGTGGCCTCCTTTATATCCGTCATCCCGAAACCAGACAAAGACCCGACTCTCTGTGCCAGCTATAGGCCTATTGCTCTATTGAACTCAGATTTAAAAATTTTCACAAAAATTCTAGCGAACCGCCTCAATGCGATTCTTCCTGCTTTGATCCATAAGGACCAGGTAGGCTTTGTACCTCATAGACAGGCGGGCGACAAGACCAGAAGAATTATTGACCTTATCGACATGGCTAACAAGACTATTCTCCCCTCCCTGGTCCTAAGTCTAGACGCAGAAAAGGCATTTGACCGCCTGAGCTGGCCATTCATGACGGCAACTCTACGCCACATGGGCTTTAAGGGTCCTTTCTTGCACGCAATACAACACCTTTACACCACCCCAACCTCGCAAGTTAAAACCCCGTATGCAACGTCTCCGATCTTCTCTATCGGCAATGGCACCCGCCAGGGCTGCCCGCTATCTCCTTTGCTGTTTGCACTCTGTGTGGAGCCCCTGGCGGAGGCCATTAGAAGCAATCCGGATGTCAGGGGAATTTTGGTTCGGGACAGGGAATTCAAAATATCTCTATTCGCGGATGATGTCATCCTTACCCTGACCCAGCCTAGGACATTCTTGCCCAACCTGAATGCGGAACTGCAACGATACGGGGAAATCTGGGGTTATAAAATTAATGCCTCCAAGTCAGTGGCCCTCCCGATCAATATACCAGCGGCGGAGGAGACTCACCTACGCTCGGTGTTTCCCTACAGATGCGAGAACTCCTCTCTTAAATACTTGGGGTTTCTTATTACCCCATCCTTCCATACCCTGTACCAGGCCAACTTCCCCCCCCTTTACAGGGAGATTAGGGAACTTATCCACAAGTGGAAGGCACACCAAATATCGCTCATGGGGCGGCTCGCGTCCATCAAAATGGTAATTCTCCCCAAACTCCTTTACTTATTCCAGACGCTGCCGGTCCCGATCCCCTACGCGCACCTCCGTATGCTCCAGAAAGACTTGCTGAAGTTCCTGTGGAACTATAAAAAACATCGGGTTCCTGCCTCCGTTATGACTGCTTTGCGCTCGGACGGGGGCCTGGCGTTCCCCGACCTGGTTAGGTACTATCAAGCGGCGCAATTACGGGCTATAGTCTCATGGTTCACGCAGGGGTCGTACAACAAGTGGTCAGAGATAGAGAAGCTATGGTTAGCTCCGGTGCACCCGAACAGCCTGCTCTGGGGCGCTGAAACACAGATTGATACGAACCGGCTACTGGGCCCGATGGTTCAGCTTAACCAGCTCTGGAGGAAACTCTCCCGGGAACGCAGGCTCTACTCGGAGGCATCCTTGATGACCTCGTTTCTTTGTAACCCTAAACTCCCGGACAGCCTAACCCACCAGATGTCTTGGCCCTGGGAATCCCGGGGTTTATTCCACCTGGGACATTTAGTAGACCCCAAATCGAGAAAACTGCTGTCTTTCTCGGAGCTGCAGACTAAACACGACCTCCCTCGGCAGACATTCTACAGTTACCTACAAATCAGACATTTTGCGCAAACCATAGCCCCGAGACTCCAATTCTCCCCGCCCTCTCCCTTCGAACTGATTATACTTGAGGGACGGAATCGCAGGGGAATGATATCAGACCTCTACCGCATCCTCAACTCACACCACTTTCACGCAAAGGGCAAGCACAAGTATATGCTACGATGGGAAAAGGAGTTGGGTGAGGAACTTCCACTGGAAGCTTGGCAGGGGGTGTGGAGACAGGCGGCCAAGTCCTCCCTATGTACCCTTTACAAGGAAAACTTCTATAAAATTCTCACTGGTACCAGACCCCAGTTGTGCTCCACAAAATGTATCCCTCCACCTCTGATCAATGCTGGCGCTGCCTACAGGACAGGGGCACCTTGTTCCATATATACTGGACTTGCCCTTTGATAGCCCCATTCTGGAAATCAATCCAACAGCTCCTTATCCGGGTATTCGAGGTGCCTGTCCCGTTTGTACCCAAGTTCTTTCTATTTGGCCTGTCCCAACCGAGGATGGCTAAGCCATCCAGGAAGCTCCTACGACATAGCCTTACAGCAGCCCGTTGCCTAATAGCCCTTAACTGGAAGAGTCGACTGGCCCCATCTATGGAAGCCCTTTACTCCAGGATAAAGGACGTGGAACTTATGGAGAAAATGACTGCCAGAATAAGGGACAGGCTGGAGGAATTTGACCAAGTCTGGGAGAGATGGCGGCTGCGGGAGGACTAAGGGTGAATTGGATAAGGTATGGCGACCTGGATCTCTGGCACTTTCTTTTCTTTTTCTTCTCTGTCTTTTCCCTTTTCACCTCCCGTTTCTATAGCGGATCTCATCTGCTACGCATTACGTGTTTTGCATAGGCCGCAAGGCAGCTCATACCGGGCCGTGGGATGGGCAGCTGACTTTTGGTGTCCTCTGCCCCCCAGCACTCCACTGTCCAAACTACTGGATTCTACTGCACACGCCTGTGATTTGACACTGCATATCGCATATCTATTCTTACTCTTGCACAGCTATGTAGATACTCGCCTTCCACTGTACTTCTGTACTGTTTATATTCCTATGCAACCACTGGCAATTAATAAAACGTTATTTGAAAAAAAAATTTGAATTGGCTTGGACAACTCAACCATTATCAACTGAATTCTGGCCTGGTCAATATTTTGTGTATATATATATATATATATATATATTTTATATATTCCTACATATTACAACAGTAGTTTGCTACAGTAATGTTTTTTTATAATCTATATGTGTATTGTTATAAATAAAATTGTTTTTATCAGTGAAGCCTACGAATTCCATGTTTATTTTCCTAAAAAAAAAATACTCACCATGCCTCTTAGCAAATACCTTGGATTGTCTACTTTCCAAAAAGGGGTCATGTTTTATACTATCCTGACATTTCAGGGCTCCTGAAACTGTAATAGGTAGTCAGGAAGTGTAATGATGAAATGACACTCTATAAAAGCCTGAAGGTGATTATTGGATTTCGGGGTCCTGTACGTGGCTAGGCTGCCAAAAAGTCTCACATGTGGTATCCCCATACTCTAGGAGAAGTAGCAAAAATTAATTTTGGGGTGTAATTCCACATATACCCATGACACGTGTGAGCAATATATCATTTAAGTGACAACTTTTTGTAAAAAAAAAAAAAAAAAATATTTTGCCATTTTTCAAAAACTTGTGACAAATAAAATATTCAAAATGGGCTCAACATGCCTCTCAGCAAATTCCTTGGGGTGTCTACTTTCCAAAAAGGGGTCATGGGGGGAGGGGTGCTATCTTGGCATTTCGGGGCCTCCACAACTGTGATATGTAGTGAGGAAGTGTAATAATCAATTTACATCCTTTGAAATCCTGAAGGCGGTTGTCTGGTTTTCAGCACCTGTATGAGGCTAGGCTCCCAAAAAGTCTCTTGCATGTGGTATCCCCATACTCTGGAGAAGCAGCAGAATGTATTTTGGGGTGTAATTCCACATATACCTATGGCATGTGTGAGTAATAATTTAAGTGACAACTTTGTAATTTTTCAAAAACTTGACAAAAAATAAAATATTCAATGGGCTCAACATGCCTCTCAGCAAGCACAGCGATACCAAGATCATTAAAGCAGGTATTGTATTTTTGGCAGTGTGGGCAGGTGTCATGTCCTGTTGGATAAAAATCAGCAATCCCCATAAAGATGGTTAGCAGAGGGAAGCATGAAGTGCTCTAGAATTTCCTGGTAGAGGGCTATGCGACTTTGGACTTGATAAAACACAGTGGATCAACACCAGCAGATGACATGGCTCCACAAATCATCACGGACTGTGGAAAATTTTACATTTCTTTGGAAATCAAGGTCCTAGAGTCTGGAGGAAGAGTGGAGAGGCACAAAATCCAAGATGCATTAAGTCCAGTGCCCAGAAGGAAGCCTCTTCTAAAGATGATGCACAAGAAAGCCTGCAGACAGTTTTCTGCAGACTAAGGACATGGATTACTGGAACCATGTACTGTGGTCTGATGAGACCAAGATAAACTTATTTGGTTCAGATGGTGTCAAGTGTGTGGCAGCAACCAGATGAGGAGTACAAAGTCAAATGTGTCCTGCCTACATTCAAGCATGGTGGTAGGAGTGTCATGGTCTGGGGCTGCATGAGTGCTGCCGGCACTGGGGAGCTACAGTTCATTGAGGAAACCATGAATGCCAACATGTACTGTGACATACTGAAACAAAGAATGATCCCCTCCCTTCCAAGACTGGGCCGCAGGGCAGTATTCCAAAATAATAACGACCCCAAACACACCTCCCAAGATGACCACTGCCTTGCTAAAGGAACTGAGGGTAAAGGTGATGGACTGGCCAAGCATCTCTTCAGACCTAAACCCTATTGAGCATCTGTGGGGCATCCTCATACAGAAGGTGGAGGAGCGCAAGGTCTCCAACATCCACCAGCTCCGTGATGTCATCATGGAGGAGTGGAAGAGGATTCCAGGGGAAACCTGTGAAGCCCTGGTGAACTCCATGCCCAAGAGGGTTAAGGCAGTGCTGGAAAATAATGGTGGGCACACAAAATATTGACACTTTGGGTCCAATTTGGACATTTTCACTTAGGGGTGTACTCACTTTTTTTGCCAGCAGTTTAGATATTAATGGCTGTGTTGAGTTATTTTGAGGGGACAGCAAATTTACACTGTTATACAAGCTATACACTTACTACTTTACATTGTAGCAAAGTGTAATTTCTTCAGTGTTGTCACATGAAATATAATAAAATATTTACAAAAATGTGAGGGTTGTACTCACTTTTGTGAGATACTATGAATATCTAAACACTGAGAAAAATTATAAAAAAAACTTAAAGATCTACGACTTTTTCTATGTACACAAAAAGCCTATTTCTCTCCAATATTCACAAATCTGTCTAAATCTGTGTTAGTGAGCACTTATCGTTTTGCTAATCCATCCACCTCACAGGTGTGGTATATCAAAGTGCTGATTAAACAACATGATTATTGCACAGGTGTGCCTTAGGCTGGCCACAATGAAAGGGCACTCTAAAATGTGCAGTTTTACTGTTTTGCGGTGGGCCGAAAACCAGTCAGTATCTGGCGTGACCACCATTTGCCTCACACAGTGCAGCACATCTCCTTCGTATAGAATTGATCAGCTTGTTTATTGTGGCCTGTGGAATGTTGGTCCATTCCTCTTCAATGGTTGTGTGAAGTTGCTGGATATTGGCAGGAATTGGAACACGCTGTCATATACGTACATCAAAAGCATCCCAAACATGCTCAGTGGCTGACATGTCCAGTGAGTATGCCATGCAAGAACTGGAATGTTTTTAGCTTCCAGGAATTGTGTACAGATCCTTGCAACATGGGGCCATGCATTATCATGCTGCAACATGAGGTCATGGTCGTGGATGAATGGCACAACAATGGGCCTCGGGATCTCGTCACAGTATCTCTGTGCATTCAAAATAACATGCACCTGCGTTTGTTGTCCATTGCATACGCCTGCCCATACCATAACCCCATCGCCACCATGGGCCACTCAATCCACAACATTGACATCAGCAAACCGCTCACCCACACTGAGGCCTGGTCTGCAGTTGTCAGTAACAGGAAGCAGGACTAGAGCAATGACATACATCTGGAGCATGTAGATGTGAAAATGTCTGAAAGAAGCTGCAGGAATTTAGCAACACTAAGATGAAAACAGGTTTAAAAAAATATGGTGAAAACAGTATTTTATTAAAACAATTAAATTCAGTTTATGATGCACAGTGCATAAAGCTAACTGAATGCCATGCAGTTTCTCTTCATGTTTAAGTTAGAAAAGACAGAGTATCTCACTCCACAATCCCCTACACCCAAATACAAGCAGTATGTGTCTGAATAGACACAGGGAGCTGTGATTTGGCTTGAGTGCCCCAATAGCAAGCTGCTTGCTTTGGGGGCACTGAACAGGAGGGGGGGCAGGAGCACAGCCGAGATGAGGAGGATCCGGGCTACTTCACTGCAAGAGCAGTGGTCTGGCTGTTCTATGTGCTTCCAGAATAGGGTATTTCAACTGTTGCTGCAGCAGTTAGCAGCTAGGAAATTTAGTATCATGTTTATTACTTACTATTATGTATTACTGTATATGCATACGCAGCCTGAAGGTTTAATTTTATTTTAAAAGCAGAACTGCCACAGACACAATGTGTTTGTTGGCTAGTCAATGTGCATATTCCCAGTTCTCCAAACAAAAAGAAACTTCAGCTATAAACTTGATAATCAGGCTATATTTAGATGACAAAACAATCTGACAAATATAAACAGAAAAGCTTGTTTAGTTCCGAATAACACTTTAACAAATACCCAATGCATTCATTTATTTTTTGCGCAGTGGAGGTTACAACTGCTAATATTTCCATACTACAATATAATTTTGACATATAAATCTAAGAACATTAATTCAGGATTTAATTCCTTACACAGTCAAACTTACTAAATTGTAAAAAACAAAACAAAATAAAAACAAACAAAAAAACCTTTTAGCAAAAATAAAACTCCTAAATTTAATTTGGGTCACCGTTCTTAAACCCCTTTGCGTTGCCTTTTCAAGTATCCCAGATTGTAATCTCGTGGCCCAGGTGCTCGTGCCCGCTTTGGCTGCACTTGTGACTGAGCAGTGAGTTGCAGTTTTATAGCACTGGAGTTCACTTTTGCAGCTATTAAAAGCTCTTTCATTCCTTTCATTTTCTGGCTCTGGAAACTAAGTGAAAGTGGTTGTGCAAATTCCACTTCTCCTTTTGGTTCTGGGATTGGACGCTGAACAGGGACAACAGGCTCCCCAGGCCTTGAATCTCGGCGAGGGGCTCTTCGTCTCACTTCTTCACAGTCTTCCTCTTCAGTAGCAGGTTCTGAACTTACAAGTGTGACCTGCTGTCGTACCTGTGTGTGAAAAAAAAGGTTAGCATTACTACCCATGATGACAGTTTACAGAATTTGTTTGACCATGTCAGCTCTCTTTACATTTATACCCCTTATTGACCGAAGCAAACTTTACATTTATACAGTTCTGGTTTATTTGGAAATAGTCTTGCCATTAAAGTGGATCCCCCTTTACTAAATCACATGAGCATAAAAGCACTGCATGTTTAGGTGAAATCATCTTACATTCATTAAACATATTTTTGATTTTGCTTACAATTAGATTTTTTTTTTCTACTTCCTTGCTGAGTGAGGCAGTGGTGAATTAGCCTTGGTCTCACAGTGGTGTCCAAGTTTTTTCACCCTTATATGATGTGCTGTGTCACATGTTCCAGGAGACAAACACAGAATTACAGGCAAAGTTTCAGGTAAGTGAAGATTAATTAATTTAGCCTGCAAATGGCAACTGTGAGACGAATGGGGAGGGAAAGAAAAATAACGTAGGCAAAAAATAAAGAGCCTGCAATCACCTATAGGTATCTGTAGATTATTGTTACTAAACATTTAGAAAGGTACCTTTGCTGTAATTTTTAAGAGAAGGATGAAGTAATGTATGTCACAAATTGTTCATACAAGTTTTTTTGTGGTACAAAACAGTGTTTCTTTTGGAAATATTGTCTTGAGACATTAGGGGATGCAGGATGAACTATTCAAGTACATTGATTACGCTACTTCCTTTAGGAGACTGGAAACTGGCAAACAGCTATAAGAACAGCCCTGTGTAACTATTCCCACTCCCAACTTGGCTCAGTTTTGGAGCAAGCAAAAGTAGGAGTGGATCATATAATTTACCAAGAAAAGGATTATACCGCAAGTTAAAAAAATGTTTTTTATTCACCGTAAAATCCATTTATCAGAGTTCATCAACAGACACAGCTCCTTTAAATCTTGACTGTAGGGTTATCACAAAACCTTCAGAAGAGAACTAGGCAGAACATGTAAAACATGTAAAAACAGCAAGACTGCATAGCTCTGCCCAGGGGGCGGTCCCTCTAGCTATAACCCCTTAGCCTGCTTCCTGCAGCTCAGTAAATCAAAAAACATTACAACGTAAAATAGGAGGGGTGGGTGCTGTGTCTGTCAATGAACTTCAGAGAAAAGAATTTTATAGTGAGTACCAAAATCCTATTTTCTCTTTCGTTCATTGACGGACACAGCTCCTTTAAATCTTGACCTTAGAGATGTCCCCAAGCAGTGTCAAAACAAGGGGTGGAAACAGCAAAACATAACTTCACCCGCAACCAGAGGAATGCCTCAATGGAGGAGTTGCCATCTGAAAACGGCCGCACCAGAACTTGCGGCCAATGTATGCATCAAAAATGCGTTTACAACAAAATTGTGACTTTTTTTTTTTATGCCCTGGCGGAATGGGCCGTGACAGGAAACCTGCCCCTTCAAGGCGTAAGCCTGGACCATGGTGTCTGTCTGATCCACTGGCAAGTGGTGGTCGACGAGACTGCAGGACCTTTTTTTCGGACCAGTCCCTGAAACAGAGTCTGACTTCCGTAAGGGAGCCGTAGCAGACAGATCTACCCTCAGAGCCCAAATCACATCCAGGGAATGTAGGGCAATTTCTTTTGGATGTGTCGGCTTAGGACAAAGGTATGGTAATACAATGTCCTCACTGAGATGGCATGCCGAAACCACCTTTGGAAGAAAAGAGGGTTGCGGACACCAGGTGTGTACTAGGTCGGTGTACCAGGGACGCAGAGACCAATCTGGGGCAATCAGTATTACTGGAATCCCCTCGGCCTCCACTCTGCATAGCAGACATGGTAACAGTTTGAGTGGGAGAAAGATCAGCCTACACTGCCCCATTGAACCACCATGTCTGACGCGTTCGGCCAGGGGTCTCTTGTCCTGGACACAAACCTCTGCACCTTTCGAATTGAGCTGAGAGGCCAAGGGAACCACATCTGGTGTGCCCCACTGCAGGTAAAGAAGTCTGAATACCTCCGGATGCAATGACCATTCTCCTGGGTCCAGCATCTGGCGACTTAGGTAGTCTGCCTGCCAGTTTTCTACACCCAGGATGTATATAGCCCGACACATGTCGTTCTGCCTACTGGAGTATGTGATCGACCTCCCATGCTGCGGCTGAGCTCCTTGTTCCTCTGTGATGGTTGACATTTGCCACCGTTGTCTGACTGGATCCTGATCGGACGCCCTTGTAGTCTCATTGACCATGTGGAGAGGCATAGCCTGATCACCCGAAGTTTGAGCACATCGATCGGCAGCTGGGATTCTTCCCAGACCAGAGGCCCTGGGTCGACTGTACCCCCCCAGCACTCCACCCCAACCGGTCAGGCTGGCGTCTGTTGTGATCACCGTCCAATGGAGAGGAAGACCTTAACCACCAGAGGAGGGAATCCTTGACTAACTGGCTCACCCCTATCTGACGATCCAGGGATAACGGAGATTTGGGCCATTTGGACAGGATCGCCTTCTGCAAGACTCGGCTGTGAAATTGGGTGTATGGTACCACCTCGAAGGAGGCTACCATGAGGCCCAGAACTTGCATGCAGAAGCGCAGCGATGACCACCTGCGGTTCATCAACATCTTCACCGCGGCACGGAGAGTCTGCAGTTTGTCTGAAGGGAGAAAAAAACTCTCGCTTCCACGGAGTCCAGCAGTAAGTCCAGGTACTCCAGGCGTTGAGACGGAACGAACACCAACTTCTTTAGGTTCAGCACCCAACCAAATTCCTGTAGAGTTTGCATGGTGATCGCCATATCCTCCCTTAATTCTGAGGCTCAAGCTGCTCTCAGAAGGAGGTCGTCTAGGTAACCCACGATTGCGATCCCACGTTGCCTTAACAGCCCCAGAATTGGAGATAACACTTTGGTAAAGACTTGGGGTGCTGACGCCAGGCCAAAAGGGAGAGCTACAAATTGGTAGTGCTCTTCCCCAACTGCAAATCACAGAAACCTCTGATGCCCGAGGCAAATAGGTATATGCAAGTACACGTCCCGGATATCCAGTGACGCCAGGAAGTCTCCCTGATGGAGTGCAGGGACTACGGAGCAAACTGATTCCATCCTGAACCTTTGTACTTTCACAAAGCAATTGAGGTCTTTTAGGTCCAGGATAGGACATACCCCTTCCTTTTTGGGGACTACAGATTGGAGTAGAATCCCTGAAACCTTTCCCGCTTCGGAACAGGCACTATCACCCTGCGTAGGAGCAGGTCCTTTACTGCCCCTAGCAGGGCTTCCCGGCAAGCCGGGAGTAAAAGTATGCTGGAGGCAAAAAATCTGGTGGACAAGAAAGAAACTATCTTGTAGCCCGATGACACCAGTTCCCAGACCCATTGGTCGGACAGCAGTGAGGTCCACCGAGCTGCAAACTCCAAAGGCGACCCCCCACCCGAGTGTCATGCAATAGCCTTTTTGCCTCGCAGACTTGTTTGGCTTGTGAAACCAGGGATGCTTTTGTCCTTCAGCAGACGCCCTGTCAGACTAGGAGCGATTACCTGTTGATCCGGGCAGGTGAAAAAGCCATTTCTGAGCAGAAAAGGAGGGCCCTTGCCTACGGTGTGGCTCCTTACTCTTCCTGGACTGTGGGAGTCACGTGCTCTTCCCACCTGTAACATTCTTAATAATGTCATCCAGCGAAGCACCAAATAGCCTCTCACCAAGGAAGGGCAAATCAGCCAGTGCTTTTTTAGATGCTTGGTCCGCAGACCAGCATTTCAGCCAAATCAGGTGCCATAGCACCACTGCTACCGATGCTCTAGAGAGCAGGGGAACTGTATCCAGGGCTGCATCACAGACATACTTAAGGCCATGCGCTAACTGATCTGCCAATTCTACGCAGACTGGGGGAGACTGTTGCTTCTCCAATTCACGGTGCAATAACTTTGCCCACTCAGTAAGTGTCCGCGACACCAAGGTCGTGGCCAGTACAGGTCATAATGCTGACCTCACTACTGTAAACATGGCCCGGGCCATTGCCTTGGCTCTCCTGTCGGTAGGGTCTTTGAATGCAGGAGTCCCTACTACCGAAATCATGGTTACTTTATTTAACACGGATACCGGGGGTCAACGTTTTTTTACCCCCCTTGCTCCCACACGCCACCTTCACCCTGCCAATGAATGTTTCCAGGCCCGCCGACAAAGCATCCATAGGCACTGCATTGTTTGCAGGTGAACCGGTTGCAATTACAGGGATGTCTGGGGAAGAAGCACCAGCTTCTGATGCCATGCTGACCCACCTTGCCTGCCACACTTGGGAACTTAGGGCAAGGTACACAATCCCACCCTCCTAGCTGCTCACAGACTGAGGGGCCCTACCGCAGGACTCGCCACCCTGACCAAGTGCTGCGCTGTGCTGCGCTGTGCTGCCACTGACCACTGTGTTCTGTGTCCAGTCACAGGTGCCCAGAGTGGAAAAAAAACGTGCAGTTCTGAGGTAAAACTGCACTGAGGCTATAAGAAAACGGCCACTGGTCGTTTTTGTATAAAAACACCAAGAAAACGTCCGCCAGACCTCTAGAAAATGGCTGACAGCCATGCTCTGCATAGAAACTACAGGAAAATGGCAGCAGCACATTCTGAGGTAAATTTTACACAGGCAGAGAAAAGGGGCAGAAAGAAAAAGGGACCCAAACAGACAGTGCAGCCCCTGCCAAGGTTCAGAGCCTCCCTGGAGGACCCCGGCCCAGGTACATACACTGCACCTCATGCCCAGTCATGTAGGGGCCCCGCAGGGGGATGGGGGGGGGAAGGATAGGGAAAGAGGAAAGAGCGAGAGACCCCCTAATCGACTTTCCAGGGAATGCCCAGCTGCTCTATCCTGCCAAGGCAGGGAGAGCTGTACTTACCCGTCCGGTCGGAATAGCTGGATGCATTTCCCCACAGACCCATCACCTAAGCAGTACGGGGTGGCTACTGGCCACGGCACACTGACACAGACAGCAATAGCCCGGTCATATGTGTGCCCTGGAGCATATAGCTCCCCGGCCGCCCCTGGAACAGAAGGGGCCTGTCATGGCCGACCCAGCACGTAGCTAGGGCCTGCTCACGCTTGATGGCCAGGCTGGGGAGACTACAAGGATCTATATTATCCAGCCCGTCACCCAGCCAGCTGTTACTAGATCACAGGATCAAAATCTTGTGGAAAAAAATCAAAAATTCCAAGGACCAATGGTCCCCTAAGGGAGCCAGGTCCTTCTCCTTCACTAGGCAGAAAAAAAAACTGAGCGGCAGGAAGCAGGCTGAGGGGTTATAGCCAGAGGGACCGCCCCCTGGGTGGAGCTATGCAGTCTTGCTGTTTTTACATGTGTTACATGTTCTGCCTAGTCCTCTCCTGAAGGTGGCATGATAACCCTACGGTCAAGATTTAAAGGGGGTTGTGTCCATCAATGTACGAAAGAGGAAAAAAAACTTGGCTACGCTCATGTGCCGCCCTCAACTGGTATATAACCCCTCCCTGCTATAGGCATTCAGTCTAGTAGCAAGCAGTATTAGAAGTATCAAAAACTCCTTAGAGGGGTTGGTGCTGTGTCTGCTGATGAACTAATTGAAATGGATTTAACAGCGAGTACAAAAACACTATTTTCTCTTTAGTTCTTCAACGGACACATCATTTCATTAATCTTGACTATAAGGATGAGGTGTGGGGAAAATAAACCAAAGCTAAACAAGAGCCAGGGTAAAGAAAGAGGCGCCTTCTAAGTATGAACTGTAGAAACTTTATGGTTCAATAAACACTCACATTGAGGTTAAAAACGATCAGCATGAGGAAAATCCTGCAGCGGTGCATCTCCTTGCTCGCTGGTTCAACAGGCTGTGTTACTTAAGCTTGACAAAAGAGCACGCCTGTCCATTCCACTGACAGTGTGCAGGCTCAAACTGTGTTGCAACATTTCCGGTGATGTCAGACATGCTGCGATCCATCAGTGCCTCAGACCTCTCCTCTGCATTACCATCTGAGCCAGAGTGTACAGAGCTGGCGGACAGCTTTCTATGGGTTCCTGAGTGACACAGCCTGTTGAACCAGCGAGCAAGGAGACGCATCACTGCAGGATTTTCCTCATGCTGATCGTTTTTAACCTCAATGCGAGTGTTTTTATTTATTGTACCATAACGTTTCTACAGTTCATACTTTCTTTACCCTTTTTCTATGTTTTGGAGTGTGCTTCTGCTACACTGAAGAGGGCTGCCCTGCATTATGGACCATTTCTTCTTCACCCCTGGATATCACCATCCATCTTGTGCTCTCCACCGATCCACATATATTACAATAACACAGACACGGGTTCTCTGGCATCATTTTAACTACAGTTTGTGCTAGAACCACTTCCATAAACACAAGAGCCCTAACCAGGTCACAGGAGCTTAACCAGGACACAGGAACCCCATCTGAAGTAAAAACTTAAAGAAAAACACCCCTCAAGATAGAACAGCCCCTCTTAAACAGCAGCCTCCAAAACCTTGTGGACAAAAGAAACATCCGCCTGCCAAAATATCTACTTTGTAATGTAGCCATGGTCCTGACCCCGAAAGGCCCAATGGTGACCTCCATGGTCAAGGAGAGCTGACATCCATCTCCGGTATCTCCCACATAGTAACTACTATGGCTCTGTGTCCCACGATGTACGATAAAGAAATGTTGGTCCTCAAAGATGAAGAAGTTACTTGTAAGGATGAAGAAAGTAACTAAGATAAATTCATTCAAGGGCCAGGACGTGCGCTCTTGTTCCATTAGAAAGGTTCTGGCCATCGAGACTCCCTTCTCATGGGGGATGCTCGAGTATAAGGACTTGACATCAATAGCCACGAGGAGGACCTGGAACCCCCCAATGTGTCTCAAGAGATCTGTTGTGTCCCGGATGTACAATGGTAAACTGAGTACATGGGGTAGCAAAAAGCTATCCACAAATTTGCTGGCATTGTCTGTTAAAGACCCAGTGCCTTAGACAATGGACCTACCTGGGGGACAGGAGAGTTTTATGTGTCTTAAGCAGCGTATAAAAAGGTAGGCGTTTGTGGATTTTTAGGAATTCGAAAATTGAGAGTATCCTTGTCTATCAGGCCCTGCCAGAATGCTCCAGTGCAAAGTTGTCTAGGACTTCATGGCACATGGTTTGATACCGTGTGTGTGACATGACAACTATGTTGCCACCCTTATCTTATGGCTTTAGGATGTCCTTGCATGTCTGTAGATGTCTGAGTGCTTATAACTGGTTAGGGGTAAGGTCAGATGGATTGTCCTGCTATTTATTACATTTGAGCTCCTTAATGGATTGATGGTGGAAAGCCCAAACAGCTGAGCAAGTCATTGAATCTGGGAAATTGTGAGATTTTGGTTTACATTTCTTAGGGGCTTTAGGTGTTATAGAGGGTAAAGCTGTTACAATAGCTGGAGTGCCAGTGATGTCAACAACGGGGGCTTGCGGAGAGACCAATGTATCCTCAGTGGCACATTCATCGAACAATAGCATTAGATCGCGTAATACACGGAATGCATCCATAGAAAAGTGCCTAGTGCATTCGGTAAGTTCACGTTCCACATTGTGACAATCTTTATTATCCACTTTCCGACCAGTGCATGCCGATATATGTCCTAACTTTGAGGACGGATATCGTTATGGCAGCAGCTAGCTGCCATAACCCCGGTATTCTCATATTCGGCGGGCAGTCGACTACAAGATAAAAGTGGTCTCTGCAGCGGATTCGCCGCAAGGTCACTTATCGTCAGCAAGAGAGGGCCCCCCCGCCACACTCCGGTGCCTGCCGCTGCTTACCGGAACCGTTGGCAGTGGCGGAGGCAAAATCCGGTCCTTTCACTAGCTGTGCATGGAGAGGAGTGAGGGTAATATGGGCCCCACCCTTCTCCATGACATTGCAGGGCGGAAGCGATGTCAAAACATCACTTCCGACCATAGCTCTTAATTGGCCATTTTTTTATTAAATAATTTTTTTAAAGACAATTTAAAAACATTTTTTTTTTATTATTGCATTTTAGTGTAAATATGAAATCTGAGGTCTTTTTGACCCCAGATCTCATATTTAAGAGGTGAAATAGAAATAACAAATTATTTAAAAAAATAAAAAATAAAACTGTGTAAAAATAAAAGGTAAAATAAAGACTTTTTCTTTTTTTTTTAAACGCGAATAGCGCCTGCGTATTAAAACGGTGTTCAAACCACACAGCCATGATTGGTAGAGCAAGAGCAATAATTCTAGCCCTAGACCTCCTCTAACTCAAAACATGCAACCTGTAGAATTTTTTAAACTATGGAGCTTTTTAAGAGTAAAAGTTTTTCGCCATTCCAGAAGCGGGCGCAACATTGAAGCGTGACATGTTGGCTATCAATTTACTCGGCGAACATTATCTTTCACAATATAAAAAAAATTGGGCCATCTTTACTGCGGTCTTATTTTTTTTAATTCAAAAAAGTGTATTTTTTCCCACAAAAGTGCGCTTGTAGGACCGCTGTGCAAATACGGTGTGACAGAAAGTATTGCAATGACCGCCATTTTATTCTCTAGGGTGTTAGAAAAAATGTATAATGTTTGGGGGTTTTTTTCTAGCAAAAAAAAACAAAAACATTTTTTAACTTGTAAACAACAAATCTCAGAAAGAGGCTCAGTCCTTAAGTGGTTAAAGAAAAATAGAAAATGAAGTTAGGTGCAAATAGGTATAAATCTACGATAGTGTCAATGATCTGTATAGAGTCAAGGGGACAAAAGCCAAGACCAAGTTGCAGTACCGATAGCTCGTCTGAAGACAAAACACTCAAAGTGAGATTGATGATATTTAATTGTGATGTGTCATGGAGGTGCTGGGTAGGGGTGTGAGGTGGTTTGCAAACAAATGTATCTTGGTTTGCTGTTGTTTCTTTAGATCTGGGGAGGTTAGATCTAAAAAAAAAAAATCTATGTCAATGAGTGATTTCTTGGGATTAATCAAAGGTGACCCAAGAATGTTGGAAATCACATTGTGCAGTGTAGAAAAGCCTGACCCACCAGCCAACTGATTGGGTGGCAGGGAAAGAACTCCTGGCGTATGTCTGATTGATGTTTGGAAGAGGTCTTTTTACCCTTTCTTGGTGCTGCAGGAGAACCACCACGGTAGCAAGAACGTTTGCGTGTTGAGTTAGAGGTAGAGGGACCTGTGGACCGAGAACCTATTGGATGAGAATTTTTTTCTGTCTGTCAGAATTTACAACATGAATATTGCATGCCCAAAGATATATCCCTGCTTGTTGTTTTTACGTGTCTGCATTATTTTATTGCCTGACTGTCCATTAACAGAAATGCAGCCCTAGACTGTATGTTCCCCTGACTCCAAGTTGTATGTTCTTGCCTGCTTTGGCCCGTTCCGCGGATTTACCAAATCCCCTTCATCTCCATTTCTTTATTTTTTTTTGTACCTTACATAAGCTTTATGCATATTTTATTGCTGTTGTAATTATACATCTGTATACTCATATTTGTACATATTTGTGACCGATCTTTCCTTCTTGTTGTTGTATTGTTCACTGGCCCGTGCCAGATTCCGTCTCTCTGCAGCGATCAGGTAGGATCCCTGGCAAAGGGGCAGACCACCTCCTTCAAGAGACTGGCCTGCCCTCTCGCTTGCACACGTCCTGGCCTTGTCTCCCTATGGCCATAGGGCATCTGCGCAGGCATGCGCACACACACACTGTGGGTTCCTTGACCCTGTGACGCTGCATGCTGGCGATGGCTGGATGTGAAGCCTGGGAGTATTTTTGCTGCTATACCTGGAATGGCAAGTTCTCCATTTCCATCCCCTTACCACTATCCTACTAGGGTTTTTTTTATATAGCCCCTGCCTTGGGTTACCGTTTCTTCCCTCTCATAGGAAAGTTGGGTGGAAGTGCTGCGATTTTATTATTCTTTGTGATATTCTCTCCGTCACCCTCTGTGCAAGAGTACTCCTCCCACTGGTGTTTGCCTCCTCTGAGTGGGACCTTTTCTCCCTGGAATTTGGTATCCATGATGCTTGGACATTAGGTATAGACTCCTTATATCTGTTCACATTGTCACCCTTCTTCACTAGCACTTAATTTTCCTTCTTCCCCCACCTACCCTCCTTTTGCCCTTCACTCTTCTTCCCTTCTCCTTGCTTTTCTCCCCTTTTCTTTTTTCACTTTTCCCAACTCCCCCCCACCTCTCTTTTCCCCTTTCCTGCCTCTTCCCTTTTTCTTCTTTCCACTTTCTTTCTCTTTCCCTGGTTCTCCTTCCCCCCCCCCCCCTTTCCCAATATCTCACTTCTTGTCTATTTCACGATTGGTGTTCACTTCCTTAACTTCCTCTTCCATTCACCCTCTCCCCTTCCTCCCCCCTTTTTTCCTTTCCTGGATCACTCCTCATTGAACTTCTAATCGTCCTCCCTTTTATTCTTTACTCTATTCCCCCGTTTGTTCTTCACCCCATGTTCCTTTTTTGTTTCTTTACCTCCCTTTCTTTTAACCCTCTTCCTTCTTTACTTCTCTTTTCTTTCCCTTTTCCTCTCCCTTCCCTCTCTTTTTCTCCTTCACTCATGCAGGGGTTTTCCTATGCCCCACTTCCCTTGCTCTAGGTGTCTGTGGTGGCAGGGTCCATGGCTTATCACAGTTTTTTCACTGGATGTTCACAATTGTGTGCGTTTGTTCTTGGCACCCCCTGTAGACTTAATTAGCTTTGGTTAACCACTACCTTGATATTTTCATCCCCCTTTTCTTCACTATCCCCCCCCCCCCACCTTTTTTGTCCCCCTCCCCCTTCTTTCTCTCCTTCACATGTTCCAGTCCCTTGTTCACCCATTCCATGCATCTCATGTCATTCAGATTACAGCCTGTTGAATTGGAGTCTTCCCCGGTCGCCGCGGGAGACCTCCATAGCGGTGACGTTTTGTGCCTTATGTGTGCAGGGATGTGGGTAAGCGGTCCTCCATCTACCCCTTTTCTAACAGTTGTATACTGTTTCAAGTCATATATTGCGTGAAACACTGTTTTTCTCTGCATGTGATTAAATGCATTGTTTTTTGATCATGTGTTAATTAAATTGCAGATAATTTTCCTGATGAAGCGGCCTAGTCCACAAAACTAGTAGAAACATTGTCCGTGATCGACTATCCCATTGTGATTTTCTCCATCACCTGGTGATATACATGGACCGTCACCGCTCTATATTTTATTATTGAAATTTTGTCATGTATTGTGTATTAACCACTTTCCGCCCAAGGTACGTCCCAGGACGTCCTTGACTTTGTGCGAGTATATCTGAATGATGCCTACAGCTACAGGCATCTTTCAGATATTGGCTTTTTCAATTGGCGATTCCCTACACCATAAGAACGATCATAGCGGCTGTTCTGCAGCCCGATTGTTCTTACGGGCGGCAAGAGGGGTCGCCGCCCCCCGGTGCTTCTACTGACTCACCAGTTCCATCGTTGAGTCGGAGACAGAATCAGCTGGCCCCGGATGGTGATCATAGAGATTTCCGGTGGACCAGATGGTCGCGGTAGTCTCTATGATCGCTCGAGGCTGGACGCGATGTTATGACGTGAAGCCCGGCCTCTGTATTTTTTAAAATATTTTGGGTTCCCAGCCTAGAGGTGAGATGTAGGATCTTATTGACCCCATATCTCATTGTAAAGAGGACTGATCGTGCCATATTCCTATTACAAAGATGTTTACATTCATTGTAATAGGAATAAAAGTGATACATTTTTTTTTTTAAAGTGTCAAACTAAAAAAAAGAAAGTAAAATTATCAATTTTAGAATTTTTTAAAGTGCCCCAAAAAAAAATGTGTTTGAAAAATTGCTGCACACATACCATGCGAGATAAAACGTTTAAAAAATCGCCATTGTATTCTCTAGGGTCTTTGCTAAAAAATATATATATATATATATATATATATATATATATATATATATATAATGTTTGGGATTCTATGTAATTTTATAGCAAAAAAAATTATGAATTTTACATGTAGGAGAGAAATGACAGAATTGGCCTGGATGGGAAGTTTTATAGTTAGTAAGGTTGAATAAACAATTGTACCAATCCCTGTACATTGCACACTCACATCGGTCACTACCCTCAAGGAGCCCACAATCCAAGGTCCCCATTCATATACTAGGGCCAATTTTGGACAGAAGCCAATTAACCTACCTGGATTGTGGGAGGAAACCAGAGTACCCGGAGGAAACCCTAGTAGGCACAGGGAGAACATGCAAACTCCAGGCAGGCAGTGTCGTGGTTGGGATTCGAACCAGCGACCCTTCTTACTGATAAGCGAGAGTGCTAACCACTACACCACTGTGCTGCCCACTAATTTGGTTAAGTGGTTAATAAACTTTTGTATATCCTTTTTGTTTCAATCGTTTTTATTAAGGTTTAAGTACAAAATGACATACAAAATCCTGAACATCCAAATGTCTTGGCGTATATACAACTGTATAACTGTGGTATAATACATATAATACAAAAGATGAACACTTTTACAGATTATATGCACTTCACCTCGTTCTAATATTCATCAAGAACCCTAGTAGGTATGTTAATCACTTGGACATTCTTCTACCGTTAGTTAAAAAAGGTGCATTGTATATTAAAAGAAAAAGTCAAAAAGAATCAAATTCAAAGAGAAAATAAAAATAAAAATAAAATAAAAAAAGAAAAACCTTGAGTTCTCTATACTAGCCTATGAATTGTTTCCATGGTGACCAGTTCCTTTCATATTGCACTAAGTTGCCCTCCTTATATGCTAATATCCATTCATATTCCAATATTGAGTTCATTCTAAGTACTATATCCCTAATTAGTGGGATGTCTTGAGATTTCCAGTGGCTCATTACTATAGATCTTGCTGCCAAGAGAATTTGCATAATTACTGGTCTAAATTTTATGTGCATCTCATTTAGATTAATGCTCAGGATGGCTAGTTCTATTTTAGGATGTACTAGATTACCCATTACCTTGGATATTAGTTGGAAAACCTCTGCCCAAAAGGGTTGTAAGCCTGGACATGATCACAACATATGCGCTAGTGTCCCTACCATTCCACAACCTCTCCAACATAAGTTGGAGGTTTCCTTAGAAAATTTGGATGTTATATATGGGGTGAAATACCATCGCAGCAAGATCTTTAGCATTAATTCCTCATAATTCGAGCATCTGGAGTACATGCAAATATGTTTAATTGCTGATTTCCATTGAAAATCTGTAAATTCTTTACCTACTTCCTTTTCCCAATTTATAAATTGTTTAGGCGTGACAAAGGCATCCTTTGAATTCAGTGAATTATATATGAAAGAAATGCCCCTTTGCTTGGCAAGACTGGATTGAGTGTACATCCAAACTTTTTCTAGAACTGATACATAGGGGGATTTAATGGTTTGGTAATAGGAGGCTAGCTGTGTGTTCGTCAAAAACTCTGAGCCAGGGTGCAGGAATTTCTTTTGTAATGTTTCAAAGGGAAGCATCTTATCCTCCTGGACTATATCTGCCCAAGTCGTCACATTATGTTGTACCCACTGATTTAGTCTTATGTTGGATATTGTCCACTTGGTGGATTCTATGGGTATTGGAATGTCTTTAGTTGGGTAAAATTCATTCCCCTTGAGTACGAGTTCTTTCCAAGCCTGGGCTGTGGCCTTTATAGTGGGGTGGTCTGGGATTGCACTGCGTTTATCGATACATGCTGCTATTAAGAACGCCATAGGAGGAGAATGCTGAAGCTCAGCCAATTCTAGCCGGAACCAAGGTTTAGTTGTAGAACAAACAAACCAATTCCATAACTGGTCCAGAACAGCACCAGTGTAGTAGTCTTTCAACACTGGCAATCCCATCCCACCCGTTGCTTTATGTCTATGTTGCATAATAGGGGAGCATCTTGATCTCCTGCCTGCCCATACAAAGTTTTGTAATTGTTTCTGTAAGGTGGATAGGAAAGAACGCGGGACCGGAATGGGCAGTGCCCTAAAGTAGTAAATGAGTTTGGGGAGTACGAACATATTGTATGCTGCTATTAGGCCTAACCAAGGTAACATTTTTGGAGCTTATTTATGTCTTGTTGGAAACTATGTATTAACGGGATATAATTATTCTGAAACAAGTTTGTAATGGGGAAAGTTAAATTTATGCCCAGATACGTTACATAATTTTTTATCCAAGGATATGTGAAACTCCTTGCGAGATTCGATTCTGTTGGTTTATCTACATGCATTCCTAAAATGTGCGATTTAGATGCATTAATCTTATAATAGGATATTTTGCTAAAATGGTGTAGTAGAGCGTGTGCAGCTGGTAGAGAAACCGTCGGGTTGGATAATGACAGAATGACATTGTCTGCAAATAACTAAATTTTGAATTGTCCCTCCGTATGTATTCCCTCTATGTTTGGATCCTCTCTTATTTTTTCCGTTAGTGGCTCCATAAGGAGTGCAAATATGATAGGGGATAGAGGGCACCCCTGCCTAGTTCCATTCGTGATGTCAAATGGCTTCGAAAAGAGGCCTTCAGTGTAAACGTGTGCTGAAGGAGATGAATAGAGAGCTAGTATGGCGTTCCGCATCGGGCCCTTTAAACCAAATTTAGTCAGCACCCCATGCAGGTAACCCCAATGTACCCTATCAAAAGCCTTCTCTGCATCCAATGATATGAGCCAGGTGCATAAGGTTCACCATTCTCCTAGTGGCGTCTGTGGTCTGTCGACCCGACACAAATCCCACCTTAATTTATCAATTTAGGCAGTAGAGATGTCAATCTATTGGCAATCAGTTTGGCGTGTAGCTTCACGTGTACATTTAGGAGGGAAATCGGCCTAAAATTCTGTGGCATATTAGGTTCTTTGCCTGGCTTAGGAAGAGTAACAATTGTTGCTGTGAGCATTTCCGGAGGGAATTTCACTGCAGAGGTGGCAGCTTCAAAGACTTGGGATAAGTGCGGGGTCAAAATGTGACTAAATAATTGGTAATATTCAGAGGAGTACCCATCGGGGCCTGGGGCTTTGTTACGTGGGAGGCGCGCAATGGTTTGTTCAATTTCCTTCAGCGTAAAGGGTAGGTTTAGCTGCTTAAGGTCACTGAATCTAAAAAATCTGCTATTATTGAGTCATTGGGTTGGCACGTGTTCTCATCTTTCTGTAAGTTATATAGTGCTCCATAGTACTCACTAAATGAGTCTGCAATTTCTTTTGGGTTAAAACATTTCTTATTCGTTTTAGGGTCTATAAGGTAGGGCAGTTTTTGTTTAAGGATTCTATCTTTTACCTGGGTGGCTAGAAGTTTACTTGCTCTATTACCATACCGATAGGATTGGGCTTTCGTAGATCTGTAATGATTGTCATGCTGTGTTATTAACAGAGTTCCGCAACTCTTGCCTAGCTACGTATAACTCTCTGGTAGATTGAGTGGAGTGGCGTTTATTGTCCGTCTCTAACGGTTGTATTCTACCCAATATCCCATTTAACCTCTCTGATGTCTGTTTTTTAAGTTTGCTGCTCATCTGAATGAGTAGCCCCTTAATAAAAGCTTTGTGGGAGTTCCACAATGTGAAGGGGTCGCTCACTTAAGGAGAATTGAGAGCAAAGAATTCTGTGAGAGCCTCTTTAATCAATCATTTGTTACAAGGTTGGGATAATGTGTAAATATAATTTCTCCATCTATTAGCTCCCGTCTCCAAGCGGCGAGCTCCCACATCAATGGAGATTGGGGCGTGGTCCGACCACGTAATACAGTGTACCTCTGATTTGGTGATCTGCTGCAAAGTAAACTTATCAATTAAAAACATATCTATGCGGGAGTAACTATGGTGCACACTGGAATAGAAAGTAAAATTTTTCGGATGCGTGTTGGCACCTCCACACATCAAACAAGCCCGACGGGGAAATTAAGCTTCCCAAAGTCACCCTTCTGCGTTGATGTTTAACCTGATTGGACTTGTTTGACTTTAGAGACTTTTTTCCAAACCTTATTCAAAAAGGATAATTGTTTGGTAATCAGCACATATACATTAATCAGAGTATATTTAACACTGTTGATTTCACATACTAAAATAATGTAACGGCCAAGGTCATCTAGGAGTGCTTCTATATGCACGGTGTTCTTAATTGCAATAGCCACACCTCTTTTCTTTGAAGAAAAATTAGCCATATATACATATGGAAAATAGTGATTTTGAAATTTAGGTCGTTTATGAGAAACAAAATGTGTTTCTTGGAAAACAGATTACATCACTTCAGAGGTTCTTAGCTTCTTTCCAGGCCAGTTGCCTTTTGAAGGGACTATTAAGGCCCTTGACATTAAGCGATGAAATTCGGAACGGCATTTTTGTTGAAGATAAAGTAGAGTACTCTTAAACGTAATGAACTCGCTGGAATACATAGGGTACCTGTGCTCAAAGAGAAGGTAGTGCCTAGTAGAAATTTCTGGTTTTGGATAGCTTCAGATAGACAACTGTGCTATGCTCACTGTTAGGTTGCACACCCAATGAACCTTCTGGAATGACAATGAGTGGTTGGTGCAAGGCCGTATGGAGAGAAGGGAACAGATAACAGAAAAATAAAAGAATTGACAACAAAACAAAAGTTGTCGACAATGATAAAACATTATGTGTAGGCGATTCACTCCTGAATCTGTGCGGTAGAAAAAAACGCTCCTCGTACAGGGGGTAAATATGCTTTAAAGTGAAAACTGCAAAAATACAAAACAATTTTAAGTGGCTTCATGTACCCTGGGACATCAGGGGCAAATAGAGTAGAACTCTAGAAATATAACTTGCTCGCATTCTCCACGCGGATGAACCAAAGTAAGAGCAGTCATCCTTGGTTTGAATCATCCGTGTGATCTGGATCAAGAAGTTGCCAATCCTGCATGAGTCGCAGGCCTTCTTTTAGAGTTGAGATCAGATGGGTGGTATCTTCTCTCATAATCTGCAACCTTGCTGGGTAGATCCAATGGTAGGTTATGCGGTGGTTGTTTAAAAGTTTCGTTATAGTGGATAATTGCCTGCGTTGCTGCATAGTAAGGGCAGATACCGGTAAGTCTGTGAAAAACGAAAGTCCTTGGAGATCCTGAGGTAAAGAATCTTTGCGTCTGGTTGCTGCCATGAATTGATCTCTGGGAGATGTGCTGCTACATGTTTAGGCTTAGGGAGCCTATGGATCTGGTCCACCACAAGATCCTCAAGTGGTGCATTAGGGAGGACTGCTGTTAAGATCTGCAAAACATTTTTCAAGTCTGGAGGTTTAATGGTTTCAGGTATTTCCCGAATTTTAACATTATTCTTCCTAGACCTGTCCTCTAAATTTGCCAGCTTGAGTTTAATTTGCAAGATTTCATCTTCCCTATCATTATGGGCATCCACTAGATCATTAAAGGTTGCAGCAAATTCTCCCATTTTGGTTTCTACATGGGACACTCTCTTGTTTACTGCAGACATTTCAGATTTAAAATGCCTAGTGAAAGCTTGAATATCAGCGTGCAGTGTCGATCTAAGAGACACCAACATGTCCTTTAAAGTAGTATCCATAATTGGAGCATTAGTAGTAGGAAAGTCCTCTAGTGAGGAATCCAGGCTTACCTCCTCTTCTTCCCTCTCCTCACTATCCAACCGGGGGTTTACTTTTAGCAGGGCTGGCAGACTCTGAAGGAGGTGGAGTGCTGGTATTTTTCCCCATGCGGTGGTGTGGCCGATCGGGAGCCTGTGCTGCAGCTGTGCCTGGCTGGTCTCGTGTGTTGCGCTCGCTGCCGCCACATGTGCCGCCGCCATCTTGCCCAGCGCTGCGCCACTGTGGTATGAAATAGTCCGGTAATTTAACCGGCTTGCCTCCGCCTTTGCACTTTCTCTGTAGCATCCTTGGTTGTGCCTGTACCTCCGGGTGAGAATTCTGCTGAGAAACGAGGCTTGTGGGCTCCGCAAGCACCCCCGATGTCCCGCGGCAGTGAGGAGATTTCACTGAGCGTCCATCCGCTCCGCTGGTTAGCCACGCCCCCTGTATATCCTTTTATATGATTGTCTTCATACCTTAGTTTACCTTTAGTGTACTGTACCGAGATATTCCATTTGCCTTCTAGACCCTCTGGTGGGCACCTGGTTGCGGACCAGGCTCCCACCCCCCTCATCTTTTGCTTTAAATGCAGATTTATTCTTCTATCCAAAGGAGCTTTAAAGGAGGCTGAATCATCCATAAGTAGCGTGATGTTTTTTGCCAGATGTACCACTGCTGCGTCCACCACTGAAGGTCCATTTAATAGATCAAAATCTGATCCCGCTAAAGGATACAGCTTTGTCAACCGATTAAGCGAGAATCTTTTTTCGGTTTTATTCTATTCTTCTTCAATGACATCTCTGATCTTATCCATCAGATGAAAAAAAGGAGACCTGCTTTTTCAGAAAGGGGAAATAGCTTTTTGATTTCTTAGATGCTGTGTCGGCTTCCTCCCAGCCAATGGCCAGCTTCAATGCCTGAAAAGAAGGCTGCATGAGGGAAAAACTAAATCCTGAGGTCTCCGGGTCATATGAGGAATCTTCCGATGGATTATTTTCCTCCACATGTCTAGTAGAGATAAATGACTCAGGATGAGATGGTTCACTCACAAATTGACCAGAGAGAGAAATACTTTGATTTTCCTCCTAAGGTGGTGACAGTATCTGCTGTGATGGGATTGTGGCCACTAATTCTGAAAGAGAATCCTTTACCACCTTTTTTAATAGGTCGGTTACATGCCGACCTTCCGACTCTCTGTAAACTGCATACTCTCTGAAGCTCTCTTCTGCAAACTAGTTTGTCCAGCAAAGGGGTGGCCCACAGGCCTAACACTTTGCGGCTTTGGAGCGTGGGGAATGTGATAGATAGTTTTTCTCTTTGAGGATGATTTTCCCCCACTTGCATGGTGTCTAGACCTGGATGACTTATCCAGGTTGGGGCTGCCCTTGTCTGAGGCCTCACATTGCCTTGATGTCCCCTTGGACATCTTCTGGCATACAGGGCTGAGATACATAAATGTACCAGCATAAGTGCACTTTTTTTTCTCCAGAACTTAGGGTCTTGTTTGGATGGCGCATGGCTGATATTGAGAGGCTAGTAGAAGAAGCAGCTAAGGAGGAATATAGAAGGAAAGTTTAAAGAAAAGATTAGGCCCCCGAAGGGAAGAGAGCCAAAGAACTCTCATTAAACCTCTCTCGCTTTTTTTTTATGTGGAAGACCTGCATACCTTTTTGGTAGAGTTTCCCTTAAAAACTCCAGGAGCTCTCAGAGAGGCAACCCTCCAGGTGGCAGCAGGCCGCCCTACTGAGTTTCCTAGGGGAAATGCATGGGAAAAAAGGAATAAAATGCCCCTCCCCCCAATTACCTGAAGAACTGGCAAAGTTGGTCAGCCTTTCCCATTCTTCAGATGGCCACCGTGACCTCCAGTTGATAGCTGCTTCCTCTATTGCCCCCACGTGCTGAAGCCTTAAACTTAGATGCAGAATCCATGCTCCTGGTTAGCAGACCGCTGCCTGTCCCAAAAGACCCACAAAAGGGACTCCCTTGCTATTTAGCAGCCCAAGCCAAGGGACTGCATCCGGGAGAGGCTGAACCCAGATGGAAACTGGTGATTGCAGAGGTAAGGACACTTGACCAACATTCACTGACCATGAGGTAAAAAAAAAAGAGAATGCTAGGGGTGCTCTAATCCTATTCTTTTATAATATTCACTGGTCCTGAGGGAAGAGCCAAGGAGGAGCTTGTCATCGGTATGCTGCCATGGAGGCACCACAAAAAAAGTTTTGCCTATAGTTCTACTTTAAGTAAGCTGAAAAAGGGTATCACGTAAAATGCCAAATATTATGCATTTCAAATGAAGCAAGAATTTTGAAGAACAGGCATCTATTACTAAAATTATTACCTAAATATATTCTATTTGTTTTTAAACATTAGAAGGTATGATTTCCGATATGAAATATAACCTTTATTAGGAATTGACATTTGTTGCCTTTTTTTAAGATCAACGCTGTCACAATAGCCTGAATGTCGTGGATTCCTATCAATTGTAAAATTTGGTACCACATAAAATGTGCTCTCAACATTTTATTTTTACTTACCTGTGCATCAAATCTACCAAGTGACTGCACAAGGAAAGTTGCCCAGCCCACATGCAGCACAGGCGTTGGGCTGTCTTCTTCCCACTTACAGATTCCATCATAAAAGCGCAGAAGGTTTGCAAAACAAGATGGATCCTGAAGAGCAGAACCAGCCTAGAGAGAAAAATCATAAGAGGATAAGCATGATGCTCCTAATAAACATAGCTTTAGTAAACAAATAGCCACTTACCTGATTGTTGGACACTGCTTCTTCTTTCAATAAATTAGGGATTAAGTCATTGGCAATATCAAAAAGATCTTTGTAGATTTCTTCATCTTCTCGACAATAATTATACCTAGAAAACAAAGTTTTCACAGTTTGAGTTTCTAGCAGTAATTAGTAAAAATATATATAAATGAAATAGTTACACATTTATTGAAGGCATCATATTTTTTACCTACCATGAATTTTTTTCATGAATTATGTTTTCTGTGTATGAAATATAGTACACAGGAAGACTATTCCAGTAGATAGTGTTAATGCTGCCGCTGCTTGCAGGAAATTGAACAATGGCAAAACAAAGATGTAAGGACAGCACAGTGCAACCCTCTCACTAACTCATATTATGTAACCCAGGATGAGTATTCAGGTACAAAGGGGCATCCAAAAGCAGTCCAAAAACAAGAGATACAACAATGAGACAATGAACAATGAGATACTTGCTTATTTAAACTGTGTGTTTATTTTATAGTTAGCATTTTTGTTGAACCATCACCATTAACTTTACCAGAGCTTTGATAGACCAGCTAACGATAGGAATAGACAAGTTGATACATATTTATAATAAATAGGGGAATCCAAAATCACCCCATATTTAGTTCACTGACCGAAGCTCTAAGCTCCCTGGACCAATACTTTGGCTGTGCTGACCATATCTCCGCCTGCAGCCTATAATGGCCCAGGACTTTTTATGGACCATTACCTGCTGGTTGCCTGGACCAATACTGTGGCTGTGCTGACAATATCTCTGCCTGATGGCTGCACTGACTATTGACAGTATTCCTGCCTGATGCCTGGAATGATTCCTTTCACTATCACTGACCACATCCCTGTCTGCTGCCTGGATCAGTGCTGTCCTCTGTGGACCACTGCACTACTAAAACTACAGAAAATATTTTGTTTAGCCCATGCTCAGCAGAATATATATTGAGGGTGTAATTGATATGTACATGGTATGTGTTAGAAATATGAAGGGTCTTTAAAAATTTCATAGGTTGTCAGGAAATTAGATGTGTAATTTATGTCCCTAGAACACATGACTGTGCGCCATGGATGGATAAGAGGAAAGATCCCTGGTGCTGTACATCCACGGAGTCCTATGTGGTATATAAGAGATAACCTCAGCCTGGGCTCCTGCCAGGCCACACCCCCAACAGGTTTTGCTCCACGAACCAGAGCTAAGTCATGGTGCTCCATGGCAGTTGGGCCTCTCTATGTGGCAAGGCTGTGAAAAAGTCTTGCGCATGTGGTTTTGCCATACTCAGGAGTAGCAAAATTTATTTTGGGGTGCAATTCTTCCTATGTTCATTTTGTGTTTTAGAAATATCTAATAAATTGACAATTTTGTGTGACAAAAAATACATTTTTATTTTTAGCCACATGTTCAAAAGACTCATTATGCCTCATAGAATATATGTTGGGGTGTTTGCTTTCCAAAATTGGGTCGTTTTGTGGGTAATTCCACTGTCCTGGTGCTCTAGGGCTTTCAAAAATGAGATAGGTAGTCAGGAAATGAGATGTGTACTTTATGTCCCTAGAACGCCTGAAGGTGCTACTTATATGTTGGGCCTCTATATGTGGCCTGGCTGTGTAAAAGTCTCACAAATGTAACTTAATAACTTAATAATATGACAATTTTGTGTCCAAAAAAATAAATAAAAGGGAAAAAATTACAACTTCAATAAACTCACAATGCCCTTTACTAAATAGCTTGGACTGCCTATTTTCAAAAAAAGGGGTCATTTGGGGGGTATGTGTACTGTCCTGGCATTTCAGGGCCTCGAGCAAGGAGACAGGTAGTCTGTACATCAGGACTGATCAATTTTCAATAAAACGTAGCATAGCTTGTAGACTTATCACACAGACTAAATAATATACACTAATTTGGGTTGTTTTATCAAAGATATGTAACAGTATAAACGTTGGCCTAAATTTATGAAGAAAAATTACTTAATTGCAAAGTTTTATAATAGAAACGAAGTGAAGTGGTTAAAAAACCGTGCTCAAAGCCACGTTTGCACACGTTTAGGTGTGTGTAGCCTTAATCAAGTGTGTTAAGGGTTTGAGCCATAATAGATTCCATTGGAACAAATGAATGCTCAAGCATTTAGGCATGTTTTAAAAACCCTTTTTAATGCCATAAGCTACTCTCCTGAATGCACTGGTGATTTTTTTTATTTGCCTGTAAACCAGCCTGATCTAATAAACCTGTAATCACCTACATTATGTGTGCATGGACACAGACTAACACAGAGGTGTGTTTACAGGCAGAATAACAAAATGTTAAACGCTTGTAAAAACAGCTATTTTTTTTAAACCCTATGTGCACGCGCCCTAAATGTATTAAGGATTACAAAAGCATAACACTAGAAATTAAATGATTCATCTTGGTTACAATGGGATACTGCACAACATTATGCACAATAGTAAAAATAAACACTCACTCTTGAATAACCGCTGATGTCTCAGCCCAGGATTTTAATGCTTCACTTACATCCTTGTTCCGGCAGTGATAAGCAGCCAAATAAATGTGTGGATACAAGTGCTGGTTTTCATAGTGTACTTTGGAGGACTGTATAGCCTTTAAAGAAATAGAAAATAGGATGTTTAGGTTTTCTCTCCACAGAGCTATATTACTATCTTTTACTCTTAACAATATAATGTGTAACTTTTACTTGTCACATGTAATTGGGGGAGGTCTTCAATCTTCAATTTAGAGGAAAAAAGAGCCTGCTCTAACAGCAAGATAGCACCCCCGGCATGCAGATTGGTCTATCCTAAATGAAATCCCTCCCCAAGCACACAGACTGGTCTTTCCTCAGTGAAAATCAGTTCTCCGCACACAGACTGGGTTCCTCCCACCCAACCTCCAGCCCACGCGCATTCGACTTTTTCCTCAGCACACAATTTACAGTTTTCTCTCCAGGGACTCCACACTCTGCAGTGCCCACACTACTGCCAGCACAAAAATTACATTTTTTAACAGTATTTACTGCATATCCTTCTAATAGACAAGGCCATACTGAGCCCAGACACAGTCTACAGCACCCATTCTCAAATGGGGTTCAGTGGAAACCTAGGGTTCCCCCCAGAGATTGCTAGGGTTTCCTTGAGCTATGACTGTTTTACATACAATTTGACGGTGCCTGCATAATTTCAGGACTGATGCCATTTGGCAGAGCCAACTGAATGACACAATGGTATTTTAGCAGTCTGTAGCTGGGCATTCTGACTACAATTGGAAAAGGGGCATTTATTTAACTGACCACTAATGTAAGAAGCATTTTTCTTGTTGACACCCTGACATTGACAAGGCTGAGTAATCATCATCAGCATTCCAACTGTACAAAGAATACATCAAGAAATGTAAGGGTGCAATCAGAGTGGCTAAGATAGAAAGCGAAAGGCACAAAGTGGAGGAGAGTAAAGAAAAATCCCAAGAAATTCTTTAAGAACATAAATAGTAAGACGGATGTCAGATCATATTGGTCCCATAAATAATGATGAAGGGAATCTGGTTACTAAGGATGGAGAGATGAGGAAGGTATTGAATGTATTATTCTCCTCAGTCTTCACAAGGGAATCAGGGGGGCTTTAGTAGACAAAACTGCAATGTTTGTCCTCATGACATGTCACAGGAAGCTCCCTCATGGCTAACAGACGACAGAATAAGAAATAGACTTAACATAAATAAGTCACTTGCACCTGAGGGTTCTTAAGGAACTCAGTGTCAGAAACCATGAACCAGACTGAGACAGAAGTACAGTAAAATCACACTAGTTTATTAATAAAAAAATAAAAAGGTAAATAGAGTAAGCATAGTCAAAGCATAGCCAGAGTCCAGTAACTGGATCGGGTAGTCAGCCAAGCCAGAGTTCAGTAACCAGATGAGGTAATCAGCCAGGCCAGAAGTCAAGGATCCAAGTAGAGGAACAGCAAGCAGGATAAGGAGCCAGAAGGGATGTCAGCAAAGCCAGTCTTTAACCACTTGCTTACTGGGCACTTAAACCCCCCTCAGTCCCAGACCAATTTTCAGCTTTCAGCGCTGATGCACTTTGAATGACAATTGCGCGGGCATACAACACTGTACCCAAATGAAATTTTTATCATTTTTTTCCCACAAATAGAGTTTTCTTTTGGTGGTATTTAATTACAGCTGGGAGTTTTATTTTTTGCTAAACAAACAAAAAAAGATGCAATAAAAAATCATGTTTAATAGTTTGTTATAAAATTTTGCAAACAGGTCATTATTCTCCTTCATTGAAGTGCGCTGATGAGGCGGCACTGATAGGCTGCACTGGTGGGCACTGATAGGCTGCATTGGTGGGCACTGATAGGCTGCACTGGTGGGCACTGATAGGCATAGTTAAGGCGGCACTAATAGGCACAGATAAGGCGGCACCGATGGGCACAGATAAGGCGGCACGGATGGGTGGCACTGATAGGTACCACTGATAGATGGGACTGATGGGCACTGATAGGTGGCTCTGATGGGCGGCACTCCTGGGCACTGGTAGATGATACTGATGGGCACGGATATGTGGCACTGGGGTGCAGCACCTTTGTTGAGGCAGATTATGGGCACTGCTGGGTGGCACTGTGGGCACTGCTGGGTGGCACTGACGGGGGGCACTTATTTTTTAATCATCTTTAGTGATGAGGGGGCAGGTGGGCACTGGCAGCGGGCAGGTGGGCTCTGTCAGCGCGAGGAGGAATAATAGCCGATTACCGGCTCCGTTATATCACATGATCAGCTGTCATTGGCTGACAGCTGATCACGTGATAAGGGGTCGGGATTGACCCCTTGCTCTGATCGGTGATCAGGAGAGTCTCCTAGACTCGCCGAACACAGAGCGCGCCGCGCGCCCCTCAGGGGGCGTGCAGGCCGCTCGTGCACTGGACTACGTCAATAGACGTAGTTCCGGCAAAGGAGATCCGCGCTGTAGCCATCATTCGGCTATAGCACGGATCTCAAGTGGTTAAACATGAACACAGGAGATGGTTTCTAGTGATGTGATCAAGGCAAAGACAGAGATGAAGTGAGCTGGATAGCTTTAAGTAGGCAGGTCAGACGAGCAGGATCATGAACAGCTGGTAACTGTGGAGAGAGATAAGAGCTGGCAATTAGCCAACAGCTGAGCGGCCAGCTCAGAGAAGGAGGGGCTGAGCCAGCCCTGACCCTAAGTCAAGTGCCAGACCAAATGTTCCTAATTTTTACAGTCTACTGACTGGAATGTTACCAGCTGATTGGAGAAAAGCCAATGTAGCACCATTTTTTAAAAAAAGGGCCAAGATAAAGCCCTGGGAATTACAGAACAGTTAGCCCAACATCAATTGTATGCAAGCTCTTGGTGGGGATGATAAACTATATACTAGATTTTAGTAATGATAATCATTAGAAGTAATCAGCATGGATTCATGAAGACTGCCAAAACCAATCTATCAACCTTCTTTGAGGAGGTCAGCTGCCATCTAGATAAAGGAAGGCCCGTAGACGTGGTGTATCTGGATTTTGCAAGAGCATCTGACACAGTTCCACAAACATTTACTGTACAAAGTAAGGTCTATTGGCATGGACCATAGGGTGAGTACATGGATAGAAAATGGGCTACAGGGGCAAGTTCAGAGGGTAGTGATAAATGGGGAGAAAAGAGAATATTGGCATGCATTAAAAAGGGAATTAACTCCAAAAGATAAAACAATAATTCTCCCACTCTAAAAGACTCTGGTCCGGCCGCACATGGAGTATGCTGTCCAGTTCTAGGCACCAATCCTCAGGAAGGATGTGCTGGAACAGTGCAGGAGGCGGTCCTACTGGCTATAACCCCTCACACTGCATCCAGCAGCTCAGTTCTTCAAAAGCAGTACAAACAAATAGGAGGGGTGGGTGCTGTGTCCGTCAATGAACTTCAGAGAAAAGGATTTTACAGTGAGTACAAAAATCCTATTTTCTCTTTCATTCATTGATGGACACAGCAGCTTCATCTTGAACTTAGGGATGTCCCCAAGCAGTGTCAAAGATACAAGGGGTGGGAACAGCAAGAAAATAACTCCACCCATAACAACCAGAGCTCCTCAACGAAGGAGTTGCAACCTTAAACAGCCGCCTGCAAAACCTTGTGGCCGAAGCAAGCATCCAAAGATGTGCTCACATCAACCTTGTAAAATTTTGTGAAAGTGTGAACGAACGATTAGGTTGCCACCTTACACACCTGAGAAATGGACGATTGATGTCGGAAAGGCCAAGAGGCACCAACTGCCCTGGTAGAATGTGCCGTGACAGGAAAGGGAGGTGCCCGTCCCCTTAGG
This sequence comes from Lithobates pipiens, assembly GCF_037356315.1. Taxonomy (NCBI): domain Eukaryota; kingdom Metazoa; phylum Chordata; class Amphibia; order Anura; family Ranidae; genus Lithobates; species Lithobates pipiens. Next base: position 120,363,161 of record NW_027507686.1, read on the forward strand.
GCATAAACCTGAACCACAATCTGTCTGATCCACTGAGAAACGGTGGCCGATGAGACCCCCCAGTCCCTTCTTCGGACCAGCCACCGATACAAACAGCGAGCCCAACCACCGAAAAGGAGCTGTAGTAGACAGATACCCCCACAGAGCCCGGCCCCCATCCAAGCAATGCAAAGCCACCTCTTTGGGGTGTGAAGGCCGAGGACATAAGGACTGAAGCACAATTGCTTTATTTAGATGAAAGGCCGAAAGAACCTTTGTCAGAAACAAAGGCTGCGGATGCAGCACCGCTTTATTCTTGTGGAGGATCAAGTAGGGAGACTTGCAAGACAAAGCCACCAACTCAGAAAACCTCCTGGCAGAAGCAATAGCCACTAGATAGACTATTTTCTGAGGGAATGTCAAGAGGAGCTCCCTAATGTTTTCAAACGGCGGTTTCTGAGGCACCGAGAGCACCAGATTCAAATCAAATGGAGGCAGTGGTGGTCGTACCGGAGGGGCCACATATCGAACCCCCAGAACAAATCTACTCACCATTGAATAAGTCACCAAGGGTCGCTGAAAAAAGACAGCCAAAGCTGATATCTGCCCCTTGAGGGTGCTTAAGGCAAGTTTCTGATTCACTCCTTGCTGCATAAACAGCAGGATCCTGGAATTCGAGTATGTGCTCCCCATCTCCTCACACATGGAGATGTAGGCCTTCCACGTACAATGATAAATCTTCCGAGAAGATGACTTCCATGCCCTCAGCATAGTGGATATTACCGAATCCGACAGACCTCTGTCCCTTAGCACCTGGCTTTCAACAGCCATGCCGTTAAAGCAGGAGGAAGTATTGGACCTTGCGACAGAAGGTCCTCTTGCATCTGCAGCTGCCAAGGAACATCCGTCACCATTCGTACTATGTCAGCCGAGACCAATCTGGGGCAATCAGAATTACCGGAATCCCCTTGGCTTCCACTCTGCGAAGCAGACGTGGTAGAAGTTTTAGTGGGGGAAAGCATAAATCAGCCGATAATGCCCCCACGGAGCCACCAAAGCCTCTGCCGCATTCGCCCAAGGATCCTTTGAACTAGCCACAAACCTCTGTACCTTCCAATTGAGTCAAGAAGCCAGGAGATCCACATCTGGCATGCCCCGCCTTAGGCAAAGGAGCCAAAATAAATCTGGTTGTAGCGACCATTCCCCTTGGTCCAGCATCTGACAACTTGGGTAGTTCGCTTGCCAGTTTTCTACGCCAGGAATGTACATGGCCGACAGAGCCAGCACGCACCGCTCTGCCCACTGCAGGATGTGAGTGACATCCAGTGCTGCAGCTGAGCTCCTTGTTCCTCCTTGATGGTTGACATACACCCCCGCAGTGGCGTTGTCTGACTGGATCCTGACCGGATACCCCTGCAGCCTCTGTGACCATGTGGAGAGGCACCGCCTGATCGCCCGAAGTTCCAGCAGGTTGATCAGTAGGCGGGATTCTTGCTGGGTCCAGCGACCCTGGGCCGACTGTATGTACTCAGCCATCAGAGCAGGGAATCCCTGACTAGCTGGCTCATCCGTATTTGACAATCCAGGGACAACGGAGATTTGTCTCATTTGGAAAGGATCTCCTTTTGCAAGACCCCAGTGTGGAATTGAGCATACAGTACCGCCTCGAAAGTGGCTACCATGAGACCCAGGACTCGCATGCAAAAAAACAGTGATGAGCACCTGCAGGACACCAACAACTTCACCGCAGCTTGAAGAGTCTGCAGCTTGTCCAAAGAGAGAAAGACTCTCGCCTCTGAGGAGTCCAGAAGCAGGCCGTTGAGATGGCACCAACACCAACTTCTGTAGGTTCAGTACCCAATCAAACTCCCGAAGAGTCTGCATGGTGATTGCCACATCCTCCCTTAATTCTGAGGCAGTGGCTGCCCTCAGAAGGTTGTCCAAGTAACCCACAATTGCGATCCCTCGCTGCCTTAGCAAAGCCAAAATTGGGGCTAGCACCTTGGTGAAGACACCTGGTGCCGACACCAGGCCAAAAGGGAGAGCTACAAATTGGTAGTGCTCATCCCTGACCGCAAATTGCAGAAACCTCTGATGCTTGATGCATATGGGGACATGAAAATACGCGTCCTTGATGTCCAGGGATGCCAGAAAATCCCCAGATTTCAGTGCAGTGACCACTGAGCGAACTGATTCCATCCTGTACCTTCACAAAGCTGTTGAAGGCCTTGAGGTCCAGGACCGGACGGACCCCTTCCTTCTATGGGACTACAAACAGATTGGAGCAGAACCCCTGAAACCTTTCCGGCGTCTCTAAGGTTGGAGGGAAAAAAATCTGTCTGTCCGAGAGTCGGGCGGGGGCAAACCGTCATGCGGTAACAGATTTGCTCTCAGGCTTGTTTGACTTGCGAAACCAGGGACGCTTTTGTCTTTCAGCAGGCACCTTGTTGGACTTACCTGCTGACCCGGGCGGACAAAAAATCAGCTTCTGAACGGAAAAAGGAGGGCCATCGCCTACGGCATGGCTCCTTACCTTTTCTGGACTGTGGGAGCAACGTACTCTTACCCCCAGTAATATTCTTAATAATGTCATCCAGCGAGGCACCGAATAGCCTCTGTCCCTGGAAGGGCAAGTCCGTCAGTGCTTTGTTAGAAAAGTTTTAAATGTTTATTGTGTGACTATTAGAAAAACAATAATCCTGAGACTGATTTGTTAAAAAACTTACTTCTGAGCACATTATTGTATTAACTCATTGTATTGTTTTGTCTTAATTAACTCCATAGTAAGTTGTAGAATCATTAGATTTAACTAAATATGATAGCCTAAGAATGTACAGGAAAACATAGCTAAAAGAATAAAGGTACTAGTTCGTACCATGACAACTTAATTTATGTTTCCTCAGCCAATAGAAGCATAGAGATGTTATTCTTATGGGTTATGTGAAGGCGGGACACAGTCTTTTGGGAGACATTTTTCTTCAGCTTTCGTGCTGTAAGCGTGTCTCTCTGTTGTGGGCCACATCAGAAATAAATTTTCCTGCTTCTCAAGAACACCTGAAGTTTTTACTGATCACAAGGGAAGTTCCTAACAGCTTTCTTAGAAGAAATTTAGCCAAATCAGGCGATATAGCACTACTGCTGATACAGAGGCTCTAGAGAGCAAAGGGCCGTACATACATACTTAAGGGCGTGCACCAACTGGTCCACCAGCTCCACGCAGATCGGGGAAGCCTGTTGCTTCTCCACTCACGGTGCAACAATTTTACCCATTCAGTAAGCGCCTGTGACAACAGGGCCGTGGCTAACACTGGCCGCAATGCTGACCCCACCACAGTAAACATGGACCGTTCAACCGCCTCAGCCCTTCTATTGGCAGGGTCCTTGAAAGCAGGAGTCCCTTCCACTGGAATCGTGGTTACCTTATTTAACCTGGATACCGGGGGTCAACAATCGGAGGCAATTTCCATTTTTTAAGGAAACTCTCCTCAAAGGGGTAACGTACTGCCAAGTGTGTCGGGACTGAAAAGGCCCGCTGCGGTTTTCCCCACTCCTGGTAAACTAACTTATCAAAATAAGTTGGGTAAGGAAACAGCTTAGCCGTGAGGGCCGGCTTGTGGGACCTGAAAGGGACAGACACCTCTGTAGATGCTCCTGCCGTATCCTCCGTCTTTAGGGTATTCTGCACCACTGTAATAAGTGTTCCTACAAGCGCCTTTTCCTGCACTGATCCGGATACGGAGTCATCCTCACTATCCAAACAGTCCTGGTCCGTATCCTCTGATACGAGTCTGAATCAGAGCTTTCCCCAGAAGACAGTGGGGGAGGGCTATTTTTTTTACCCCCCTTGCGCCCGCACGCTGCTTCCACCCTGGCAATAAAGGCCTCCAGGACCGCCAACAGAGCATTCATAGGCACAGCAGTTGCAGGGGAACCAGTTGCAATAACAGGGATGTCTGGGGAAGAAGCGCCAGCTTCCGACGCCATGCTGACCCACACTCGCCTGTCACCACTTAGTGACCTAAGGCAAGACACACAAAAAGTTCACCCTCCTCGCTGCCACAGACTGAGGGGCCCTCCGCAGGACTCACCACCCTGACCCAGGTACCGCGCTGTGCTGCTGCTGTCCGCTCTCACGTGTCATCCATGAGGTGTCTGTGTGAAATGCTCGCTGTTCTAGAGGAAACAAACACCCAGCGCTAGAGGCAAAACTACCTGAGGCTACTAGAAAAAGACCGCCTCAGCAAAAAAATGGCTGAAAGGCAAAAACTGTCTCTGGCTACAAAAAAATTGCCCCGGCCCCAGGAAAATGCACACGGAGCGCGCGATGGCCTCCCCACATGTCAAACACAGCACAAATACCCCACTGTGGTCCAGAAAGAGGGAAGAGGAAAAATGGACCCCCAACACAGCCCCCTGTCAGGACCCAGAGCCCCCCCAGCCAGGTATGTGCACCGCACCCCCATGTGCCCAGTCACACAGTGGTCCATAGCATGGGGAGGAGGGAAGGGACAGGGAGAGAAGAAAGGGAGAGTGAGAGACCCCCTAGACAGGTGGAACCACACTTACTCCTCCTGCAAGGACTGCCGGACACATTCCACAGACAGACCCATCACCTGAGCAATATGGGGTGGCTGCTGGCCACGGCACAGTGTGACACAGACAGCAGTAGCCCAGTCATGTGTGCCCCAGAGCATATAGCTCACCGGCCGCCCCTGGATCAGACGGGGCATGTTGTGGCCAACCCAGCACATAGCTAGGGCCTGCTCACACTCGATGGCCAGGCTGTGGAGACTACCAGGATCTATATTATCCAGCCTGTTACCCAGTCCGGCTGTTGATTGTAGATCACAGGAATCAAAAATGCAGAAGAAAAAAAATTCCCAGGACCAATGGTCCCACCAGTAGCCTGGTACTTCTCCTACACTAGGCAGAAAAAAACTGAGCTGAGGGGATGCAGTGTAAGCCCCTGTACACACGGTCGGAGATTTCCACAACCAAATCCGTCGGATTTTGCCCATTGGATCTTGTCCGAAACTGTTGCATACACACGGTCGGACAAAGTTGGCGAAAAATCCGATCTTTCAGAACGTGATGACGTAATTTTGTTACGATGGCACTATATTCAGGCTAGTAGCCAATAGCTTTGATGTAGGAATTTGATCTGAGCATGCATGGCACTTGGTCCGATCAAAATTCTCTACACATGATCGGAGTATGTCCGATCGGCCCAGTTGGTCAGGAAATATTTCCAACATGTTGGAAAATTGGGTCCGACGGATATTCCGACGGAATCAGTCCGATGCATACCACACACAGTCAGATTATCCGACGACACGGTCCGATAGGACACATTCCGACGGATTCTCCGACCGTGTGTACAAGGGTAAGGGGTTATAGGCAGCAAGACCACACCCTAGGCGGTACCGTGCAAGTGTTGCTGTTTTTAACACTTTCTGCCTAGTCCACTCGTAAAGGGGCAATATAACCCTAAAGTCAAGATAAAGATGCTGTGTCCGTCAATGAACGAAAGAGAAAAAGGGACTGGAGGACCTTAGTTATGAGGATAGGTTACGAGCACTGAACTTGTATTCTCTGGAAAGGAGACGCTTTAGACGATATGATTTCAATGTAAAAAAACCATACTGATGACCCCACGATTACTGTGTAACCCTACTGAGCAGATTGTACCAGGGCTTCCTTGAGATTTGAAAACTATTTTAAGGTTTCTGTTGTGGTAAAAAGGTTGAGAAAGACTGGTATGGAGGTTCAGCACTCAAGTAAAGCTCAGTTTAGTATCAGTCTATGCCCATTTTTGCTCTGCATAAGAGAATTTTCTCAAAATGTTTTGTTAACTGTGGTATGTGTAGTGTTGGAAGGCATGTGCATAATAGCATATATTATTTAAGATGAATCTGGTGCTTAAAGCGCCCTAATCCTTACTAGACTATGTATGAATCAAAATGAGAATCTTAAAAGTGACCAAGTTTTTACTTGAAAAGTGCAAAACTAAACAAAGTAAAAGTAAAGCTGTCCATAAACTATATGAATTTCAGCTGGTTGCTAAGGAAAAAGCCGAGAATTGCCCAGTGGGCAGCCCTGTCAGCTGCCAGACACCCCTTGATTAAAAAAATCAAAGGAGCTGGGTGCCAAAAAGCAGCTGCATCTAATCAGATGCAGCCGCTGTTTGAGTATGTTGACACCCGGCAGACCCAACTGTCATAATACAATGGCTGCCGATTTTTTCATCCATGGTCGAAGTAAGAGATGTGTCAATCCATGCTGTATAGCATTGATAAAAGAATCGGTCAGTTTTTTTCTTGTGAGCTGAATACAAATCACACTATCAGTGTACAGTCAGCGTTATAGAATTAATAAGTCCCAGTTCACACTATTGCGGTGCAGGAAAACAGGATTTTTGTACTCACCAGAAAATCCTTTTCTCTGTAATTCACCGACTGACACAGCTCCTCTCTGTAACTAAATGGGTTGTATAGCCTGCTATTAGGAGAACTAGGCAAAATTGTTACACAATACACAGAACTTTTAATCCTGCCCCAGGGGTGCTATCAACCCTGCTCACTGTTCCCAGCAGCTTCAGTACGTCAACAAACAGTATAACGTAGAAAAAAGGAGGGGTGAGTGCTGTGTTGGTCAGTGAATTACAGAGAAAAGGATTTTACGGTGAGTACAAAAATCCTATTTTCTCTTATATTCACCGACACCGCTCCTCTCTGAAACTAAATGGGACGTCTCCAAGCAGTGCCAAACGAGGGGTGGGAAAAAACAGCATAAAAAACTTCATCCACCATGGCAAGTGGGAACTAGTGAAACCAAACCCACAAAAAAACAGCAGTGTGTGGAAAACCTCCACCATATAACCGGGCATCCTCAACAGGAGTGATCTGCAAAACCGCAACATTGCGGAAGTAATGCAACAGTGCATTTGACAAAAAACAGTACTGCGTTTTTTATCGAAAAACTAGGAAAAACTCAATTGCAACTACACGGCCGCCTGCAAAACTTTGCGGCCAAAACAAGCATCAGCCGATGCACTGACGTCTACCTTGTAGAACTTGGTAAACGTATGGACAGATGACCAGGTCTCCACCTTACACACCTGAGCGACAGACGCTTGGTGTCAGAAGGCCCAAGACGTTCCGATTGCTCTTGTAGAGTGGGCTGTGACTGGAAAGGGGGGCATCTGCCCCTTCAAGGCGTAGGCTTGGACTACAACCTGTCTGATCCACTTGGAAATGGTGGCCGACGAGACGGCCATGCCCTTCTTTGGACCAGCCACCGAAACAAACAGCGAGTCTGACTTCCGAAAGGGAGCCATGGCAGACAAGTACACCTTCAGAGCTCTAACCACATCGAGAGCGTGAAGGGCCACCTCCTTGGGGTGCTTCGGCTTAGGACTCAACGATGGTAATACAATGTCCTCATTGATATAAAAAGCCGAAACCACCTTGGGTAGAAAGGACGGTTGCGGACGCAACACCACCTTATCCCTGTGGATGACCAGATAAGGCAACTTGCAGGACAAGGCTGCCAATTCCGAAAACCCTCCTGGCTGATGTGATGGCCACTAGAAATATACACATTCTGTGAAAGGGTCAACAGGGGAATCTCCCTGATATTCTCAAATGGCGGCTTCTGAAGCCCCGACAATACCAGGTTCAAATCCCATGGGGGTAACTGAGGATGCACCGGAGTAACTACATGTCGTAACCCCTTAACAAAGGTACTCACTAATGAGTGAGACGCCAGTGGTCGCTGAAAAAAAAGACAGCCAAGGCTGAAATTTGCCCCTTAAATGGTGCTCAACACCAATTTCTGGTCCCCTCCATTCTGAAGAAACAGCAGGATCCTCGATATAGAAAAGGAGCGCGAATGCCACCCTTTCTCCTCACACATGGAGATGTAGGCCTTTCAGGTACCATGGTATAGCTTCAGTGAAGATTTCCGCGCCCTCAGCTTAGTTGGAATCACCGAGTCCGACAGACCCCGGTTCCTCAGCACCTGGCTCTCAATAGCCATGCCGTTAAAGCCAGCGATGGTAAAGCAGGGTGAAAGATTGGACCTTGAGATAGGAGGTCCTCCCGCAGTGGCAGTCGAAAGGGAGGGTCTGCCACCAGACGCACCAGGTCTGCGTACCAGGGCCTCTGAGGCCAATCTGGGGCAACCAGGATTACTAGACCCCTCGGGCTTCCACTCTGCGAAGTAGACGTGGCAACAGTTTTAGTGGAGGAAAGGCGTATATCAGTTGGTACTGATCTCATGGAGTCACCAGCACGTCTGCCCACGGATCCCTCGTCCTGGACACGAATCTCGGCACCTTCCGATAGAGACAGGAGGCCAATAGATCCACATCTGGCGTGCCCCATTTCAGGCACAGCAGCTGGAATATCTCCGGATGCAACGCCCATTCCCCTGGGTCCAGCATCTGACGACTCAGGTAGTCCGCCTGACAATTTTCCACCCCCGGGATGTAAATGGATGACAGGGCCGGAAAGTGTCGCTCTGCCCACCGAAGTATGTGAGCGACCTCCCAAGCAGCAGTGGCGCTTCTTGTCCCCCCATGGTGTTGTCTGACTGTATCCTGGTCGGACGCCCTTGAAGACACGTCGACTACATGTGGAGGCACAGCCTGATCACTCAATTCGAGCAGATTGATCGGCAACTTGGATTTCTCCATCGACCAGAGGCCCTGAGCCGACTGAATCCCCATCACTCCACCCCAGCCGGATAGACTTGCGTCTGTTGTGATCACCGTCCATTTCAGAGGAAGGAACGATTTTCCGGACTGAATCACCGGGGACCTCAACCACCAGATCAGAGAGTCCCTGACTGTCTGGCTCATCTGGACCTGTCGATCCAGGGACAACGGAGATTTGTCCCATTTTGTCTCTGGTGTGGAACTGGGCATAAGGTACTGCCTCGAAGGAGGCTACCATGAGCCCCAGCACTCGCATGCAAAAATGGAGCGACGACCACTTGCGGTTCATCAGTAGTTTGACGGCAGATCTGAGAGTCTGCAACTTGTCTGAGGGGAGAAAGACTCTCGCTTCCCTGGAGTCCAAACCCAGGGACTTCTTTAGGTTCAACAGCCACCCAAATTATCGCAGAGTCTGCATGGTGATCACCACATCCTCCTCTAATTCTGAGGCGAAAGATGCTCTCAGGAGGAGATTGTCTAGGTAACCCATGATCGCGATCCCCCGTTGTCGCAGCAACGCCAATACTGGAGCCAGTACTTTGGTAAAGACTCGGGGGGGGCTGATGCCAGGCCAAAGGGAAGAGCCACGAACTGGTAACGAGGTTCCCCGACTGCCAAATGCAAACATTTTTGATGCTGAAGGCATATGGGTATGTGCAGGTATGCATCCTGGATGTCCAAAGACGCCAGGGAGTCCCCTTGATGGAGTGCAGCGACTACTGAGCAAACTGATTCCATTCTGAACCTCTGCACTTTTACAAAGTGATTAAGGGATTTTAAGTCCAAAATTGGACGTACCCCTTCCTTCTTGGGAACCAAAAACAGATTTGAGTAGAACCCCTGGAAGCATTCCGATTCCGGAACTGGTACAATCACCCCGAGTCAGCAAGTCCCTTACTGCCCCTTGCAAGGCCTCCCGACGAACCCGGGAACGCGGGTATGCTGGAGGGGAAGAATCTGTTTGGCGGCCAAGAGAGAATTTCTGTGGAAATCAGGTCGCAGACCCATTGGTCGGATGACCGGGAGGTCCACCGGCTGCAAACACCCCAAGGCGACCCCCCACCCGATATGTGGGTGGGGGCAAACCTTCATGCAGTAGCACTTTTGTTCGCAGGCTTGTTAGGCTTGAGGTTCCGGGGACGCTTTTGACCATCCGTGGACGTCCTGTCGGGTTGGGAACGTTTTGTCGAAGCACTGGGCGGACGAAAAAGCCGCTTGTGAGGGGAAAAGGGGAACCTGCTTTGCCCACAGTCAAAATGGCCACCTGACAGCGCCATGCGGTGACAGGAAAAAAAAAAAAAAAAAAAAAAAAAAAATCACAGAACAGTGCTTCCTGCCTTTAGCTAGAAGACACCTTTTGGGACCCCCCAGACCGGGACCAGGACAAACGCTAGCCGCACAAAGCCCCAGCGAACCCCACACACACACACCGCCTGCAGCACATGCAGTCACCCCCCCGGAAGGGGGGAAGGAGGGGAGATAGGGACGTGGGAGAGAAGAGAAGGAGGTGAGGTGGCCCCCGAATCGACCTCCCAGGGAATGCCCAGCTGCTCACCCCACTGAAGCAGGGAGAGCCGTACTTACCAGTCCTGAAGAGCTGGGAGACATTCCATCACAGACCTACTCCTGCGCAGTTACAGGGTAGCTGCTGGCTCGGTATACTGTGATCCAGACATCAGTAGCCCAGTCATATGTATACCCCGGAGCATTGAAGCTCACGACCACCTCTGGAGCCAAGGTATGTCGTGGCCTGCCGAGCCTTAGCTGCGGCCTGCACACGCTCGATGGCCGGACTGGGGAGACTACAAGGATAACTTAACCAGCCTGTCACCCAGCCGGCAGTTGATCCCAGGATCTTTCATCTTGCGCAAAAAACATCAAACCTGCATAAAAAAAATGGACCAAAGGGCCCGCAGATTTCCTAGGTCATTCTCCTTCACTAGGCAAAATAAAACTGAGTTCTGCCTGGGAGCAGGGAGGGTTGTTAGCACATGGTCCGCCCCCTGGGGCGGGACTAAAGGTCTGTGTATTGTGTTACAATTTTTGCCTAGTTCTCCTAATGGCAGGCTAACAAACCCATTTAGTTACAGAGAGGAGCTGTGTCGGTCCGTGAATATACGAGAAATACAAATTTATTAATATAACATGTGTGATGCATACATCACCATAAGCAATTGCATAGAGAGACAAGAGCAAAATCAGCTATCATGTATAAATGCAAATACTTCAATGTTAAGTCCCGGGGGTTTTTTTTTTTTAAACTGCTTAAGGACCGCCTCATTCAGATATACGTCGGCAGAATGGCACGGCTGCGCACAATCATGTACCTGTACGTGGTAAGTGCCCAGGCGTGGCACGCTCCCGACCCGGTCCTGAGCTCCGTGACCGTGGTCACGGGACCAGCGGACACGGTCGCCGGTGGTGTCCCGCGATTGGGTCACAGAGCTGAAGAACGAGGAGAGGTTTGCGTAAACAAACCTCTCCATGTGCTTCCTACTGTGGCTGTCACCGATCGTCTGTTCCCCGTTTTAGGGAAAGACGATCAGTGAGAGGTCACATGCCAGGCCACGCCCCCCTACATGAAAAAAAAACACACATAACGTCACACATAACCCTTAAACTGCCCCCTAGTGGTTAACTCCTTCACTGCCAGTGTCATTTACACAGGAATCAGTGCATTTAAATAGCACTGATTGCTGTATAAATAACAATGGTCCCAAAAATGCGTCAAAAATGTCCAATGTGCCCGCCATAATGTCGTAGTCACAAAACAAAAAAAAAAAAAAAAAAAACGATGAACGCCGCCGTTACTATAAAAAAAAAAAAGATATTAATAAAAATACTATAAAACTATCCCCTATTTTGTAAACGCTATAACTTTTGCACAAACCAATCAATAATCGCTAATTGCGATTTTTTTTTTACCAAAAATATGTAGAAGAATAGGTATCTGCCTAAACTGAGGAAAAAAAATGTTTTTTATATATTTTTTGGGGATATTTATTATAGCAAAAAGTAAAAAATATAGATTTTTTTTCAAAATTGTCGCTCTATT